>NW_005871093.1:2545174-2804247 GCF_000147115.1 Myotis lucifugus | reverse complement strand
TTTCTCTTTAATTTCCAATGCCCTAGGAGCAGTATCAGTGAAAAAATTGCTTCGGATATGTCTGAGATTTTGTTGCCTTTGGATTCCTCTAGTATTTGTATGGTTTCCCGTCTTACATTTAAGTCCTTTATCCATTTTGAGTTTATTTTTGTGTATGGTGTAAGTTGGTGGTCTAGTTTCATTTTCTTGCATATATCTGTCCATTTTTCCCAACACCATTTATTGAAGAGACTGTCTTGACTCCATTGTATGTTCTTGCCTCCTTTGTCAAATATTAATTGAGCATATTGGTTCGGGTTGATTTCTGGGTTCTCTTTTCTAGTCCATTGATCTATATGTCTGTTCTTGTGCCAGTACCAGGCAGTTTTGAGAACAGTGGCTTTGTAATACAGCTTGATATCTGATATGGAGATCCCACGGCTCGCTGTTCCTTAGCGCTGCCATGGAGGAAGGAGAGGCTCCCGCCACTGCCACACTCACCAGCCATGAGCCTGGCTTCTGGCTGAGCCGCGCTCCCTGTGTGGGAGCACATTGACCACCAGAGGGCAGCTCCTGCGTTGAGCGTCTGCCCCCTGGTGGTCAGTGCATATCATAACGACCGGTTGTTCTGCTGTTCTGTTGATTTGCATATTAGGGTTTTATTATGTAGGACAAGTCAGCTTGGATTAGGGCCCACTGTAATGGACTCATTTCAGCTTAATTACCTTTTTAAAGTCCCATCTTCATGAAAAGTCACATTCTGAAGAAATGGAAGTTAGGATTTCTACATATGAATTTTGGGTGGGCACAATGCAGTTTATAATAGGGATATCAAATATGCTAGAAATGCATTTGTGGGACCCATCCCACCTAGGATGTCTGTGGCTTTTCAAAAAAATTGAATAGTGCTTGCTAAACCCATTTATTTCTATTCTCCTGGAAGTAATGTAAACTAGTATGAAATAGTCACTACTTGGTAATAAGTTTAGTGGTATACAGGTTAAATGCTATGGACTGAATTGTGTCCATCCCCCCCAATTAAAATTCATATATATGTGGAGTAAGGAAGCAATTAAGGTTAAATGCTAACATTTCCTTCCTTACACTTCAGATGACTATGTTTTCAAATGGGAAAAATAAAAGACGTAAAGCATTTCAGGTTTGAGGGTGATGGTTATTTTAAATAATGCCAGGTCATTAAAAAGTTTGAAAATTGGTTTTGTTTATAGAAAACTATAAAACTGAGGTTTGTGTATTTGTTATTTTTGTATCTTTATCCTCTCCTCCAAAATAATATTCTCAGAGTTTCCTTTTAATAATCAAATTATCATTATCAGAAGGTTAGAAACTATACCAAAGAGGTCAAAAGTATTTCTTCATAGATTTATTTGTGCATTTCATATGTATATTGTGTGTGAATTTGTGAGCCTATTTGAAAACAGATTTATCCTAGTAGTCCACAAACAAACCCAAGGAATGCCAAGCACCTTCTGTTCTTTCAGGCTTTTCTCTTTAATCCCATTTTGTACATCCTTTTCTCCTTAGAGTTTTCCCCCTATAGTTTATCTTTTTTTGGTAGAAAATCAAAAAGTCAGGTATGTTATTAAACCTTTTGTCTCAACATAATTTAATCTAGAAATAATACCCAAGTTGTAGATAGAGATGTTTAGTAATACATCAAGCATTGCTTTTTACATTTGCACTCTCTTCCCTTCACCTTATTAAGTTATGAAGAAATAGTATAATAGCACCTTGGCCAACTCATAGAAGAGTTTTGATTCTCTTGATAAGCTGTAAAACAGTAAAACAGTATTTTATCATATTTTAGCAGCTCCTTTAATTAAGAATATTTTTCCATATTTCCCTTTTTGTTTTGTTATTATCAGATTTCGGCATAGATTAGCTTTGCATATTTTTTTACATGCTCTGAATCAAATTTTGTTAAATTTTCTTTAAAATTTTAAAATATTTGATTATTACTTTGACAGTACCAAAGAATAATGTTTACTGCTATAATTTAGATTTGTGCCTATTATATTTTATATATAAGTGTGTCTTGTTTTATCACATTATTATATAATGATATATTATTTTCATGTTTGGTGTTGCTTTTTATCTCTTTTTATTCTTAGGTTTGTACGAGGTTTCTCTCTTATCTTTGTAAGTTTTGCTCCCAGTTTTACTCTACTTTATTAATTGTACAATATTTTAATTTTCAATTCATTATGTTATTTATATTTTTACTAGTAGCCCGGTGCACGAAATTCATGCACATTAAAAGGGAATTAATTGCCCTAACCGGTTTGGCTCAGTGGATAGAACATCGGCCTGCAGACTCAAGGGTCCGGGTTCGATTCCGGTCAAGGGCATGTACCTTGGTTGCGGGCACATCCCCAGTGGGGAATGTGCAGGAGGCAGCTGATCGATGTTTCTCTCTCATCGATGTTTCTAACTCTCTATCCCTCTCCCTTCCTCTCTGTAAAAAATTAATAAAATATATTTTTTTAAAAGGAATTAATTAGTGGAGATATTTTAATATTGCTATTTGCCCTTTCTCTATAATAGAAGTTTGAGAGATGAAAGGAAATTAGTAAAATGTATATGAAAATAATATATAAATTTATTAGTAAATAAACAGTAACAAAAGTATGTAACAACAACAGAGGCATGATATAAAAACGACAAAAACATGATATGAAAACAACAAAAACATGATATAAAAACAATAGTGATGCAAACAATGACTGATAAAGTGATTAAACTTATTCTAATATCTCCCTGTACACCACATTAAGAGTGAAAACACTTTCAGAGTGCTTGACTAATTTCCCTTGTGATGAAGTATTTAGAACTTTAACTGTAATGTCACATGCTCTTCAAACTCAAGAGAAAGCAACATATAACTGAACTTGTGCAAAAACAGGTTCAGGTAGGAATATTCCTACTCTGTCTAGAGTTTGTCCTTGTGATTTATTTATTTTTTTTTCTTTTTTTTTTTATTAAATTTTTATTGTTCAGATTACATTTGTTCCTCTTCCCCCCCCCCCATAACTCCCCTCCTTCCAGTTCCCGCCCCACCCTCCGCCCTCACTCCCCACCCACTGTCCTCATCCATAGGTGCACGATTTTTGTCCAGTCTCTTCCCGAATCTCCCATTCCCCTTCCCCCGGCAAGAATAGTCAGTCCATTCCCTTTCTATGTCCCTGATTCATTATAATCACCAGTTCATTCTGTACATCAGATTATTTATTCACTTGATTCTTAGATTCACTTGTTGATAGATGCATGTTTGTTGTTCACAATTTGTATCTTTACCTTTTTCTTCTTCCTCTTCTTAAAGGATACCTTTCAGTATTTCGTATAATACTGGTTTAGTGGTGATGAACTCCTTTAGCTTTTCCTTGTCTGTGAAGCTCTTTATCTGACCTTCAATTCTGAATGATAGCTTTGCTGGATAAAGTAATCTTGGTTGTAGGTTCTTGGTATTCAGCACTTTGAATATTTCTTGCCATTCCCTTCTGGCCTGCAAAGTTTCTGTTGAGAAATCAGCTGACAGTCGTATGGGTATTCCCTTGTAGGTAATTGAGTCTCTTTCTCTTGCTGCTTTTAAGATTCTCTCTTTGTCTTTTGCTCTTGGCATTTTAATTATGATGTGTCTTGGTGTGGTCCTCTTTGGATTCCTTTTGTTTGGGGTTCTCTGCGCTTCTTGGACCTGTAAGTCCATTTCTTTCACCAGGTGGGGGAAGTTTTCTGCCATTATTTCTTGAAATAGGTTTTCAATATCTTGCTGTCTTTCATCTTCTGGCACCCCTATTATTCTGATGTTGGTACGCTTGAAACTGTCCCAGAGGCTCCTTACACTATCTTCACACTTTCGGATTCTTTTTTCATTTTGCTTTTCCAGTTGGGTGTTTTTTGTCAAATCTTTGGTTTGATTCTTGTGCTCGTCTGGTCTGCTATTGGGTATAATATTCTTTATTTCAGTCCGTGTATGCTTACTTTCTAATTTCTTTATCGTAGCATCGAGGGTCTCATTAGTTTTCGTGAGGCTCTGCTCAAGTTTATAGCAAGCCCTCAAAATTGCGATTCTTAGCTCCATATCCTCCATTTCTGTCATGTTTTTTTGTCTCCGCATCTTTTATGCTTTCTTGGTGCACCCCCTTGTGGTCTTTGTGCGCAGTCTTGTTCTAGCCAAGCCTTAATTGTTGTAGTTAACACTAGAGGGATTTGACCACCAGGCCGACTGGCTGTAGGAATCAGCTGTGTGGAAAACTTCAGTCCTCTGGGGAGGCGCTAGTCCAGCCTTTGCCTGAGGCGATTGGCAAATGGCTCTGCGCAGGGCCTGGGCGGGGCGGGCTCAACAGGGCGGGGGGAGGGAGCAGCTATGGCTGCTCTCAGTCCGTCTCCAGGGGCTCTGCCTCTCTGTCCCAGCAACAGCTGCAAACCTCGGAGGGACCGTAGCCAGACAGTCCCACTTCTCCCGTTTGAGTCTGGGTCCCTAGAGACTCGCCCGGATCTGTAGCCCAGAGTCTGAGACTCACTCCCGACCGAAAACGACAACCGCGCCCTCAGCCACCAGCCCGCTTTGCGCGCGCACCGCCGCACCACCGTACCTTTAAATTTTCCACACTGCGCCTCCTCTAAGCCTCGTAATGCTTTTGTTTTTCCTTCTAGTTGAAGAGTCTCTCCTCAGTCAGCCTTCCTGTGGTTCTGGGTGATGTCCGTTCAGTCTTTTAGTTGTATTCTTAAAGTGGTTGTTCGAGGCAGCAAACTCCGGTGTTTACCTATGCCGCCATCTTGGTTTCTCCCTGTCCTTGTGATTTATTAATAGTCATCACAAATGCTGGCATCACGGGAAACCGTCATCAAATCAATTTAAATGGGAGGCCAGTGTCAGATGGGGACAAATTAATTCTTGTAATCAGAACGAACTCTCCCTCTGCAGATCCTGTTAATACTTCAGCTTCGATAATGTTAAGTCATAATCTTTTGATAATAAATCTGGTACAATTACAAGGACCCCATTTACTATTGAGATTTCTCAATAGCATGATGATTGCACCCACTTTCAATTTTAATTTATGACACAGCATTCCCGAAGGAGTAATACTATTAAGAAATTCGATGGGAAAATTTTCCTTTTCAGCATCATCTGTGGAATCAATGGAATCATCACACAAATATGTGTGAAAATCTCCATCGAGTATATCCAAAATTTCTTCATTTAATTTTTGAGCATGCTCATTTTTTGGACAAAGAACTGCACGTTTAGATATATTTTTAATATTATCTATAGATATAGTATTTCCAAAGGTAGCTTCAATAATAGATCCATTACAAATCATTTCACAGGGGATTTCAATAATATCCATTCCTAAATGAAAACTGCTATCAAGTTTGCCATCTCCAAGTTTTACTAACCATCCACTATAAGCAGAATCCTCTAATCTCATATTTGTTGTAAGAGACAACTTTCTGAAACATCCCCAAACATTGCAGTACTTTACACTCGTTTGTACTATGGCTGATCCCATAGCATGCAGTACAATACTGAGACATTGTCGAAAATCCCCTCCAAGAAGGAGAACTTTCCCACCAAATACAACATTCAGACTCATAATTTCTCTTAGTAATCTGTCTATGGCGTTTATAGCATGACTGGATGCCATGGTGCATTCATCAATAATGAGAAGTTGGGCCTTTTTAATAGTTTTAGCAACTTCACTGTTTATATTGAGTCTAGAAATTGAAGTTTCATTTAATGGAATCAGTAATTTATATTGGGAATGAAAAGTGCTTCCACCGAGAAGTAACTTTGCAGCAATTCCTGTAGATGCTGTGGGTAAAACAGTACCACCACGACCTCTAATATAATGTATTAAAACTTAATACAGATATTCAGGTGAATAGGATTCCTAGCTGGCAGGCCCCTGACAGCAAGCTGGCCACCTGTCGATTCCATGAGGAATAGGGCTCCCTCCTCCCTCCTGTCAGGGTCTGGGGTGCAGGTGAATGGGGTTTCTGGCTGGCAGGCCACTGACAGCAAGCTATCCAACAGCAGATTCTGTGAGGAATGGGGCTGCCTCCTCCCTACTGTCAGGGTCTGGTTTGAAGGCCGGCCACGCCCCCTGTTAGGCCAGACCCAGAGTTCTACCATGCTGTGGCCTCCGCCTCAGCAACCCAGGACTGACTGCTGCTGGGCGCTCCTGGCACTTCGAGGGTGGGTTCTTCCCTCAGGCCTCATGGCAAACAGCTTGGGAAGGACTCAGCCCTTGGCAAGGCAACCCAGGACTCAGTACTTCCATGCTCCACTGTGAGGGCGGGTTCCTGCCTGAAACCTCGCCCTCTGGGAAACAGGTCGGGGAGGGCGCAGCCGTTTCCAAGACAACCCCTGCAGGACTCCCTTCCTTCCCATTGGTAGCGCCTTGGGTCATGATGTTACACCCAGGGTTTTTATATAAGTAGATAATCTTCCTTTACTTTTTGCTATAGTTGTGTTTTGTTTTGTTTCTTATTTACGTTCTTTTTAATCTCTATAATTAGGTTATTTCTTTTATTTTTCATTTAATGGAAAATACATGAGTTAACCTCTAGCACATATTTTATAGGTCCTGCAAATTATTTTACTTACATGTTTATAATTTTCATTTTAAAAAATATTTTTATTTATTTTAAAGAGGAAGGAAGAGGAAGAGAGAGATAGAAACATCAATGATGAAAGAGAATCATTGATCAGCTGCCTCCTGCATACCCAACTCTGGAGATCGAGCCCGCAATCTGGGCATGTGCCCTGACCTGGAATCGAAATGTGACCTCCTGGTTCATAGGTAGACCCTCAACCACTCAGCCATGCCAGCCGAGCTATCGTTAAGTTCTTGAGTTTGGTTCTCTATATCTCATCTGAAATACTTTTTAAAGCCTAAGGAATAAAATAGTACAGATGCCACCCAATCTATTAAACCCTCCCCATTGTGGACAATTATTTTTTGGAAAAAAAATTTATGAGATTAAATTCTTACTGTTTTAATGAAGGTGTATTTCAAAATTTCTTTGAATGAGAGAAAATTCTGTGCTTATTGACACATTTTAAAAACCTTATATAGAATTTATTTAGATCCTTACAGGAGAACTCAGCAGTCTGAGATAGGATTTATGCCACTTTGAGGAACCAAAACTGTGGAATGCTCTTCTGCATTGCACTGCATAATTGGATGATCTTCTGTATTACACTGCATAATTTACATCATTCCTTGGGAGTTCCAGGCATAGACATCTTCTCTACATACTTTATTCTCCTATAAATTTTGCTTGAAGGGTTAATGACACCTGCTGAGCAGCTAGCATCTTGCTGGAACTCTCCATACTCAAGCTGAAAAGAATGATCATAGCCTGGCTCACAAATCTTGGCAGATGTGTGCAGAATTGCTCTACCTTTCACTCAGTCCAGGGAGATGAGACTTTGTTATATGTTCATTAGCAGTGATAAAACCATGGATCGTTATTTTCCTAATTAGCCATTAATAACAGTTAAGTCTGTAACGAGATCACAGTTTCAGAGTGTGGAGAATATATTGTTGACAGTGAAATCTAATGAAAAACGAAATGGCTTCATTTTATAAAAGATATTAATCTTATCGATATAATTACTGCCACTCAGGCCAGACATTAGTATCCTTTCATTTTGTCTCGTTTGTTTTAATACTGGTGACTGAAATATATACTCCTCTGATGGGAAGAAAGTTCTGGAACTAGAGAGTGAATTACAGTAATTTTTAAATAAACGAGGTGCTGAAGTATTTATAGGCTGATAGTAAGAAAACTCATTGCATCAGTTAGAGCAATGCTTTCTTATAACAGAGCCGCCATGGATGCTAGGACAAATCAATGTAAGCAGATTGATTTTTCTTAGGTCTTTAAATGTTTAAGCCAACACCTGGCCTTTGTAATGTCCCTTGGTTGTAGGAAATAGCTGGGAATTTCAGGTGAAGGATTACAACTTTTGAGTTAGTTATGCTACCCCAAATGATCCATTGGATGTGGCTGAAAATGCCAGTTTTAAATATATTCATGGGATTAAGAGTGAATACTTCTTTTGCCTGAAATCATGTGGTTTAGCTTTAGTACTTACTATAGTCAATCCATTTCTTTGAAATATTGAGCTGTCTGACAGTTTAAAATCCTAAGTTTCCTTTAAACTTGAGCCTGGCTTTGGAGGAGAAAGGGGTAGTGTGGGGGTGGATTTTATGTAAGACTCTCCCAAGAAAATTCACTGAAGTGCTTTTGCTGGCAGGGCACAGGGAAGACTAGCAAACTGCTTCATCTCAGTTCTTCTTGAGTTTTGCCCTTAGCCCAGATCAACAGTTAGTCAGATAATTTATGTCAAGTCCACTGGAGTCTCTTGTTGGGCGTTCTATCATTTTCCTTCCGTGCAAAAACATGGAAAAGACCCATATGCAAAGTCCACAGTTTGCTAAGCCAGTTAGATATTAGAATAGTCTTCACACCCTGATATCCTTTATTCCTTGGATCTTTATTTTTCATCTTAGTTGGGGGACTGAGTTTTTATAAACATCTCTTGATCAGATATCACCTTATAAGAGTTCTTCTTTGAGAATGCAGCCAAGTACTAAAGATGTATTTAGAATATATTCCATGGAGATACTAACATCCTGCAGACTCATTATTTCCATGTTAAATGTAAATACCTAAATGCATACTAAGGTGCAGCTGGTGTGACTCAGTGGTTGAGTGTAAACTCAGGAACCAAGAGGTCCCTGTTCCATTCCAGGTCAGGGCACATGCTCAGATTGTGGGCTCCATTCCAGTAGGGAGCATGCAGGAGGCAGCTGATGGATCTTTCTCTCTCATCAATGATTCTTTCTCTCTATCCCTCTCCCTTTCCCTCTTTCTGAAAAATCAATGAAAACATATTTAAAAAAATAAATGGGCACTAAGATTTGAATGAAGTGAGCAGTAGGCAGTAGAGACATGGGTTTAGTTCTAGATTTCATGCCTACTTCTGAGCACATCTCTGGTTTTATTTGTTTCTTCATCTGCACATTGGAGGTACCTTTACCTATGTTTGCTTAACTCAGAGATCCAGTGAGCTGAGATTTCTGACATTGCTTATAAATTAAGGGGGCCTCTCCACATACAGATTTTATCATCAGTGCAAACTTATTTAATAGTAGTCTGCTTTAAACTTGAAAATATATGATAGAATGTTATGCTAGCTAACTGTGAGGGCATATATTAAAAAATGAATTTATAAAGAAAGATTTCTTCAAAGACCATGGTGGAGGATATACTATCTATGAGGGTTTTTTTTAAAAAAAAATCTTGGCCTGAAGAACACAGAGAATGTGAGGATGAGCATGCCAGAAAGAGGAAATCCCTTGTGAAAAAGTGGAGAGCAGAAATGGACATGACATGTTCAAGAAAGCGATGTTCATTTTAGATTAAATCCCCTTTTATTATAAGTATAAAAATGAATACTTGAATAGAAAGACAATATTCTGAACTTATATTCCATAGTAATAAGAAAGGCTCATAGAGCTTGCATCTGGATTAACTGAGAATTAGCAAGTTTAGCAATAATTTAGGAGGAGACGAAATACTTAAAGGCTGAGGAGGATACAAAGTAGAATTAGCATCACTGTTGGGGTTCCATTAGAGAAGACTTCTGGAGAATAATGTTTAGAAGGAAATGATAAAAATGGATTTGTAGAGCCCTTGCTGGAGTTGCTGTGTGATTAGAGCATTGTCCCATGCACCAAAGGTTTTCGGGTTCAATTCCCAGTCAGGGCACATACCCAGGTTGTGGGTTCAATCCCTGGTAGGGGCCCATGTGTGAGGCAGCTGATTGATGTTTCTATCTCACATTGATGTTTCTCTCTTTCTCCCTCTCCCTTTCTCTCTCTCTAGAATCAATGAAAAAACGTGTCCTGGGTGAGGATTAAAAAAAAATGGATTTGTAGATAGTATGGAAGCTAAAAAGAATGCTCTACATAGTGGGGATCTGGAAATATCTAATTAGGTGGTATGATCAAAAGTGGTGTCTGGCCCTGCTGGTATGGCTCAGTGGTTGAGCATCAACCCATGAACCAGGAGGTCACCAGTGAATTTCTGGTCAGGGCACATACCCAGGTTGCAGGCTCAATCCCCAGTAGGTGCGGGAGGTAGCTGATAGATGTTTCTTTCTCATCGATGTTTCTATCTCTCTATCCCTCTCCCTCTGTCTCTCTAAAAATCAATAAAAACATTTTTTAAAAAGTGGGGTCTGCACTTCAGTCTTTAAAGAAGCACATTGAAGATATAGAAATGTAATACAGATTCAGTCTCCGTTCATTTTGTTCATCTTATCCCTTGGCCCCAGAGCCATATGAAAACCTGCAGATAAACGTTTTGCTACCTGTTATCTGTTCTGCTCTCAGAAGTTCCCTCCTTCCCAGAAAAATGGAACTTTTGCTTTGATTGAGACTATCCATGTTCTGGTCCATACACCCATCTCTAAGATTTCTTTCTATTTTCTCCCCAAATATGTCTTCTCATTCTGTTTCTGAGAAGACCCGAATCATTTCCTGGCAAGTCGCTTTCCCTGCCTTTGCTTTCTGCCTTTCTCCCATCAGGATTGTCTTCTCTCCTCTCAGCCAAATCCTCTGAGCTCAGTCCTCTTTCAAAATCCATGGCTTCAAAAATCACTTTCCTCGGTGGTCACTGGCTAATTTTTGGTTTTCATTTAGCAAGTATTTTCTTGTATGGTTATACTTACATGTCTTGCACTTTATTTCATTTGCTAGATTGAGCACATTGTAAAGGGGCTGTGTCTTGTAACCTTCATCAAATTGCTTGGGATTTCTGCAAATTTGGTTGGTGATGACATCATAGACAGACCGATCTTCCTTATGTGTTTGACTCGTTTATTGGAAAACCAGAGCTGCGTAAATGTGTAGAGACTTTTTTGTTTGTTTGTTTGTCACCATATCTCTAATGCTTACTATCAGGCCCCGTTGTGGACTTAATACCTGTTTGTTGAATGAGTGCTGGCTTAATTTACTTAAACTGTATGTCTTAACCTGTGACTTTTAAATATCGAGCAGGAGACCTCCAGAACGTTGTCTCAACAAACAGGATTATTAAGTGTCTTCCCAGTGGTTACGGATAGCACCCAGCATCTCATCATTTTCTCCTAGGATGGGAAAGCCTTGGTTTTTCTCCTGTTCTGTTTTTTATTAGAAGAGGACAGGAGAAACAAGGTGGGAAATTATAGTTGGTGTAATCTGGCCAGTGTTCTGGGTCTTTTTATTTTTGACCAACAATCACAATGAAACAGAGGAAAACTTTGAGGGAAGATTACTTTCTAAGATTTATGGACCCTTGTTAGACTTTTCAAGTGTTTATTTGAGGCTTGATCACTCTTTTATCTATATCAGCATTCTATGGTAAATGTTTTGCTTCTGTGTTTCTCTCTATGGCAACTTGCCTGACACTATTCAGAAACTGAGGAGAATGTTTAAGATCAAGACTTAAAGTTCTTCACTTCTGATGAGGCTTACAGACAGGGGCGAAGCAACAATCCTGTGAGGGGAGAACGCTGACTCTCTTCTTGTTTCTCTTTTCTTTTGTCTTTAGCTCAAGCCAGGACAGAACAGCTGCAGGGACAGCGACAGTGAAAGCGCCAGTGGAGAATCCAAGGGTTTCCACAGGAGCAGCTCTCGGGAAAGACTCAGCGATGTAAGTATTTTAAAAGAAATCAGACAGAACCACCAAACCTTACATCCCTTGGGTAAAGTCTCAATTCCCTACACTACACTTCATATCGCTTTGTATATCCAAGTATAAGTTCACCCTTTCTTCATGTACACATGGTTGAGCCTTGCGTTACAGTGTTATTCCATTTTCTAGTTTGACCTAAAATGTGTTTTAACAAAATATAAGGTAGGAGGGAGTATTTGTCACCTTAGAAACAGTCAGGAAATTCAGTTCCTTCTCTTGCCAAGTAATTGGCTTGTTAGTCACCCCTTCTAACAGAAATAAAATCGCAGAAAGGGATTATTACCAATCTCATGGGTGAAGAAATTACAAATAGCCCAGAGTTAAATGATGTCATCTCCCCAGTGTATCACTGCCTATTTCTGGGGGAGAAACCCTTGTGAGAACACACCATGCCTCTTGACGGATCTGTCAGCTCTCCATCCGCCCCCCACCAAGGGGCCTGATTCCCCTTTACCACTTGCCAGCACCACCGGGCCCTCTTCGGACACTCTAGCCTTCTTCCCCAACATGTCATATAACAGGATTCTTAAACCATCTTTGCCCCTGAGAGCAACACTTGGAAACTTTCTTATAAAATAGATCAAGTATATAGGAAATTTTATTATTGATACCAACACAGAAACATTAACAGAGTAAGTGAGATAATACTCTTAAGAAGACAGCAATTCTGTCCCTGAGTTTCAAGAAGCAGCAGAGTTAGGGTGTATAATAGGAGCAAATCCATTGCCTCTTGTTTTCTTCTTTTTTATGCTCCAAAGCAGTTTCTTCATTATGGTGTATATGATGATTAGTGTATTAAGTGTTAGTACATATTTACTTTTTGTCTGAAAAAGAAATTAAACTTTGCTAATACCCAATTTAATAATCATGGAGTAGTTTGTTTCTATAACTTATAAACATTTTAGAAATGTGCTCAAAGCTTTTTACTGAGAAGTGTTCATAAGCATGAAAGTTTGGAGACCATTGTAGCACACTGAGTCATTCCTATAAAAATCGCCCATCTACTTCTCCATCAGCGAAGGTGGACAACCACAAAAACCAGCCACCTTCCTACACCTCTCAGGAAAGTTTGTGAGATTTAGGGTAATAGTTGATGCATGCAACATTGAATTCTTACAAGAATTAAGTGGAATAAACAAAGTATAATTATTTATATAGTACTCTTAGTATCTTAATTATAGATATTTTCCTCCCCTTTTAATATTGAATAATGTCAGTTCACTCAGTCTTTGCTATGAGTATGAGTGGATAAGAATATTTCTTTGTTTATATTTCATTAATTTTGTGATGAGTATGAGTGGATAAGAATATTTCTTTGTGTGTTTATATTTCATTGATTTTGTGATACCACTATAAATTACTCAAGGAGCTGTTCTTCTGAAATTTTATATATATATATATTGATTTCAGAGAGGAAGGGAGAGGTATATATATATATAAATCAGTATATATATATTGATTTCAGAGAGGAAGGGAGAGGGGAGAGAGAGATAGAAACATCAATGATGAGAGAGAATCATTGATCAGCTGCCTCCTGCACGCCCCCCACTGGGGATCCAGCTGGCCACCCAGGCATGTGCCCTTGACTGGAACCAAACCTGGGACCCTTCAGTCCATAGACCGACACTCTATCCTCTGAGCCAGACCAGCTAGGGCTGAGATTTTCCTTTTAAATATAAGATCTTATTGACACTGGAAGTTTTTACAGGATTAGTTAGTAGTCTCAATTTCATCATATAGCAGAGAAATGAAAGCCACATTAGGTCAGTGGACAAGAGCATAGTATTACACAGTCATTGAGATCTTTTGACTGAGTGCTCTGAGGGCAGAAATATATTTAATACTTTCTAAGTGTTCAAAACTTTGAAGGAATTAAAACATTCCAGAGAATAGTGAAAAGGGATCGAATTCTCATAAGTCTTGTGCTAAACAGTTCTCTAGTGTGACTGTTCTGTGTAGTCATTTACCCTGATCACAGTTGATTATTTCTTCAGTTTCTTCCCAGTTTTGGGGGTTTTATTGGCTTATCTGCCCCACCATGCCATATTTCATCCATCGATGCAAGCATCTAGCGGCGCCTATCCTCTTTTCTTCCTACCCTCTCCCCAAACCTTTATGAAAGTTTTGCTAGCCACTGTAAGGAAGAAACAGAACAGGCAATACCATCAATGAGCTTCTTTGTAGTTTAGGAAATACATCTAATCCAGACCTTTGGAGGATTTTTGATATTTTATTTCTCCTTTTTTCTCTTATTTTTATTTGTGCTATATTTCCCCTCTAAAAGTTTATGTATGCCTTTCCCTTTCCTATACCATATATGTATGTGTTTTCTTAGAATTGTCAGTGTATTGATTGTCCAGAAATCTTTATTGGTACCTTTTAGGTGACAGGTATAATTCTGGGCACTTGAGGCTGAATGGTGAACAAGATGAAGTCACTGCCCTTGTGAAGTTTCCATTCTATCGGGGGAGGCAAAAACACGCCTGTGAGCAAACAGTAAAATTATTTCTGATATGATACATTTAATGACGTAAACAAAACAGCGATGGAAGGTAGAAGGGTGCATTTTGCTGTTTTAACTAGGGAGATTGGATTAGTCCTTTCTGTGTAGGTGACATTGAGCTGAAGCCTGAATGAAGAAAAGCCTGAGCACCTTGTGAAGATCTGAAGGAAAAGCACACCAGGCAATAAAAACAGCACGTTCAAGGCCCTAAGTCAAAGCAAGCGTGACATGTTTGAGGGAGAGAAAAGGCTGGTTGGCTCGAGTGCGGTGAACGAACACAGGGGCTGATCACATACTTACCCTCCACTGTTAGAGGAGAAACAGATACTGACTGCACCAGCAGTGAGTGTCTCTGTGTTTAAGAAGAGAATCCAATCCAGACCTGTGAAGGACTGCCGATATTCTGTTTCCCCTCCTGGCCTATGGTGAGGAGGCTAGGTATTACATTAGTTTGTAGGGCTGCTGTAATGAGTGACCACAAAGTGAGTGGTTTAAAACAAACAAAAGAAATAGATTATCTCATAGTTTTCAAGGCAAGAAGTCCCAAACTAAGGTGTCAGCAGGTCTGTGATCCCTGCTGAAGCCTTTAGGGAAGAATCCTTTCCTTCCTCTAGCTGCTGGTGGCTCTTCCGGTCCTCGGTGTACCTGGCTCTTAACTCTATCAGCCCAGTGTCTGCCTCTGTCTTCACATGGCCTTCTATTCTGTCTGTAGCTTTGTGTGCCTTTCCCTCTTCAAGAGGGCCAACAGTCATTGGCTTTAGGGCCCACCTTAATCCAGTGTGACTTCATCTTTTAAAGATCCTATTTCTAAACAAGGTCATTCTATCAGGGCTCTCAAGAGAAACAGAGCTAATAGAATGTATGGACATATACAAGGTTGGAGGCTGACAATCTCAAGATCTGCAGTCGGCAAGCTGGAGACCCAGGAGAGCTGGTGGTTAGTTCCAGTCCAAAGGCCGAAATGCTTGAGACCCAGGAAGAGTCAGTGTTTCTTCCAGTTTGTGCCTGAAAGCAGGAAAACACTGTTGTTACAGCTAGAGGACAGTAGGACAGAGGAATTCCCTCCTATTCTGAGGATGATTTTTGTTTGTTTTATTAAACTAAAGATCACACACATTAGGGAGGGGGCAGTATGCTTTATTCAGTCTTTCTATTTAAATGCTAAGCTCATCCAAAAACATCCTCACTGTGACACCCAGAATAGTTTGACCAACTATCATGATACCCAGTAGCCTAGGTAAAATTAACCCTCACAATCAAGGGGACACTGTTCACCCTAGATGATTTACTATTTTAAAAGGCTCTGGAAGATATTAAAAGGAGTGTTGTTATCATTGTTACTTTAAAATGTTTGCTTTGGCTTTTATATGCAAAACTGCAGATAAAGAATGAAATTAAAAAACAAAAAGCCATAAAGGTTGTTGAGTATAGTTGAGAGCTGGTGACAACTTGGAGTGGGTTATAGCCGAGGGTTGGAAAATGGAAGGTGGAAGTGACCATAATCATCATACCTGATGCTTGTTTTCAAGTTGTCGTCCTTTTTCCATTTTTACTTGAATTTTCCTAGTAGCTCATTTACACTATTTTGCGTCTTTATCGGCTATTAGTAATTGTATCCCCAAGATTGATTTCTTAGGATTAAGATTTCAGGTTCTTTTAATTGTCATTATTTTCTAAAACACTACAGGAAATCCACAAATGAGCTTGTCTCCTGACCTTTGCAAGAAATGTACTTGGCCATGATCCTTATGCTTCTTACTCCCAAGAGAGAAAAGCATTAACATGGAGGTGGGTAGGCAGGAATGTCAGACACAACTGGTGATTTGGAACAATTTTAAATATTCTATTTAAATTAGCCCTAGGGTCAGAGCACATATCTCATCTCCGGGTGGAGCACACATCCATTTCATACTCAGGGAGCTGTAATAGTAGCCGTGGCCTCTCTGTGTAGATCTCTAATGAATGGAGCACATCTATTTTAGATGGATAATCAATTTTGAAATCCCTTGTTGTAGGTAAGCTGTTAACACAGAAATGTTAACTTCATGACTTTAATGAGTAGCTTCAAGGATAGCTTAGTGACAGAGATGGAGAGAAAGTCAGGTGGCGGGCAGTGAGAAAGAGGAGAATGAGCATTTAATGAATATCCACTTGCAGACTTGAATGTCAGCAGCAACATTCTCCCTCCTGGAAAATGTCTTTCAACTGTGCATCCTATTACAATTCCTGCAGCCCATGGTAGCTTGGAGATTGAACCAGACAGAGTGTGTTTGTAAGAAAGCTCTCCTTTGCAACATAATGAGATCGAGGTATGTAATTTGCAGAGATAGCTAGAGCAGTGGTCAAATTGGCAAAAAAAACCCAACACGAAACAGAAACAAAAACAAAACCCAAAACAAACAAACAAAAAAACACACAGCAGAATGAAAAAACATGTTAAACAGGAGATGGCTTATAATAAGCCCAGAAATCGCATATCACACAGTCAGCTAGCTGGCGTTTTCTGATATTCTTGTCTTCTCATGCAAACTGCTAAACACTTTCTCCTACTCTATTTTCTCAGTCTCTCTATACCTCTAATTTCTACCTACTGCATTGAAAATATGAATGAATTGGCAAGTCTGCCACTTGAAGAAATATGAATGAAGTATTTGCCTAAACATGAATGCATGCTATCATTTCAGATGCTGTTGTATGCCTTTGTTGCATTTTTAAAAACATGTCCCTTTTCAAGCCTCAGTTTGATTCATAGGCTTTTCTGGATTTTATGGATATTTTTGCTGTATAGTTTGGACATTTTGTAAGAAAAACAGAAGACCCCTCCTCTCATTAGAATTTGTTGAAATCAACTTTATTTCATCAAATGGTTCAGTGGTCAGGGTTAGGCCTTTACGTCTTGGTGTCTGTCTCTTCTCTAACATGAAAAAGCAGCACCAATCCCTAAATGCACATCTGTAAATGTATAACTAATGTAACATCTTTCAAATAAAAAGGTATTTATAAGCATTGCATTTTTGTAGCTTAATCTGTTGTTGCCCATGATTTATGGTATTCATGGAATTTCTGACTTGGAAAAATGTTACTGCTAACAAATATTTTGCAGCTATATTTGGATGCAGACTTAGATTAGGCATACATGACCAAGGCTCTTCTGGGACTTTTGGATAGCAAGGCCTTGGACATGTGATGTGTGTTGTCAGCTGTCAGTGAAACAGACCTCTACTCTATTGCTGGTCTCAGAACTTGTCACCTATATCTGATGGTGGAGATACTTTTAGCTACAAGGGGTGGTGCCACACTGAATACAAAGCCTTAGTCAGATTCTTGGGAAAGTAGAACTGGACAAGGAGTAATCTCTATATTTCAGAGATATTTCTGTTCAGATTCATTTAGCAATGATTGAAGGTAGCTGGCAATGGGCCAAGAAAAATATGGTGGGGAAGGACATAAGAGGAGGAAATGTCAGTATCATGGATATTTGGCAAACTAAACCAGGAGAATTTTTCTACAAAGTTTTCTGCCTGGTCCAGAAATCACAACTTAATACCACAAATCTTTTCCTACAGTGGGTTGGAGAATGTGGGTAGCCTCTGATTCTAAGGTTCTGATGCTTTCTAGCAAGCCCGCAACTCCAGTGGACCTGTAACGTACATGAGGGTCTAGTATCTGTGTTTATGTGTCTGACGTGTTTGTGTGTGTGTGTGTGTGTGCGGGGGGGGGGGGGAGTAGGGTTGTTATAAGGCAGGGTCCTTAAATGCTTTGTTGCATTATGTTAATTCCTCGGCAGTGCAATCAAATTCATGTCGTAATTAAAGCTGTCAGTTGGAAGGCAAGCCAATCACCATGAAAACACAGCATAACAAATGAAGTGAAATGATTCTGCGTGTAGCTATACAATGCTTCGCCAGGCATGAAATTAAATAAGTAATTTGATGTTGACATCAGAAATTGAAATGATACCCACTGTTCCCTCATTCAGTCAGACCTGCATAAACAATAGCCAGAACAAATATGCACAACAAAGCCCTCTCCTCCACCCAGCTCCCTGAGTAATGTACAATATATATGCAAAATGAGTATAACAGAGCTTTCTGAGACCTGAAGTATGTAATTTTCTTTGGTATACAATAAGATGATATGTGGGGGGGGGGGCGGGGGGGAGGAGTGGGTTTGGAGGGGTACTTCTGGGATAAAATAATATTTGCAGGTAGAAAAAAAACCCTGAAATAAACAAATTCCATGTTTTCTTTGAGTAATTCATCCTAAGATGATTTAACCTCCCAGGGGCATGACTCCAGGCTGGTGGAGACCTAACCTGGTTTTTGCTTTCCTCTGCTCCATGGAAGGCTCTGGGTGCTGAAAGCAGGTGATGCTGTCACATGGCTAATCACTGCTGGAGAAGCCGTCTCCATGACTACTGTGGATCTCCCTATGTACCATTTATGGGATCAAGAATGCAGCAGGATTTTTTTAAAGCAAGACCAGTGTGCAAGATCACACATCCGCCATCTGTGATTCCCCTGAGCTTGTCTGAAACATGGAGGTGAAGAAAGTTTGGCTTTGGGAGCTGCACTTAGGAATGCCCTGGAGCATATTAACTTTGTTTGATACTAATGCTGTTTGTACTGACAGTACTGTATTTCCTTCTCAGAAACAGTTTAAGATTAAGAAGAAACACATCTGTATTTTTGCAGATACTGAATTCATCATTTCCCCCCACATACAATACATTCATTTATATGTACATCAGTCCAACAAATACTTTTAAAAAATGCATCGGCATTGTGCTAAGCTCTGGGGAAGCAATTATGAGTAAACCAGATGATTCCTGCTACCTATAGTTTGCAGAGCAGGCACAGGACAATTAGGTGGAGGAACTACAGGTGAATTGAGCAACTGATACATCAGAGTGGAAGTCAGGTCACTCGAGGGAAGGCATAACACCCCACCCAAACTAGTCAGGGAGAAGGCCTTGCTTCTGCAAGGACCCTTAGCTGCGATTTGAAGACTACCTAAGCATTAGCATTCTTTTTGTTTCAAGCTTACTTGGGACTTCTGTTGTTCAAATAGAGGATACTAAAAAGTAAAGAAATTTTTTTGGTATTAATCCTCACCCTAGGATATTTTTTCCATTGATTTTTTTTTTTTTTTTTTTTTTTTTTTTTAGAGAGTGTGGGAGGGAGGGAGGGAGGGGGAGAGAGAGAGAGAGAGAGAGAGAGAGAGAGAGAGAGAGAGAGAGAGAGAGAAAGATGTGAGAGAGACACATGGATTACCTCCTGCATGCACCCCAGGGACCGGGGATCTAACCTGCAACTGAGGTACCTGCCCTTGACCTGGAATCCAGCCTAGGACCCTTAGGTGCTAGGGCTGATGCTCTAACCACTGAGCACACCTGCCAGGAGAAAATTAAAGAATTTGTACTGAGATTTCTTTTTTTTTTGGCGGGGGCAGGGGGGGCTGAGAAACAAACATACAAGAAAGAATCCAAGGCAAGTCTAAAACACAAACCAAGTCCTTTGTATGGTCTCCTTCCCCAAAGCAGTGATGCCCTTACATACCTTTTAGAATTATTGTTCTTTAGTTTCCATGTGTCAGACTATGGGAGCCTAAAACCTTGAGAAAAATGGTGCATTTTACTGCTTTCCTTTACCCACACATTCTTTGCATTTCAGTCTACTAATTATGTTTACAAAATGTCTCATTTTTGAAAAGCTCTCTGTGTGTACTAACTGGTGCCTTCAGGGAATAAACTGGCAAGTAGGTCATACGCTGGAAAAGTCATCCAGACCCACTGGGCTTTTTATTTTCAAGTCAGTCTGAGCTTTTTCCTCTTGCCTGCCCCTTTGCGGCCACAAAACTGAGTAGCTTGAGACCAGGGCATTGAATGTCAGCAAGTCAGGGAGGCAGGCTGATGTGTGTCTGTTTAGTCTCAGTGCAGGGCGAAATGCCATCATTAATTCATTACCCAGCTGCCTGTCAAATAAATTGGCAATTACGTCCACCGCAGAAGCTTGGAATTCAGTAAATAGCACGTTAGCATCTCTGAGTTGTTGAGAGATGTAAAGGGGAAAATTAAGCAACACGGTGTTTGTATCAGGAGCAGATGACAAGGGGCAGCATACACTGGTGGTGTGATGTAGTGATGAAAAGCCTGCAAAGGGCTGGTAATGAGCTGTGTGGATTGGAACGTGTTAAAAACCAATGCTGATTTTCCACTTTGTCTCTATGCTTTATTGCAGAGTTCAGCTCCTTCCAGTTTGGGAACAGGCTACTTCGTAAGTGTATCTCAACTTCCACACGTGTGCTTTGCCTTGGCATTGATTTACTTCCGCAATGTATGCTCATTAGGATGTGAAAAAGATCTAAGAAATCACCTCTCAGTCCTAAAGAGCAGACTGATATGCATCCTTTTATTAAGAATTGTTTTATTTTTAAAATAAGTGACTTGCTGGGCCCTAGGGGGTCATGGGTCAGTCTGAGCTGTCTGTCTGGTTCCCAGCATATGGGACTTTTGCCCTTTACCTAGCAGCGGAAGGGGAACAGGGAAAGCTGACTGGCTCATGCCACCTCTCCCACATGATTGTTTTTTAGCGACAAGTGTCCTATGGAGAATGGAATTTATATTATGTACTGAGGTTTTCAATTTCAAAATCTCTTGAAAAACTTAACCACACATACAATGAATCACCTTAAAAAAATTTATTTTATGAGAGGTGGTGTTTTGATGGATATATTACCTCACAGTCTAAGTAGGTGGCCTTTAGATTTCCTTTCAGCAATCATTACACTTCTCATTTTAGCAAATGTAGCTATATTATTTTATTTCTAGACTTTCCTCTGGGTGGGCATGGTGACATAACCCAGGTATTGTCACAATATTTCTCATAAATGGTCACTGAGTTTCATTTATTTATAGCAAAATTACCCTTTTTGGATTCAATAATCCTTTTTAAATGTAAATAGAAAAGAATTACAAATAAGTATTATTTACACAACTGGATAGCCTGCCAGTGTAGAGGTTTGTTGTGGTGTTAAAGGAATCTGATTTGCTATCTGAATGATGAGCACTGATACTCTAATGCCAGCTCAGCATTTTCTGAGAAAATAATGGAATCATGAAAATAAAATAAAGTGGAAAGTAATTATTGATTCTGTTTAGTTACCTTTACATTTCTTCCCTATAAAATGCTAATTACTTCCCTGTAAAATGCTAATTCTTTGCCCAGGCATTTTTCTCCATACATTCACATAAAGTACACGAAAGCCAACATCATATCATTGAAAATAACTCTTTTTCAAGCTTGGCAGAAGTAATATTTTCTAAATGTTGATTTTTTGGTATTAATCTATAGTAGCAGAAAAAGGATAAAGATTTTTTGGTACCTGCTTAATACAGTGCACACACTTGCCCTTGTTCCTTATTGTGACTGAATATTCATGCTTGCAGAGAGGAACAGGATGCTTCAATAGTGGAAATAACAGAAGTAATACCATCTGCCATCTCTTCACACCAGGCTGGATGTGGGTTGAGATGCTCCAAGTAAAATCTGGAGACTGCCAATATCTGTTCTCTTTCCAAAAGCTAAATTCTCCCTCTGTGCTTTCTTCAGCAGATCAAGGCCAAAGCCACTAACCTAGCCCTTGTTAACTTCTAGACTGAATTTCTATATTAAACTTTTATCAGTATGATCACCCTGAAAGAAGAAAGGCATCTCTAGAAAAATCAATAATTTTATGATGCTTTTTGTCACTTTTTTTCTCTCTGATTCTAGAAATGTTTATTTTTATTTGCTAACAATAAGAGTAAAGAATCTGCACTTATAAATCTAAAATAGTTTTTACACAATGTTGGATGAGTATAGAAGTTTTTCCTTATTTTGGTAAAATTGTTCTTAGTATTACTTTTATAAAAAATTTTGTAGTAATATTAACTTACATGGAGAAGATACATACCAGATGTATGTTCAGTTCTTTACCGTGGCAAAAATGCTCTATTTAGAATGTGTTTCCAATAGTGGGATTATTATGTTATCAAAGTGCAAAATCCATTGATATTATTGCCAAGTCCTCATCAAAAAATGTCTTCTGTTTCAGTTTTGATTCGAACACAATCACATGCACTACTTAATTTCAAGTACTAACTTCAACATTGCTGAGTTTCACATTTCTAAGTGGAAATAGTATATTCACAACTTATAGTAGTTTAGTGCCAACATATTCTTTGCACTGTGCTTTCTGATCTTTATATCGTAATAGTCTTTACTTATGTCTGTATGAAGGCTCAGCATCTGGTAAGTAAGATAGTGATATTTTACTGTATCCTTAATCCTCTTCAGCATATTTTTGAACTGTGAAGGAGGCAGATCACCTGCAGAGTCAATGATCTATTAATGCAATTAAACCATAATGTGAATTCTGGTATAAGAAAATTCAAGGACTCACCTATTGGGTTTAACAACCTGGGAACTGTTTTCTTAAATACTCTCCCCTCCCCTAACATTACTCTAACTTCAGAATCTTCTTTTGTTTAGATTTTTATGCTCCTATAGGGCTTTTGGTGAACTGAAGTAAAATGCTGATTATTGTGTGTGCTAATAAAATAGACACCCACCTTAGTATATGCATGTGCACGTGTATGTACACACACACACAAACACCAACACACACACACACATACCCCTAATCCACAGCCAGTATATTCCACTTTCAGTTCTTTTCATTTATCAGTAGTGATAAGTTAAAGGGTTTAAAGAAGAATCCCTTGGTTTTGACTTAGTTGTATTTGTTTATATCTCCTTGGTTTTGTGTTCCAAAGATGTCTTCTTAGGTCTGTCACTTTTCCAATCCATTTATAATCTGAAGATTTGAGAAATGAGAACAGCAGCTGAAAGCAGTATTTACATAAGCATATTGCAAAGAATTCTTAAAGTAGACAAAATAGAGAAGTATTGGAACAAACTTTTCACATTTTTGGGAGCTTTTGAATAATGTGGGTGTTATACACACAGACACACAGAGACACATATTCATTACATACTCAGACACCGCTCATATTCTAAATATAAATGGAAGTATAGTTGGAATCTATTTGCTTTTCTTTTTGGCAAGAATACCAAAACTTGTTGGAGTGTGTAGGCTTTTTCTGTTTTCAAAAATCTTAATGCAGTGAGTGAACACTTTTTTTTTCCATTTAAATGTTTATGGCTGTATTCTCTTCTTTTACATCTATTTGAAATTTTATTATGCATAGTTTATAATCAACTTAGAGACAAAATGATCTGAAAACTAGTGGTATCACCTTTGGCAGAGTATTCAATATCTGAGACTATATCATCATCTGTACCTACCTAATAGAGTTGTGAATATTAAATGACATAAGATATTTAATGCAAATAGAACTGCAGTGAATAATAGCAAATAATATTATGTTGTCTCTTGTTATTCCCACAGTAGTATGAGATGGAAAAAAACTTGGTCTCATTAAGTGGCTTGCAGTGTGGTAATAGAGAATTTACCATCAGAAATTAATGATACAAAAGTAAGCTTGTAATTTGTCACTGTAGGGTGAGAATATTTTATTCTTGTTATTATCTTCTTGTACCTTTCATAGGAGCCCAGTATTCTATGTTCACTCAGCTGTATACCTATTTGCTCTGTGTGTAAATTTAAAACAAATATGGAATTCCCTCTCTGTGAGTCTCTATGATCATGATGATGTTGGAATGAACTTTTCTATAGGCTGTATCATATAATGAAACCATAGAAGATCAATTTGTCTATTAAAGTTATTTGTTTATTTTCTCCCTCAAATCTGTGGCATTTAAAGATGGCTACTAGACCTTAGGGTTGGGCTGTGAGGTTAATTAAGAAAGACCTGTTCACCATATTCAAGTTTTATGAGGTTGTGTCACATGTTCGCTGCTGTCAGACACCAAAAAGAAAAGGGGATGCTCTATTAGCCTGAATGAAGTAACTGAAGGCAGCAGAGTGAAAAGACCAGTGAACACATCTCCTGGTTGCCAGGGTTCTGCTGTGCCATCCCAGGAAAGTTCTGGACTCATGGTCTGCAAGCACTTGACTCCAGATGCCAGTTGGGATCTCCTGTTGGTGTATGGGTGAGTGAATTGTCAGGCTGACCTTGTACCCTAGTGTAAAGGAGAATCCTTCCTTTATTTGGGTAATGTACCCTGTCTGCTTCTCTGGATAATTTTCAGCCTTCTTCTAGGTTTGAATCTAAGTGTCTTAGGCCCATACACTCAAATCACGTGGATCCTGCTTTTGTAAACTGCAGTGATCCAGAGAGTTTTCTTAATGGTTTTCAACTAATAATTTTCATCCTTAATTGAGTCCCATTTAGTAATGTACATACTTTAAAATTATCAAGGAAACTAACCGACTTCAACCTAGTGAATAAACCTGCCACATCCTGATATATATAAAGAGCTAGGTGCCGTCATGACCGAACGGGTGACCCGTCACCATGAAGTGCATGGAGCACCTCTCGGTCCCCTCCCTCCCGTGGCCTGGAGCGGCTCACCATGAGGGGGGCTGGTGGGGCGGGACTGGGGACTGTTGAGCGGTGGTGGAGGGCTGCATCTCGGGGTGGCCTTGAGCTTAGCGGAGCAGTCACCTGGGTGGCAGCGAGTTTCGTGAAGCAGTCGTGGGGCGGGGGAGTTTCGTGAAGCAGTTGCGGGGTGGGGGAGCCTCACAGAGCAGTGGCGTGGCGGGGGAGTTTCATGGAGCATCCAGCAGCAAGCTTCGTGGGGCTGCAGCAAGCTTCGCAGAGCAGTCAAGGGGTGGGGGGAGCCTTGCAGAGCAGTCTCGGGATTCACAGAGCAGTAAAGGGGCCACAAGCATAGCGGAGCATCCTGGGGTGCTGAGCTTCACGTAGCGTCGCAGGGCAGCAGAGGCCATGTGACAGAGGCCAGGCTAGGCCTAGGGACCCTAACCACACAAGATTTCGTGCACGCTGGGCCTCTAGTTATATAATAAAGGGGATTTATGTAGTGGCACACATCTTTAAATGGGACTTGTATAATTACTGTTTTCAAGTGCAGTTAAATAACTTAAGAAGTTGTATTGATAGCATTGCTAACAGGTAGTAGGTGCCAAATACTGACCTATGGCTTTCCATCCAGAGTTATAGGGTCATCAAGGACTTCAATTCTTTGCCCTGATCTACGATTTTTACTATAGACCAGTGGTTCTCAACCTTCCTAATGCCGAGACCCTTTAATACAGTTCCTCATATTGTGGTGACCCCCAACCATAAAATTATTTTCGTTGCTACTTCATAACTGTAATTTTGCTACTGTTATGAATCATAATGTAAATATCTGATATGCAGGATGTATTTTCATTGTTACAAATTGAACATAATTAAAGCATAGTGATTAATCACAAAAACAATATGTAATTATATATGTGTTTTCCAATGGTCTTAGGCGACCCCTGTGAAAGGGTCGCGACCAACAGGTTGAGAACCGCTGCTATAGACCCTTAAATATCTCCTATTTTTCTTTGCTGTCATTCATATAACTCTCAAAATTGATTTGTGGTATTTTGTATAACCAGAGATGCTTTTTAAAAATCAGAGTGGGCCCTAGCCGGTTTGGCTTAGTGCATAGAGCATTGGTTTGAAGACTGAAGGGTCCTGGGTTCAATTCTGATCAAGGGCATGTACCTTGGTTGCAGGCTCCTTCCTTGCCTGGGCCCTGGTCAGAGTGCACACAGGGGGCAACCAATTGATGTGTTTCTCTCACATCGATGTTTCTCTCAGTCTCCCTCTCTCTCCCACTCTCTCTAAAATAAATGGGAAAATATCTTCAGGTGAGGATTTAAAAAAAATCAGAGTGGGTTTTATTTGTTAGATGAGAGTAAAACCAGTTTTTTTAAAAAGAGTAAGTTTTTTTTTTGTTTGTTTTTGAAAATGGCTTGTTTGATAGTAGGGCTTTTATTTAAACAGACACTTCTTTTTGTCTTTAAATAAGTAATAAGCACCCCTCGGGTTCTGTTCTAAGTGATGGGTTATCCATGGCCCCTCTCTCCAGTAATTTAGTGTTTCCTAAAACCAGATCCTTTCCTTCGTGATGTTTTTAAATATTTTTGATGCATTGTATTTAAATAAGAGGATTTGGGACCGCAGAGAACCTTACATTATTTATAATAGTTCCATGGTTTTTAAGTTTAAAAGTTCAGATACATCACCCTGGCCTTGACTGCAAACCCATGCGAAGCAGAAAAAAGTCTTTCTTCCCAACTGCCAATACTTGCTAGTGACACAAAGAGGATTCATTCATAACTTGCTGAAAACTTATATTTAAGATAAATTAACACTGAGAAACATCTCCCTCAAATAAGACTCTAACATTTATATTTATTAGGAATTAACTCTAAATGAATGTTTAATTAATTCTAAATGAATCATTGGTCATTTATTTACCGACAAGTTTTCATTATAATGAAAGTATTTTTTAAAATCCAAATTTCATTTGGAATACCATTAGGGATCTCCAGTTTTTATTGGGACATTTGGACTCATTGGTAACAGCTTACCAGGTGGAGAGTTCAATTCATTTTAATTCTCAATAATGTTTTAAACATCTTCTCTTAGTTCTTAAGATAAATAAGATGTTAGCTTGGCCGTCAAGTCCAGGGTATATAGGTGAGTTTGATACAAGACAAACTGATGAGAAATGTAAGTAGAGTACATGCGAGTATATGTTATAGTCAGTTAATTGTAGAAGGCTTGAATTGTGTAGAAGTTGCTGGATGTTTAGATTTTCAGTAGCATTTGAGGCATAAGGATCAACAGTGACAAGAGCACAGAGAAATAGCATCATAGTGTGGAAATGGTATATCCATTTTTCTGAAAAAAGGCCAGACTTAGTTTGGTTAATTACAGGGAAGGTGGAACAAAGCCAAGGACAAAGTGGGGTGAGGAGGAAAGAGATGATTTATAGGTAGACCCGAACTTGGCTTAGTGACCTGTAATAAATGAAGATGATGTCAAACCAAGGATTGATGAATACTGTGCTTTTTTTCCTTGGAATAGGAATCCAAGGAAGAAAAAGTTTGATTTTGGAAAGATAATGAATTTGGAAGGTAGATAGATGTTTGTTTGTGTATATCTTTAATGATATTTTAAAAGAGGTGGCAAGAATAACAGGAAGAACCAAACATTTCTGCCCAAATTTAAATTTATATTAAAGCATATAAAGAGAACTAATACCTTGTAAGGACTTCAGTAAATCTTTAAAATTCAACCTATGCCTATCACAGAATATCTTTGATAAGTGGTTAAACATGTAATTTTCCTGAGTGACTCCTAAAAATTACCCAATGAGTAACCAGAGTACATTGAAACTTTGGCCTCAGATACTCTGTCTCTAAAATGAGTACAATCACAAAAACATTGTATTATATTTAATATACAAAAATAATTATTATGAATATGTTGTTTTGATTATAATAAAACTAGAGGCCTGGTGCACAAAATTGGTGCACTCGGTGGGGGTGCGTCCCTCACCCCGGCCTGTGCCCTCTCGCAGTCTGGGAGCCCTCAGGGGATGTCCGACTGATGGCTTAGGCCCACTCCCTGCACGGGCCTAAGCCAGCAGTCGAACATCCTTAGTGCTGCCACTGCTGTGCTCACCAGTCGTGAGCCCAGCTTCTGACTGAGCGGCGGGCACCTCCCCTTGTGGGAGCACACTGACCACCATGGGGTAGCTCCTGTGTTGACCGTCTGCACCCTGGTGGTCAGTGCATGTCATAGTGACTGGTCATTCCCCATTCAGTCAATTTGCATATTAGCCTTTTATAATATAGGATACTAACATTGGAACCCATCACTCAACTTAAAATCTAGTGCAATTACTACTGCTTAAAAAAAATTTTTTTTAAATATATTTTATTGCTTTCTTACAGAGAGTAAGGGAGAGGGATAGAGAGCTAGAAACACCGATGAGAGAGAAATATCTATGAGCTGCCTCCTGCACACCCCCCACTGGAGATGTGCCCACAACCAAGGCACATGCCATTGACCAGAATCAAACCTGGGGCCCTTCAGTCCACAGACCGACTCTCTATCCACTCAGCCAAACCGGTCAGGGCTACTACTGCTTTTGAAGCTATCTGTGTACTATACAGAAACATCTGGGCAGGTGAAATCAATTGCTCTTCCTAATGGTGAACAGTTGCCACATTTTTTAACTGTAACCTTTAATATTATTCTAAATTACATTTGCCTCCCCCTCTAAAGTAACAGAAGCAGAATCTACACTTGAGTAGGTATTTGTTTTAGATTAGGGACCACAGAATTAATCTTAAAGTGGAGGGTTGATTTATACCTCGACCAAGCTTCTGCATTGTGACATACTCCTCCACCTAGTCACAGGTAAACTCTCTAACTTCAAGGCCTTAGACTAAAAATATAACAGTATTTTCCACTTCTAATTCTTACCCTTTTTTTCATTTTTTTAATTGATTGTTAGTCTCTCATTTGGGGAATAGGATCAGTGAACCATGAACAACACACCCTGATTAAGTGAGTATTACAGGTTAATTTCTGGTGAGCAGACATTTAATCATTTGTAAACTCTCTGCAGTGGGATGACTCTTTTAGCTCATCCTGTGGAAATTGTCTTCTGTCCTCACACTATTTTTAGCTGCATCTTTCTTGTCAGTACAAAGGGACTGAGAAATTTGATTAATAGAATAATCAGATGGGAAAGGATCAATTGGTGTCTCCATTTGCCACCATTTTCTTAACTCTGTTTTCATTTTCTCAACATTTATGTGAGGGAATATGCTAAGTATTTTTATTTTTTTAAATATATTTTTATTGATTTCAGAAAGGAAGGGGGGGAGAGAGAGAGAGAGAGAGAGAGAGAGAGAGAGAAGCATAACTGATGAGAGAGAATCATTGATCAGCTGCCTCCTATACTCCCCCCACTTGGGATCGAGACTGCAGCCCGGGTATGTGCCCTGACCATGAATTGAACCATGACCTCCTGGTTCATAGGTTGACACTCAACCACTGAGCCATATTGGTCGGGCTAGGCAATGTATTTCTAAATATTTGCTACCTACAGGAATCCTTGTTATTGGCTGTTGTAAACACTAATTAAGGAAATAAGATAAACACCCAGGTGTCCCTAATGGATGTGGAGAAATAGCCTGTGGCCCTGTCTCCCTTTCAACTCCCCTTCCTGGCTTCTCAGATTTGGAGAAAAACAGATTTTACCAAAGCCTGAACCAGGTAATTGCTAAAGGACCTTTGGTTCAAATATTCCAAGATCCATGATTTTACCCACTTTTCAGCTAAAAATGTCTGTCCCATGGGACCTTGCTTTCAGTGGCAGTGCTGTCTTTCCCAGCTGATATTTGTATAGAAATGTAAGACCATAGCCCCCTTACTGCTTAACAAACATCACTCCGCATTGTCAGCACTGAAAGGAGCCCAGATTTCAATTGAGTGGCCGAGTCTGACTTTCTTTGAAATTAATAATTAGTAATGTGTTATATTTTCATTATTCAGTTAGGGTTAACACTTAGAAATATTGAGGCTGTAGTCTTATCCTGGTCATAAAAGATGATGCATTAAGGGCAGTAGCAAAGCACATTGGAATCCCCGGTGGGAGCAGATAGGTCATGTCATGGAAATCAGAAAGTGACTTTTATTTTCATTTTTATTTTCTTTCCTTTTTCTCTGACACTGGCTTTGAGGAAGGTTGGAAATTTCCAAATTGAAGAAATGTTGGATTAGTTGGCATGAGCTATATAAAATGAACCATGGGCAGTGTCAAACCCCAGGGTGTTTTCTAACTACCCATACAACCTTTGATAGATGTATCTGGCCTGGAGTTTTATGGACTATTAATCTTTCAAATCAAAGGATCCAGTCCTTTGCTTAACTACTTAAAAAAAATGTTTTTCCTGAAATTGTAAATTAGATGCCTCCCAATCCGTTGCATAAGAAACTTAGAGCTTGGTGAAACACCAGGAGTATCATTTGAAAAGAGGTTAAAAAACACAACTGGGGCTTGTTAAAAAGGAAAAGTGCTATTTTAACTCCAAGTGTCACATTTTCCTATAGTCAGCTGTAGCAGTAAACAAGAGTTATTGGAGGTTTAGGTAGTTTGAGACACTTCACTTATCTCCCAGTACTTGACTTCGGAAGTGAAACATTTAAAATGTATTTTGCTCTTGTAAAAATGTTTATCCATTTAAAATACAGTGCCGTTGTAACAAAAGCACCATGGTGAGAAGATACAGCACAGTTAATAAACTGTCAGGTCCAGTACACATATACTTGAAAAGACCAGCACAGTTACTTAGGGATTGGCATTATAAATCACTGTTAACAAACCTTAATTTGCTTACTAGGCTAATGAATGGTCTCCAATTTTTTTTTTTATAGTAATTAGCTTCACTAGCAGTCATGTTAAAGAAACTTGCCTTATACTACACTTAATTTCTGCTCCAAAATCTTTGGTATCTGGTTTCCAGGGTGAAAACAAAATAAAATGAAGTAAAAAAAATAACAAGAACTAACAAAAATCAGTGTCTATTGACAATTTGCTGGTAATAAATCCAGATTGTGGCTATTCTCCAGTAGAAGCATGGCCAAAGGTGATGACTGTCTTTTAGGACTTATGACCGGTAATGTACTAGCAGATTTGCAGTGGAGTGGCAAAGCCAGATAATTGCAGTGTTTCCTGTCTAAATGTGCTGCTGTATATAATGGCCTCTGATTTTAAGGAGCCATTTAAAATGCAGCAAGGCATAACAGCTATGGGTTCTAGTGTACTTCTCATATTTCATATGTTCATCACATCTCATAAAATCTTGTCCAGACCAACAGATGACTAGAGGGGCAGCTGGACTGCCCCAGAAGGGAATTGGGGAAACTCAGAATCATGTGGGTAGGACTACAGAGATCCACCAAGAACTCATCCAAGCCCAGGGTGTGTGCCATATTTCTCTAATTACTTTCAAGAGTCCCCCATTTCCATTTTAGTTCCTAAAGAGAACATTCACATTTTATGTTTTGTAAAAGGAGCCTATCAATATCCCGCTTTTACCTATCTTTATGGGAAATAGCCCTGACTTTGGCAAGGGAAGGTAGGGCTGTATCCTGTCCAGAGAAAATCATGGGAAGTTAGTACATCAACCCAAAGCCAAAGGACACAAGAAATTTGGTTCCTTTAGAATTTATTTAATGCCTTTCTAAAGGAATTTGCTCTGTGATATGAAAACCTGATTTTCTGAACAAAAGCAGCATAATACTAGAACATTCTGAGAATCAAAGGAAACTAGGGAATCCAACATATTCTTTTAATTAAATATTAAACAGCTAAGCATATGACCAAAATGGAAGCCTTAAGCTACATTTTGTACAGAGGCATAATATAGTTACAGGTTATTTTCATCTATATGTTACTAAATTGCCAGCTTTCAACTTGCTAATTAAAATAGACCTATTATTTTGACTTTATATAGGCTTAGAATTATAGAACCTCTGGGAAAGGAGAGACTTCAGAAATCACCTTGTGATATTGTACAGTATTTGTCTTTCTCTGTCTGACTTATCTTGATTAGCATAATGCTTTTAAGGCCCATCCCTGTTGTCAAAAATGGCAGGATTTTCTTCTTGTCATTGCTGAATAATATCTCATCATATATATGCTAGTGAATATATATATATATATATATATATATATATATATATGCTAGTGAACCAGTGCATGGATTTGTGCAATTGAAAGGAAATTAATTAGAAGGTGGCTGGTAGGGCGGGACTGGGTGAGACAGGCTGGACAGGCCCTGGAGCCAACCTCCCATGGTCCCTCCCCAGCCACACCTGGGGTGGCGCCATGGCTTGAAAGGCATCTGTGAAGTGAGCGGGGTCCCTCTGGCAGGTGGGGTCCCTCGGCCTGACCTGCGGGGATCGGGCAGAAACTGGATCTTCAAAGGGGTCCCCCGAGGGGTCCTGGAGTGCGAGAGGGCACTCTGCAAAGTTGCTGTGGTACAGGGTGTGGAACACAAATGCAAGTGTGCAGTAAACCAGATTTGGGACCGACAGTGCCCAGCAACACCATAACCCATGGCCAAAGGTGGAATCGTGTGGCCCTGCGAGGAATCAGACTCCCTCCTTTGGTTCCCACCCGAGAACCGGCTCTGCCAAGTCACTGCAGCTTGGCAGCTCCTGCTTTGAGCGTCTGCCCCTTGGTGGTCAGTGCATTTCAGAGCGACTGGTCAGATGGAGGGAGGGACATAGCATAATATATATATATATATATATATATATAGAGAGAGAGAGAGAGAGAGAGAGAGAGAGAGAGAGAGACTAGAGGCCCAGTGCATGAAATTTGTGCACTTGGGTGGGGGGTCCCCTCAGCCCAGCCTGCACCCTCTTGCAGTCCAGAAGCCCTAGGGGGATGTCTGAGAGAGAGAGAGACTAGAGGCCCAGTGCATGAAATTTGTGCACTTGGGTGGGGGGTCCCCTCAGCCCAGCCTGCACACTCTTGCAGTCCAGAAGCCCTTGGGGGATGTCTGAATGACAGCGTAAGCCAGCAGCCGGACATCCTTAGTGCTGCCACTAAGGTGGGAGAGGCTTCCGCCACCGCTGTTGCACTCGCCAGCTATGAACCTGGCTTCTGGCCGAGCAGAGCTCCCCCTGTGGGATCGGGCCGAAACCGGCTCTCCGACATCCCCCAAGGGGTCCTGGATTGCAAGAGGGTGCAGGCCAGGCTGAGGGACCCCACCGGTGCACAATCGGGGCTAGGGAGAGACATGGGAGGTTGGCCAGCCAGGATGGGACCACAGGAGGGCTCCAGGGTGTGTCTGGCCCAACTCGTTCAGCCTGCCCGTCTGGCTTATCCAGCAGCCAGCTAACCTGGTTGGAGTGTCTGCCCCCTGGTGGTCAGTGCATGTCATAGTGAGCAGTTGAGAGGCCTTAGCATATCATTAGTGTATTACGCTTTGATTGGTTGAATGGCCGGCTGGTGGACTGGACACTTAGCATATAGGCTTTTATTATATAGGACTAGAGGCCCAGTGCACAAAAACTTGTGCACTGTGGTGGAGGACCCTCACCCCGGCCTGCCCCCTCTCACAGTCCAGGAGCCCTGAGATGTCCCTCTGCGGGAGGCAACTGGGCGGATCATGGGAAGGCGCTGCCCCCATCACCCTGCTGCTGCTGCCACTGCCGGCTGCCATGGCTGCTGGCCCTCAGCCCTCGCTTCTTAGCACTGGCCCCGCCCACTGGTGGGTGGGGGCCGATCTGGGGTCAGGCTAGCTATGGGCCTCTCCCACGCCGCCTCTGAGAAAGGGACGGTAGCAGCAGTGCTCCTGCTCCCACTCCTGTGGTGGCACCACCTCTGCTCCCACTCCAGCGGCAGCGCTTCTCCTGCGCCGCCAGCCCTCAGCCTTCACAGCTGCTATGGCTTTGTCCAGATGGACATCAGGAAGATGTCCAGTCAATTAGCATATTACCCTTTTATTAGTATAGATAAGTCTTCTGTGTTATATGTTGTAGCATCCTAAATGTAAAGTTCTTAAATTGTGACACATGATTTTTTAATATAGAAGAGATAATAAGTTCATTTTTGAAATTGTTGCAAATTCAAAATTGGTAGGGCCATGAAATTAATGAAGTTTTTTTGTATTCATCTCTGTGCAATGACCATTATTGCATTCTACTTTCTTCAAGTTTCAAATGAAGGGTTGGATCAAGATGCTCTCAAAGGGGGCCTTTCAGTGTAAGCACATCTATGAATGTGTTGATAATAGTGTTGTACAACCAATTAAGAGACCATTTATGCAATTAAGGGGCTATTTATGCAAGTCATGGTGCTTGTTATTCCCTGCCTGAGCACTGTTTCAGTGAACTTGATTCAGTCTTCAATCACTTAAATCCTTTAACTCAGAATGTTACTAAACAAGGATAAAATCAATGCAGTGTCAGCTATTTATGTAAAGCTTATATTACTTGATACTAATAAAAAGTCTTGAAGTTAAATAGTAGTAACTAAGTATTGTTCTTTTCTTTCAAAATTTAGTTGGCTATTCTGGGTCTTTTGCCTCTCCATTTAAACTTTAGAATGAAGGGGTTAAGCAAAAATAAACTAAAAAACCTCACAGGCACAGACAACAGTATGGTGATTACCAAAGTGAAAGAGGGGTGGGAGGGTTAGGGGAGGGTAAAAGGGAGAATAAATGGTGAGGGAAGGAGACTTGACTTTGGGTGGTGAACATACAATACAGTATACAAATGATGTATTATAGAATTGTACACTTGAAATCTATACAGGATGAGGAAAAAGTAGGTTTATAGTTATAAGTGAAACAGTTTATTCTTGTATTATTATTTATTAATTATTGTATTTATTTATTATAACTATAAATCTATTTTCCCCCACCCTATATAATTTATTAACCAATGTCACCCAATAAGTTCAATAAATCTTTAGAAAAAACACACTTTAGAATCAGTTTGTTAATATTCAAAAAATAACTTGCCTAGGATTTTGATTGGAATTATATTGAATCTATGGATTAAATTGGGAAGAACTGACATCTTGACAATATTGAGTCTTCCTATCTGTGAACATGGAATCTCTATTTATTTAATTCTTCTTTGACACTTTTCATCACAGTTCTGTATTATTCATATAAATTTGTATGTATTTTGTTAGACTATTTTATTTTTAGGGGTGCTAGTATAAATGATCATGTGTTTTTAATTTCAAATTCTACTTGTTAATTGCTAGTATATAGAAAGTAATTGACTTTTGATTATTAATCTTGTATCCTACAACCTTATTCTAATTGCTTATCAGTTCCAAGAGGGTTTTATCAGATATTCTATGTAAGCCATTGTGTCATGTAAAAACAAAGAGAGTTTTATTTCTTCCTTCCAAATCTGTGTACCTGTTTTTCCTTTTCTTGTCTTATTCCATTAGCTAGGAATTCCAGTTCTATGTTGAAAAGCAGTGGGAAATTGGGACATTCTTGTGTTGTTCCTGATCTTACAGGAAATCTTTCTGTTTCTTACCATAAGTATGATGCTAGCTGCAGGCTTTTTGTATATGTTCTTTATCAAGGTAAGGAAGTTTCCCTTTATTCCCAATTTACTGAGAGGTGTGTTGTTGTGTGTGTGTTTTTATCATAAATGGATATTTGATTTTGTCAAAAGCTTTTTTCTGCATCTATTAATATGATCATGTGATAGATTCCTTTAATTGATATTTGAATAGTTAACCAGTCTTTTCTTTCTGGGATAAATTCTTAGTTGTGTATAATTTTTTTATATATTGTTGGATTTGATTTGCTAATATTTTATTGAGGATTTTTGCACCTGTATTTATGAGCAATATTGGTCTGAAGTATATATATATATATTTTTTTTTTCAGGGCTATAAAGTTAGTTTCCTCTAAGCACTGCTTTTGCTGCATCCCACAAATTTTGATAAGTTATATTTTCATTGTTTTTCATTCAAAATATTTAAAAATTTGTCTTGAGATTTCTTCTTTGACCCATATATTATTTAGAAGTGTACTGTTTCCTGGAAAGGTTTTTACTTTTTAGAACTATCACTTTCAGGCCCCCTATCCACAAGTTGGGGCAATCGGGCCTACAGGGGAGGGAGGGCAGTTGGGGGGGACCAGACTGGCAGGGGAGGGCAGTTAGGGGCAATCAGGCCGGCAGGAGAGGGCAGTTGGGGGTGATCAGACTGGCAGGGGAGGGCAGTTGGGGGTGATCAGACTGGCAGGGGAGGGCAGTTGGGCACGATAAGGCTGGCAGGGGAGGGCAGTTGGGGGTACCAGGCCGGCAGGGAGGGCAGTCAGGGGCTACCAGGCTGACAGGGAAGGGCAGTTGTGGGGGACCAGGCCTGCAGGGGAGGGCAGTTGGGGGCTACCAGGCTGGCAGAGGAGGGCAGTTAGAGGCGACCAGGCCAGCAGGGGAGTGGTTAAGGGGTGATCAGGTTGGCAGGCAGAAGCAGTTAGGAGCAATCAGGCAGGCAGGCAGGTGAGCGGTTCGGAGCCAGTAGTCCTGGATTGTGAGAGGGATGTCCGACTACAGTCAGACATCCCCCAAGGGGTCCCAGATTGGAGAGGGTGCAGGTTGGGCTGAGGGACAACCCGCCCCCCCCCCACATGAATTTCATGCACCAGGCTCTAGTAATAAATAAGCACATGAAAAGATTTTCCTCATCTTTAGCCATTTCAGAAAACAATTACCACTACATACATTAACATGGCCTAAATGAAAATAAATACCAAAAGTATTGGTGAGGCTATGAAATAATTGAAATTCTCCAGTACTGTTGGTTGGAATATAAAATGGTACAACTACATTGGCAATGTCTTAAAAAGCTAAAGATTAATCTGCCATATGATCTAGCCATTCAACTCCTAGGTTTTTACCTGACAAAAATGAAAGCCCATGTTCATACAAAGACTTTATATGAGAGATCATAGTAGCTTTATTTGTAATTTCCAAAAATTGGATATGGTTGAAATGTTCATTATTAGTTGAATGAATGAACATTTGTGATATATTCACAAAACAACAGAAAACTGCTCAGCAATAAAAAGGAAAAAATTTGATACATGCAACAACCTGGATGAATCTCTGTTAAGTGAAGGAAGCTACACAAAAGAAAGTACATATTATGTTTTCATTTCTAGAAAATGCTAAAAACTGCCATTGAAGCTACAGTGACAGAAAGATCTGTGGTTGCCTAGAGAGGCAGGCATAGAAAAGGAGGTTTGGGATAGATGGATTACAAAGTGACATCAGTAATGGAAATGTTCTTTATCTTAATTGTGGTAAGTTTTACAGATATATTCATCAAATTGTGCACTTTAAATGTGTGAAGTTTGTATCAATCATACTTCAATAAAGCTTTTAAAAAAATGTTAAAAATTTTTCCCTGCTGTTTGTAATGCCTTGGGATCTGTCTCCATCTTCTCCTATCTTCCTGTATTGCACCCTAATATCTCTCTCTCTCAGAAAACTAAACACATAAAATCACTCTGGAGAATTTCTAAATGCATATTTCCATGATTAAATATCTCATGGTTCTTTGTTAAATGTTCAGAGATACAGGATTGGGCCTTATGAAGCAAATAACATCTTTCTTTTATAGAATTAGAGGAGAGAAAAATGCATACAAAAGAGCCCAGTCCTTTTTGTGGCAGCCTTTTATGTCAGAACTCAAAATTGCTGTCTGATAAAATGTAGGCCACCAGATTGAATTACTTCATTGAACTACTGCTGTCCTCTGTTAATGGTAATTGCACAGATATAGCAGTCTTTCTGGGCAACATCTCAGATATTTACCTCCTACTGTTTTTCAATTCAAACTTTTGATGAAAATATTCCCAGTACTTCTTTAAAGCAGACATCCAACTGTCTTTCTTGACAAAAGCAAGGTCTCTAAATCAGATCCTGACAATTTGTGACACAGCAGTCTATCCAAATCACCTTTTACCTATGTCACTATGTCATTTCCTGGAGAAAAATGTCTCCATCAAACAAACGTTTCTGTAAATTTTAGGGACTGGAATGTTGGTATGCCAGCAAAAATGGGTGAGTGAAAAGGGAAAAACAATTTCTTTTCTTTGACTTGAGTGGAAAGAATTTAGTGAGGGGTTGACCAGATCTAATAAGCAAATCTATGTATTTTGAAGATACATTTTATGAAAAGAAAACTTGTTTAGATATTTGTTGTTTTCAAGATAGTAGTGAGTAAAAGGATTTCTAAAAGCTACTACTATTAAAGTATTGAAGGCAGTGAAACACGGTTGGTTAATTTGTTTTTATTCTTCTTAACTTGAATACAAAAACATTTAGCATTTTTTTCCCCTGGGGCCTTGGCTCATTTTTGGTGTTCTCCCCGTCCTAAACTGAGCAGACTGTATCTCACTCTATAAAGGTTGTTAAAACAATGCCATCACTTAACCATGATCAACTCTGTTTGACTGAGGATAACATGGTGACTAGAGTGTGTAGAATATGGTACCAGGAAGGAGGGCAAACATGGCATGAGACCCACTGGATTGGCCTCAGAGTGAAACTCACTGCTTGGGTCTCCGGCTGTGTTTGGTTGGCACTTTTGCTTTCCTTTTCATATGAGAAGGGTACACTTGATAATTGCTTTAATGGATCAAATTGTAGCACCCTATGTCTGAAGGATGGGTTAGCTTTATGAGCTGTGGGAACCGCTCTGGGGAGCTGCTTCCAGATCTGGCGGGAAAGCAGTTGATAGCACAACAAGCACACTCCCCGCTGCCAGCCCGGTTTTGTTCTCCTCCAGGGGAAGTCTCTTTACAGAAAGGAGCCTTGGAATCCTGTTCACCAGGAGTGTAGCTTGATAGCGGCCTTACTTGGTGACCCTGGTATGATGGGATGTCTCTCATGTAGCATGGTTGCCTGTTCCGCTTTTGTGTGTAAAGTAAGCAAAACCATGGGTTGAACACTGGGGAGAATTTAGTTTGGGAAGAAAGCATGTCTTAGAATCTCATAGCTCAGTTCCTACTTTTAAGAAACAGTGAAAAGCTCCTAGGAAGGAGAGGAAAGGAGGTGGTAAGAAGGGAGGTGAAAAGAGAAAGTGTGTGGGGGGCCTTGAATCCAGCTAATCCTTATCCAGTTTATAGCTTCAAAATACATTTAGGAACAGCTAATCCTTGAAGAGCCCTTGCCTCTCTTTTTTAGAGATCAGAGATTTTTGCTCTTTTAGAAAAAGAACGCTAGCACCCTTATAATGAAGCATTCAGTGGTGGCTGGCTGCCCTGTGTTCCTGATCCTCTGACCTGGTGTTTCCTTGGCTGTCCTCATCTTCATTAGAAATCAAAAGGTAGGAAGGGGGCACCAAGAAAATCAATAATAAATTCATAGCTTGCCAAATACCCAACTCCTATCCTTTCCCTCGGCCTTTTATTCTCCAGGGGGAAGCCTGGGATTATACTTTACTAGGGTGACCTAGTATTCAGGAGCTCAGAAAGAAAGGGGCTGGACACCAGACCTGTTTGGAGGAGAGAAGCCAGTGTGGGCTCATTTGGGGAAGACTCATTTGCACCTGGAACTTCAACCCAGCATATTGCCATCTGCCAGGCAGGGCGTGATAGCAGTTTCTGGCCTGGTAGGGACATGTGAAGCATCCTGCTGGTTTTGTCTGCTGACATGTGGATGCTACTGGCCTAATGTCTGACCTGATTGTTTGTATCCACAATTCATCTAGCCATTTTTGCAGGAGAATGAACACAAGTGACAGCCTCAATGAACGGGTTTCTAGAGAATGTCATTCCCTCCCTCACACATCCCCTCTGACCCTCACATACTGTCTTTTCCTCTTGGCTCCTGTTCCCTCACACTCCTCTCTGTTGTCAGAGAGTATGTAAAGTCCAAGAGATGTAGCAATGCCAGTCAGAGCTAAATTACTTGCAGCTGGTGGTGCCACCTGTGCCTATCAGATTGCAGCCAAAGCAGTTGCTTTCCCAGAGTGCCCCGCAATAGGGAATTGGAAAGTGACTCACAGTGAGGGCGCTGTGGGCTGAGTAGAAGAGAGGGCTTTCCTCTGGGCTCTACTGTGAGGACAGAATTAGGAAGTAGAGTTTCCGATGGTTGAGTCCGTTCTTTCTGCCTCTCCATGGAATCACTGGGCTCAGCCAAGAGATTTATGAGTTGAGTCTTCGGCCTTTAGGTGGGCTAACAGGAAAGACTCTTGCAAGCAGGCTTCTTGTCGAGCTCCACACCATGCTCTGGTGTGTAGTTGAGGATTCTTAGGATTCCTTATAACTCCACAAGATCTCCTAGCTTCCATTTATGTCTGTTTGGTTTGGTTTGGTCATTTGTATTCTTGGAGAGTAATTTCTCAGTGTTGCACCCCTGCCTGCATATAATTTTGGGAGGTTAATTATTAGGGTAAATTAATTTAACATTTTTGTTTAATCTGACTGCATTATTGTAAAACTTTCGAAGTACTTGCCATTTCTTAGTATTCTTTCTTCTCTGTTAAATCGTTCCTTTTAGTGAGCATGTATCACTTTTATTGTGCTCATCCTCTGGTATTTTTCCTTGTAGGCACTCTCTCTCTTTCTTATTTCTTTGCTCGGTGATTCATTTCACCCTCCTTTAGAGCCTGTAATGATTCAAGCACTTTGAAAGGTTTCAGCTAGAGGGAGGAAAGATATAGACTCCGCTCTTAAGGGATAGATTCTTAAACTGGAATGCCCATGGGGACTATGAAAATTATACCTGGTGGAACCCATCTAATTTGAGAATAGCTACCTGAATGATTCTGTGGCCTTGAGATGGGAATGGGGGGGCGGGGGCGGGGTAGATACAGAAGCAAACAATTAGGAGTGTGATGCCCCTCTCAGGAATATAACTGCACAAACTAGGAAGATTTCTGGTGTGATGCCTGAACAGGTCATTAGAATGGGAGTGGGTGTTAGCCAGATGGCTAAACGGTGGGGGCTTCATTCCACGGAAAACCATGTGGGAAAACCAAAAGTCTGGATGCCCGATGCTTTCAGGGACCTATAGGTTTTCCAAAATGCATGAAAACTGCAAAAATGAGCTTAGGAAGGCGCCAGGTCACAAATAGTCGTAACTAGTCTTGTTCAAGAGTTCTCATTTTATAATGAAGGTGATAGAGAACCACCGAAAGATTTTAAATAGCAGAGGGAAGTGATGAGATTGTGTGTGAGACAGATCACTCAATAGTATTGTGGTAGAAGGCTTCATAAGGGTAAGTTTGGAGGCAAAAGATTACAGAAAAAAAACCAATTGCGATGACAGTGCTACAGGGAGGGAAGGGGGACAGTTGTAGAGAAACTTCGGATGTAGAATTAACAGGACTAGGTCACTGAGTAAACGTGGCAGTGAGCTTAGAGTGCTCTCCGACAAGACTGCAGAGCATCTGCCTTCTTCGCAAGAGAAGCTGGTGCGATCCACAAGAGAGGCATTCTTAGTGGTGGTTAAAAGCATGTGCTTGTGTCCACTTGTTAACTGAGTTAAATTTTGGACGTGTTGATTTTAGAGGCTTGTAGGATGTCAATGGAAAGATTCCCCATGGGAGTGGGAGTCTGGCGTTCAGGGGAGCAGCCTGCTCAATAGATGGATTTGGTGTTTCCTACAAGTCCATGAGTGGGATTTCCCTTTCAGAAAAAAAAAAGAAGAAGAAAAAAGTGATAAATTGCTGTAATTTATGTGTTGAACTTGTGAAGTTCTTGTTTCTGTGTGATTTACCTAGAGGACTGTAGAGCTGACTGGATCAGAGGCAATAAATATGTAAATAATGGTTTATCCATGATTCTTTCCCTTCATTATTATTAGTGAGAGTATATTGCATATTTTTTGGACCAAAGCATAATTTTAGAAAACTCTAGATAAACAGCTTTCTATATTATTTATTGCCCCACTTTCCTTTGATTGTGTTTGCTATAGAATCAACTTGCATCACATTTTAATAATCTCTTCTCAGAACATTGATGATTCCTTGGCCCTGTTAGAATACATCTTGGGAGATTACATTTCTTTAAGGCTGCTTCAAGGACATCTGGCATCAGATGACAAGATGGCATCTTTGGAAGATGCCATGATTTCTATCCTGCTGAATCCTGCACATGTTTGAAGCAGTTGTTATTCTCTCTGCTAACTCATGCGACTTGTTAGATCACTCTATGTGGGTGTCCCAAAATGTTGGCAGGACCCCAGTGTGAAACTCATGTGGTTAAACGTCTCTGAATTTCTGTCAATCAAAACAAAAAGAGTATATGAATTGCAAAAGAAACTTGAGGATTGTAGTGCAGAAATAGGACATAGAATGTTTTAAGCCAATTTTTATATTGAATTTTGTATATTTTATGGGAATACTACATGGGGGTGGTGTGTAGTATAGTAGAGTTCTGATTTGTTAGGGTTTGAGCTGATAACATTACAAATGGACCATAATTTTTATTATAGCATATATGGTTCCCAAACAGTGCCATGGAATGCTGGAGACATTTGGATACTCAATTTGTGCAAATTTTCAAGGAGGAACCAGATACCTTTACAAATATACAAACTTATTTATCAGAAACAATAATTTAGGAATTGTCAAACAGTGAACATTTTAACTGTATAACTCTTAAATATTTTGCAATTTCAGTCAACTTCACAAATTCTTAATTTAAGTGTCTAACAAACGAAGAACAAAGAATCTTATTATAGTTCAGACATAGGATTTTTTTATTCTGTTCAACAGGATGAGTGTTATATAAAGATGTCAGTGTGGTCCCTTACCTCCTTTTAGTTTTAGTGTTAATGTCTACTGCTATTTGCCAGCCTTGAATGGGTGTCTATAGATAGACACACATTCAGATTTTTTGTGGTTTACCCATTACCCTCAGACCTTCCATCTAATCGAAGGATTATTAGTTTGTTCTTTTCTATATTTAGTAACCAAAAAGTATTTTTATATGTGATTTTTAGCAACACCCATAATTTAAGTGATGCTTTCCAAATATTTGTTTGTACTCTTAACTTCATAGAAGAGGATTTATTAATTTAATAGGGTTTGTTATATTAATGAAATGTTTTATGTGCAAATATATTTAGATGAGTTATTTAGAGACCATGATGTTGCTAATGAAATACCTGAGAAAGGTAGCCCACCATAGAAAAAAAGTTGCCTGGATTCTAAAGCTCTTTGCTCACCTTAACTCTATGTTTGTGGATTTCTTTTCTTTTAATTTTTTAATTGATTGATTGCTTTTATAGAAAAAGGTGGGGAGGACAGGGAGGGAGGGAGGACAGGGAGAGAGGGAGGGAAGGAGACAGGGAGGGAAGGAGACAGGGAGGGAAGGAGACAGGGAGGGAGGGACGGAGGGAGGGAGGGTCAATTTGTTGTTCCACTCATTCATGCATTCATTGGTTGCTTCTTGTATGTGCCCTGACTGGGGATCAAACCCACACCCCTTGTGCATCAGGACCACACTCCAACTGAACCATCCAGCCAAGGCCATGAACTCTTGACTTGAGAACTTTGTCAGAGTTTACTTTCTTCAATGCTCATTGTGTTACTAAAGTCAAGGAATTCCTGTTTGGGTGTTCTCTTTAAGAATGAGATGTGGGTGTCATTAGGTAGTTTTATTTACTTGCAGCAAGTAAAGGAGATATGGAATTCACATCCAAAACTCTGTCCCCTGAAAGGAAGGTTTAGCCATTGCTTATGTACACTGTTTGGCTAATTACATGTTGATTTCTTCTTTGCAATTGGCTACATTTTCCCAGTTGAGTTCCTGTTAAGCTCATCCTGTTTACAGCTGCATCTGAAAAATACTGGACTATATTTTAACATTTAACAAGAATAGCATTTGGTAAAAACTTCCCAGACCTTGAGAACCTTGTCCTATCTAACAACTGAAAGAATAACTCCTAACTCGTTAAACAATTCCCAGATTACCCCAAATTAGACTCATAGATGGCCTGTTAGCTGGCATAGGTGATTAAATTTGACACTCAGAAAAAATGGCCTTCGAAACAAGTTTTTCTTTTCACACTGTTGTAAGCTTTTCTAACAACATTTTATCACCCAAATACATCTTGTTATAGTTGACTTTTCTACACGTGGCTGTCAGTGTCAGGAACTGTGCTTTTATATATCAGCAGGGAGATGGTGAAAGGTTTTTCACTGATGTCCGACACTGGTGAATTGTGGAATAATGTACTAGCTATGTATAACTGTTTGTCTTTTCCAGTATTTTCTATGAAATTGTGATTTTTTAAAGCAGATTCTTCTTTGATGAAGCTGTGATTTGCAGTAATTTTGTCATGCCAAGTTCAGAACATAAGTAAATGAAGACATTTGTGGAAGGGGAATGTTTGTAAATTGCATGCAAATTTCAACTGGAATTAATCAATATGGAAACAGAACTTGTGTATTCCAATATAATGACGCTGAAACTAATGTCATGGAGTTCTATTTGCGTGGGAATTAGTCATTTATTTTTATTTAAATCTCTCTTTTTTCTTGAAGACAAAGTCCTGTTTTTGAGTCTTTTAAAACTTTTGGGGAGAGAGATGTTATAAAGAAAACAGGAGTAAATCTAAACATTTGACTTCCCTGGGGACATCTGGCATTTCCTATTTAACATGCTGTGCCTGTTTAATGAATCATTTCCCCAATTCTTCTTGTTCATTTTTTTTCCACTGAAAAATTCCAAGGCCTATAACATAGCAGGTGATTCAGTCATTATTTTATGTTAAATATGTGTGTGTGTGTGTGTTTGGATGGGTTTTTAGGTTTGTTTTTATCATTGCCATACAATTTCACCTTCTGGAGAACAGACCATCTTCAGCTTTTTAATGTCTACTTGCACTCACAATATTTTTCTTTTTTTTTTTATTGTTAGGATTAGGTTTGTTGCCCTTTATTCTCATACTTGGCCACTAGATCTGTTAGCCTTATTTGTTCCTCATCTTTTCATTAAGCTTCTAATTCAAGAATTTTCAGATAGAAGGTCTTATTATTGGCATATTACGTATCACCAGTGCATTAGTGTTATACCGATAAATCCTGAGAGCCTGACAACTTACTTCCCACTCCTTTTAGAGTGCTTTAAGAGTTCCTTTATTTATAGCCCAGTTTAAACCCTAGTGGGTAACACTCCATAAACCTGCAGTGACATCCAGTGGCTTCATGATGTAATTTTTTACAAAATTTCCAAAAGGAATTACAGGGACAGTATTGCCTGTCAAAGAAAAATACAGCTGGAGTTATTGAAGGGGTTTCTCTAAATTTATTACCTTTCAAATAGTTACTGACATGCCCTGTCACAGGATCACCAGAACAGTTCCTCATTTCACGATTTTTGAATGGAAGGATGACAGCCAATGATTAGATCAACTCCAAGTATTCCAAGAAAAATATAAATTGAGGACAGTTTCTTAAGGGAATGGTTTTTATTAAAAAGAAGTCTGCAATGTCAGATTTTATATTCTGGATCTTTTTTAGGGAAAGTTTGACAACTAAAGGAGAACCTTTAGTTTGTGCACCTCAGTATGAAGTTAAAAATTCTATGTTGTTTTTACTACTTGGTTCTTGTGCTGTCAGTTTCTTTGAGAGTCTTCCACTGTGTGAACCCTTGCATTTTCTCAAACTTTCTGTGATTGCTACTATCAACAGAGGCAAATGACTCCCAGTCTGATTACTGTTCTTTAGTTGTATTATTAAAGAAAGTATTATCTTCATAAAAATGATACAGCATCATTATAAACTAGAGGCCCAGTGCACGAATTTGTGCAGGGGGGGGGGTGAGGGGGTGTGGAGGGACCGCAGGAGGTTGGCTGCCAGCTCCAAGGAGGGAGCTGGCCCTCGGCCCTCTGGGAAAGGGGCTGTGTCTGCTGCCACCCATCCCCAGTTCCCCATCCCAGTCTGGGCCTGAAGGCCCCAGAGGGGCTGGGGAGGAGGTGGCGGTTGCCAGGCTGGGCGTGGAAGGAACTGATGCAGGACACTGACGCTGCCATCGGTGCTGCGCCACCACATGGTTCTCCACCTCCCTTCCTCCTTCCCTCGCCGCTGTACCGCCACCATGGCGGGCGGGCGGCCCCCGGGGAAGGGAGAGGACGGGAGTGAGACAAACACTTGTGTCGAGGGCTGACTTTCAGTAGATCGCAGTGAGGGAGCTGCTCTGCTGCATATGAAACCCCGACTCAGAAGCAGGTTGTCCATAAATGGTTTAGCACCAGGGGCTGATGGGGGCCAGCCACGGGGGGAGGGACCACAGGTCGTTGGCTGGCCGCAGGAGGTTGGCTGTGGGAGCACACTGACCAACAGGGGTCAGCTCTTGTGTTGAGCGTCTGCCCCCTGGTGGTCAGTGCGCATCATAGCAACTGGTCGAATGGGTTGTTTGGTCGTACTGGTTGCTTAGGCATATATATATGTGTGTGTGTGTGTGTGTGTGTGTGTGTGTGTGTGTGTGTGTGATTTACATAGTAGAAAAAGACACAACAAAGATGAAGCTAGATCATTAGCCTAAATATTACCCTTTCTGCAAAGACTTGCAGTATTAACTTTTTAAAAAATTTATCTTTATTGTTGAAAGTATTTCAGCTGCCCCTCTTTTTTACCACTGACCCCCTCCATTGCAGTATTAACTTTTGGTCAGCCTCATATGCAACTGCTATATTTATTCAGTTTCTAATTATCACAGGGTTAGATGTGTAGGGTGGAGGCCAGGGTACAGGCTTGGTTTTTCTTAGAAGTGACTCTGCCATTGGTGGGATAGTCTGACAAAACTGGCTAATGAAAATGAATAAGGTTAGGGAGAGGATTTATACAGAGGAATCATGGATAGCCACATCATGGCCTAGTCTAGAGAAGTTAACTGAGACTAGAATAGGTCATCATAGTTTATGGGTTTGAACATCCAGTGTGACGTTTTTCCAAAGCTCAGGGACTTAATAGAATTAAATCTACATGCAGAAAATAAGCATGTATTATGTTCCAAACTGGTGCTAGGTATGTTGATACCAAAAGTGAATATTAGGTCCAAGGAAAAAGAGAGAGATCATTATATTTTTTTTATGTGATAAAGAAGCAGACATTTAGTATTTGGAGTTTAATCTGTCATGCCCACTCTCTATACAAAGCAAAAGCCATAGCTCTTGGGGAGGGGCAAGAAACCCAGTTCCCTACTAGATGAGCTACTACGTAAGGATGGCTATGCATACATGCGCCCTGCTCTCGCTGAATGACACTGGGCTAAAGCCATCTGCCACGAGAGATCATAGTGCCCAGGATTCTTCTTCATGTCTGTGATAGTCCACCAACACAAGCACTTGGTTTCCCCATGGGATGGTTGTGGGGAAGAGCAGGGAGCCTGATTGATTCTACAGCCTGAACTGAATAGGAAGCAATGGTTTCCCCAGTCCTGAAGCTCAGATGTATAGGGTCAGGTTAAGACTGAGGCAGGAGCAAGAAGACTGAGAAACTTCCCTCCCCCACCACAAGCCTCACAGCAAGAAATAAACAGCAGAAGTCTACTGAGGCATGGAGAGACCCTTTCCCCACTCCCCACACACATGCCCCGTAATGCTCATATGCAGGGCCTACTGTAAACTTAGGGTAGATCACAAACACCGAGAACAGCTCTGTGATACTTCTAGTACAGTGGTCGGCAAACTGCAGCCCCTTGAGTGTGGGTCTTCCACAAAATACTACGTGCGGGTGCGCACGTACAGTGCAATTGAAACTTCATGGCCACACTCAAGGGGCCAAAGAGCCACATGTGGCTCGCGAGCCACAGTTTGCCGACCACTGTTCTAGTAAAATAAAAATTTTGGCCCGAACCGGTTTGGCTCAGTGGATGGAGTGTCGGCCTGCGGACTGAAGGGTCCTGGGTTCGATTCCGGTCAAGGGCATGTACCTGGGTTGCGGGCACATCCCCAGTGGGAGATGTGCAGGAGGCAGCTGATCGATGTTTCTCTCTCATCAATGTTTCTAGCTCTCTATCTCTCTCCCTTCCTCTCTGTAAAAAATCAATAAAAATATATTTTAAAAAAATTTTTGGAATAGTTTTAGATTTAAAAATGTGTGCAGATAGGACAGAGATTTCCCATATGTGTACCACCTAGTTTCCCTATTGTAAGCATTATACATTAGTATGATACATTTTTACAACTAATTAACCAATATTACTACATTTTTATTAACTAACATTCATAATCGATTCCAATTTACTTAGTTTTTACCTCATGCCCCTTTTCTCTTCCAAATTCCTTCTAGGATACGATTTTATAATGTTTAGTCATATGTCTCCTTAGACTTCTCAAGACTGAGACAGTTTATTAGACTTTTTTTTCTTTTTGATGAGTTTGAAAGGTTTTTTGAATCATTTTTTATTTTTCAATTATAGTTGACATACAATATTATATTAGTTTCGCGTGTACACTCCAGGAATTAGACATTATAATACTAAGTGATCATCCTGTACAATCTCATACCCATCTGACAACATACATAGTTATGAGAATATTATTGACTTCATTATTTATTCTGTACTACACATCCCCATGACTATTCTGTAACTACTAATTTGTACTCTTCTAGTCCATCGCCTTAACCACTCGGCCACGACTACACATGTGCACTAATTTGTACTCTTAATCCCTTCACCTTTTTACCCATCCCCCCTCCCATCTGGCAAACTTTCTGTTCTGCTTGTTTATTATTTATTTATTTATTTATTTGGTTATTGATAGGTATATATTGCCATTTTATTCATATTTTTTACCTTTTTTCTTCTTAAAGACGACCCTTTAATATTTATTTTTATTGGTGAAAGTATTACAGATATCCCTTTTTTTCCTCCATTGACCCCCTCCTCCCACACATCCCTAGGCCTTCACTGCACTATTGTTTTTGTCCATTGGTTATGCATATAAGTTATTTTGTTAATGTCTTCCTATCCCCTCACCTCCTTCTCTCTGAGATTTATCAGTCTGTTCCATGCTTCCAAGTCTCTGAATCTATTTTGTTCATCAGTTTATTTTATTTATTAGATTCTACATATAAGTGAGATCATGTGATATTTATCTTTCTCTGACTGGCTTATTTTACTTTGCATAATACTCTCCAGGTCAGCCGTGGGCAAACTACGGCCCGCAGGCCGGATCCGGCCCGTTTGAAATGAATAAAACTAAAAAAAAAAAAAAAAGACCATACCCTTTTATGTAATGATGTTTACTTTGAATTTATATTAGTTCACACAAACACTCCATCCATGCTTTTGTTCCGGCCCTCCGGTCCAGTTTAAGAACCCATTGTGGCCCTCGAGTCAAAAAATTTGCTCACCTCTGCTCCAGGTCCTTTCATGCTGCCTCAAAGGATAAGAGATCCTTCTTTTTATAGCTGCACTAGAGGCCCAATGCACGAAGATTCATGCAAGAATGGGCCTTCCTTCCCCTGGCTGCCAGCACTGCCTTCGCTCAGCGCCTGCATATGCAAATTAATCCGCCATCTTTGTTAGGTTAATTTGCATACTCCTGGTTGGTTGGTGGGCGTCGTGAAGGTATGGTCAATTTGCATCTTTCTCTATTATTATTGTAGGTAGTATTCCATTGTGGAAGTTTACCACAGCTTTTTTTATCCACTCTTCTACTGATGGGCACTTGGGCTGTTTCCAGATCTTAACTATTGTTCATAGTGCTACTATGAGTATGGGGGTGCATGTATTCTTTCTGACTGGTGTTTCAGGATTCTTAGGATATATTCCTAGAAGTGAGATCAAATGGCAGTTCCATTTTTAATTTTTTGAGGAAACTCCATACTGTTTTCCATAGTGGCTGCACCAGTCTACATTCCCACCAGCAGTGTACTAGGGTTCCCTTTTCTCCACATCCTCGCCAGCACTTGTCATTTGTTGGTTTGTTGATAGTAGCCACTCTGGCAGGTGTTTCTCTCTCTCTCTTTCTCTCGCTCTCTCTCCTCCCTTCCTCTCTCTCAAAATCAATAAACATATCCTCTGATGGGGATTAAAAATATAAAAATAGTGTTTATAAAATTGGATACAAAGCAAAACCCAATTATATGTTGTCTACAAGATAACAGTTTTATTTTTTTGGTTAATCCTCACATGAGAACATTTTTTTTCCTTTTTTTGAGAGAGAGAGAGAGAGAGAGAGAGAGAGAGGAAGAGCGGGAGAAAGGGGAAGAGTGAGAGAGATGAGAGACACACACCGATTGGTTGCCTCCTGCATGCGCCTCAACCGGGGTGGGGATTGAACCTGCAACCCAGGTACATGCCCTAGACTGGGAATGGAACCAGGGACCCTTCAGTGCAAGGGCTGATGTTCTAACCACTGAACAACTGTGAGCAGGACAAGAAAATCCTTTTAATTATGATAACATAGCTATGTTAAAACTTCAGGGATAGAAAATAATGTATCATGCTAAGTCCAAGGTGGGGTGGTTATATTTAATATACCTTAGAACAAGCAATGTTATCAGGACTACAGAATGGTAAAGCAAAGAAGAATTTATCAAGAAAGCTAAAGCCATATGCACCTAATACCAAGCCTCAGAATAAATAAAGCAAAACCTAAGAGAACTGCAAGGAGAATTAGACAAATCCACCAATTTAGTTGGAGATTTCAATGTTACTTCCTCAGTAATTGGTATTACCAGTAAACATAATTTAGGAAAGACATAGAATACTTCAGTAATACTATCAACCACATTGACTCATTTGACATTTATAAAATTCTCCCCTCAGCAACTAATACAGGTGTTTTTTTTCAAATGCACATGGAAAATTCATTAACTAGAGGCCTGGTGCATGGATTCGTGCACCGGTGGAGTCCTCAGACTGGCCTGCGGCTCTCCGACATCCTCCGAGGGGTCCTGGATTGCGAGAGGGTGCAGGCAGGCTGAGCGACCCCACCAGTGCACGATTGGGGCCAGGGAGGGGCTGTGGAAGGGCTCCAGGGTGTGTCTGGCCCATCTCGCCTAGTCCTGATTGGCCAGACCCCAGAAGCAAGGTAACCTACCGGTTGGAATGTCTGCCCCCTGGTGGTCAGTGCACGTCATAGGTACTGTTTGAACGGCCGCTTTGGCACTTAAATTATGTTCACTTACCAAAACCAATTTAAACTTGAACTCAGTAACAGAATGATACTTAGAGTAACCCCAAATATTTGGAAGTTACATGACATTTGAATAAGAAATAAAAAATCTAATTTTATTTTACATTTAGAATTATTCAGAGTATAGGGTATGCTATGCACATTTGTAATAAATGAGAATTATATTCACTTGAGATCTGTATTAGTTTATTACTCAGTATATTTTTAAGTACACTTGGCTTAAGTAGCAGATAGTCTGTCACATGACTTGTTTGGGGAATGCAATTTCTTGAAGTAAAATTAAATAACTGAAACTTGACAAGTGATCAGGCTTAGAAAATAGCACTTGAAGCCTTCAGAAATATTAGTAAAACTGCCACAGAGTTGCCATGAATCTACTTTTAGCTTTACACTGCAGTGGTACTATTAGACAGTTTGTGAATGAACTTGTGGGTTTGAAGTGTGCATTGCTGCTTAAGATACATGACCCATCAGTCTGTCGAGAAGCATTTACCATGTGTTGGCTGAGCCCCGGGGCCTTCCTCATTATGTTTAACTCCCAGTAATTTCAACTCCCTGAATAGGTAGCATTAAGACTTTGATGTCATCAAGAGGCACAACCCAGTAAACCAGTGAAAACAAAAGGTGAAAAGTTTTAGTCTGCTTTTATTTTTTATTTATTGATTTGAGAGAGAGAGAGAGAGAGAGAAACCAATTTTTTGTTCCACTTATTTATGCAACCATTGGTTGACTCTTGTATGTGCCCTGACCTATGATGAAACCAGCAACCTTGGCATATTCAGAAGATGCTCTAAACAACTGAGCAACCTGCCAGGGCCTAGTCTTCTTTTAAAGAAACTGAATTTGGGTGTATATTTTGGAAGAACAGAGAGTAATAGAATAGCAATAAGATAATGAATTCTAAATATGTGTCTAAATCTGGGTCTGGAAAAATCCTAAGCATATTTAGAAATTTTTATTAGGTTTAATGTGACAGATATAACTCTTTAATAGTTAAGAATAAAAAGATCTTTGTGGGTTGGTGAATGAGTGAACTTTCAAATTTTACTCCTAGAAATACATATTTTGAATCAGTAACTGTGGAGGTCATAATGTTTTTGCCCTAAATATTAGACCATAATTATTCATCATTAATCTTATTATCAGGTTACCCCAATATATAAGGTATTCTCTTACAGAAAAGAATATAATTTTAGTTTTCATGTTCATAATTGACATAATAATAGCTCCCCTTCTCAGGAGAAGTATGAATAATTCTTCAAATTCAGAGTAAGTAAGAATAATTGATTTTGTAATTTACAGCCCTACTAAACTAATAGAGACTTCAGAAGAGTGGTATGCTCATAATCCAAGTAAAAGATTCTCATTTTACAAGTGTGTTTAGATAGTCTTCGAAGGTGAAGCGGATATAAAACTGGGGACCAGGGTTTAGGGTTCATTTTGATGAGTTATTGCATGTAGCAAACATGGGCCAGCCTATTTGTAAACTTTCTTCAAATATGAGGGTGTGGGGTTTTTTTTAGTTAAGGACAAAAGATGCCCTGACTGGTGTGTCTCAGTTGATTGTCATCCCACGCACCAAAAGGTCGATTCCCAGTCAGTGCACATACCAAGGTTGCAGGCTCAATCCCTAATCAGGAGGCAACCGATTGATACTTCTCACCTCAGTATTTCTCTCACTCTCTCCGTCTCCCTTCCTCTCTCTCTAAAATCAATAAAAACATATTTTTTTCCAAAAAAAAAGAAAGGAAAAAATCTTCTGGATCAAGTACTTCAAATGTGTGTGGAGGTTTTTTGTTTTTTGGTGTGTTTTTTTTGGGGGGGAACGGTAAAAAGCTTATGAAAAATGACTGTTAATCCTCCTTTAAAATAATTATGTTACCACTATCCTACCACCCAAAATCCTATTCCCCTAGCCTTTGGAAGGGTTTAGGGCCATGAGTTTAACATATTTATTTTATTTTTTTAATTATGAATGCCATATGGTTGTACAGGTTTTTTAAAAAAAATATGTATTTTTATTGATTTCAGAGAGGAAAGGAGAGGGAGAGAGAGATAGAAACATCAATAATCAGAGAGAATCATTAATTGCTGTCCCTTGCATGCCCCTTATTGGTGATTGAGCCTGCAACCCGGGCATGTGCCTGTCTAGGAATCGAACTGAGACCTCCTGGTTCATTGTGCAACACTCAACCAGGTTTGCGTGAAATATGTTCACTGTAAGTCAGAAGGAATTTATGATGCCTAGGGTTCATTTAAATATCTATAATTTCAATATATACAATAATCTTCACAATAAATGTTAAGGAATATGATTTTCCATTTCATTGTAATACTTGCTAGTTATTTTCTCTAGTAAAATGGGGACTGACATGTCGTAGGTAGTAACATCACTTATATATGGGTTTCTAATAAAACTTTACTTGCTGCTTAATTTTCTAACATTGCATCATTTCCTAAGTTGTCTCGGGAATCGAATACAATTGCTGTAATATTTGCTAATAATGGGAAACTATAAATCCCCTCATTTTGCTGAGAATCAGATGAAGAGAGATTTCAAATAACAAAGCTTTCTATTTAAAAAAACCCAAACCAAAAACATTGTCATCTACCACCCCTCAAAAGGCAATTTGATAACTAAATATTAATTTTAATACTTTATATCATTTCCATGTGTTTTTTGGTAGTAACAGTAAGTGCATAGACATTACAGATTACAGAATTTTATGTTCAAAGGTCTCTTTATTTGAAATTCGATTTACTAAGGGCAAGTTATCTTTATGACATTCTTTATTTAATTCCCTCATTGAACACATTGAAAGGGCTAGAGAGAAATTAGAATAATGATCCTAATTCCATTTGATTGTGTTAGATTCACCAAATGACAGACGGAAATTTCAGCCTTGCAGGGTCCACTGCCAGGTACAATAGTTATCTGCACTCAGAGAGATTCATTAATTGCACTGTGTGGCTAAACTCATTGAAAGAGATAACTGATCCTGTCTCAAATTTGAGGTCTTCTTTAACGTGGGAAGTCAGTACACCATTGTTCTCAAGCTGTCAGATCGCATGCTATTGTACCAGGCTCAGAGGAATTGGTGTCAGAGATTTCTGGCATATAGGGACAAGAGGAGGATCACAATAGAAGTGCATTCTTCCCCCTTGTTCCTGACTGTGTTTTGACCACCTGTCTGTTACCCTTTGTGGTTGGTTCTATTCTGAGAGGAGTATGAGGGACAGCGCTGAAGATGGGGCCGTTGCTGCTAGATTATTGCCATTAACCAGCTTTCATGGCTTTTGTGGGAGCCTCCTTTTCATTAGTATTTGCAACATGTTCACCAGCAAAATGATTATGTTAGGCAGAGACATCACATCACTTACATTTCATAGCTCAGTGCAATTTTCATAAACTGCGCGGCAACATCCAAAAAAACATGACTCAGAATTAGAGTTTCAGAAGATTATTATATAGACATTATTTCCCTCAGGTCACGGGCTTTAGTCAAATTTGGAGGAGAATGAAATTGCCAACAGTGAAAAGCAGACAGAAAGGTATGAGTTCATGAGCAGAGAAATAACATTTTCATTTGTTCCTTCCCCATGGGAAAGATTCAGCATTCCGGTAAATGGAGACGGTTATAAGAAATGAATTTTTGTCAGCAGGGATGTGATTTTAAGGCTCACTTATCCATTGGCAATCTAGATTTCTAACCCCAGGAATCTAGGAAATTGCTACAGAATGTAGTCTTTATTATAAACAAGTTTTGTGTGTTTTTTTTTCTAGTAGTTTTTGCTCCCTTCCTTTCTTGCTCAGAGATTTTAAGATGGACTACATTTTTTTTTTTTACCTTTCAGGAGTCAGATGACTGCAGAATTTCCCCATCTGCCATGAGTTTCTCCTCATTGCTGATGCTTTGTGATGGAAACCTTTTTCTCCTACCAAGCATCCTCCATTCTCCGCTTGCCTTTCCTAACCCCTCTGTTCAGCACACAGTGCCATGGTCCTGGGAGCCAGGAAGCTTGCTGGTGCTGAATCCTGGGCCTCTGCCTCTGTTCCCAGCATCTGCAGCACAGCTCCTGATGTTGCTGCTACTCTGTGCTCAGTCTTTTTTCTGTCTATGTACCTGCGAGAGTAAAGGAGGAAAAATGGCTTTCTAGGTAGCTCTCATTTTACTCAGGTATAAAGAGCAAGGATTTGCAATGATTTCTGTAGGGTAATCCCAGACAACCTTCTTCATAATTAAAGAATGTTCTTTCATGGGAAATTTTACTTTCCTTCTCAATTTCATCTGATGCTTCTTATCCCGTTACTCATTCAAATTCTATGCAGAGGTTCTCCTGCTAGCTATGGTACATCCTTGAGAGCAGCAGACATTTCATATACCCTAAACCCTTCATTTCTAGAGATGCAGAGAGGTTCTGTAACATTAATCTCACCTTTATATTTTTCAATTTTTAATAACTGGGAAATATGTATATCTAATGCCTTTCTCCTCTGTGCATTTTTGCACATTTTAATATCTCTCTCAACACCATAAACTATTTTCCTGGCTGTATTTTTATTAGAAAATGTTATTGCCTGCCAACGTTTACTGAAAGCAAATCGCATTTGCTTTCATTATTATTATGTCTACAATATAATCGTTGTGATTGCACTTGATTAATAAGTGAGAAATGATTGCTTTAACTGAGCTCATGGGATTTGGCCCCTGCAAGTCATCACAATTTATAAACTTTCCCCCCAAACATCCAAAGCTTCTGGGAGAAAGGATATTAGGGTGAGAAAGAATATCTAGTTTACTGCAGAGTGCACCCAAGCACATACTTTGATTTCCTTGTGTGTAGTGTCGTAAAGGATTCATTGAACTGGCCAGTGTTGGCATTTTCTGGTATTCTGTGGAATCCAAGCAGTTACCTGAAAATTACTCATTGGCCAGAGCCATAGAGTCTCAATGACTACCATCTGGAGCCAGGGACAGGATGTCTTAGATTCTTGACACTTGCTCAGAAGAAACTAACTCTAGAGAAATTGTTCAACTTTCTGGTCATTTTCAGTTTCTTCTGTGAAATGGCAATGAGTTTGCTTGTCCAAACCACTATTACTATTTTTCTCAGCAGTGCTTGTGTGAAAGAAATGTTATTATGGATTTAAACTCCCAGAAACAGTTGACCCACCATGCTTGCCCAAACCATTTCATAATACTTAGTCTTCTTGATTAAGAAGATAAGAGTAAAACTGTTAACTGGGATGAAGTGGTGTTAATTTAAATTTGGATCATTCTTCAAAAAATGTATTTATTTCAATATACTTGTTCTTAAAAATCTTGTAAAATGTATTCAGTGTGATTTTGCCTGAGAGAGCATGCTCTAGCAATGACAATTGTGTCTCTCTGATGACGGATTGTCTTGCACAGCCTGGAGGCCATGGTATTGGAGTGAAGTTGTTTCTGTATAAGAATTGGATATAAAATTGGAGTCTTAGGGAAGTTGGGCTGGGTTTACTCTGCACTCAAGCCACACCTGGGAAGTTGCTGTTTAATAAGTAAATTGCTGATATGAACTGTTTTCTCGGTGTTTTAACTCTTTTTTTTCTTAAAACCAAATAAAAAGTACATTAGCCATACTTGAAAAAGCAAGAATATCATTATTAGGGTCTTCACAGGAGACATAGAATGCTCAGAAGGTCTGACTTGATTAAATGCTTTGCCTCTAGATTTTCAAAATTTCAAAGGAGGTATTCTGTCAATAAGTTTCCAAATTTTATATATAATAATAATTATGATTCAAGCGAGCAGTTATTGAGCTGTGACTGTGTGCCAGCCACTGTTCTAAGCATGTTTCAGGTAATAACTATTCCTCCCAACCACTTCATCAAGAAGGCACTGTTACCGTCTCCATTTTTTCAGGAAGGAAACTGAGGCGTAGAAAGGGTCAGAAGTCTAAGGTCATATAGGTAGTTGCTGGCTGAGCCAGGGTTTGAATAGCCTGAGAGGAGAACCTGTGCTCATAACCATGTCACCGTGCTGCTTCGGAGGTGTAGGGGCATGGGGGAGATCCAGGCTTACTCACTTTTGCTGTGGGCTTTGCATGTTATTTGATGAGATATTCTATTTATAGTATCTCGTGTCATTTCTAAGCAATTCTACCTGGTGGATTTTATTATTGATATTTTACAAATGAAGAAATTGAGACTTTGATTATGAGGCTGGTGGTAACTGAGGGAGCAAAGATTTGAACCTTATAACACAAAGTCAGGTTCTGGCTTGGGATGTCATTAAGGAAAGGAATTTTCTCCCCAAGAAAGGTCATTTTCATCATGTGCAAGAGATTTAAGTTTCCGGTTCACCATCACATCCCTAGCTAGGATTTGTGTTTTCTTTTTGCATTAAATCTGTTTGAACTGCATTGGGGTGATCTCATTTATTTCTAGCCCCACAATTTCTTCAAGCCATTGCTGATGTACACTGGTTCTTCTTCCTGTTAGTGGTTTGTGTTTGATTGCTTGATCATCTACAGTTAACATCATTCTTTTTTAATTTGTCATTTTTGAGAAATTAATTTTTGGACCCCTGATATTATGTCTTTTAGCCCCCTGAAGAGTGAGTGTCCCTGTGGTGTCATTAACACCTTTACCATGTCCTGAGAACATTTTAAGAGAAATATGAATGGCAGCACCACTTGGATACCAATTACAAATGACGTTCTTTTTGTGTGACCACTGTCTTTAATCCTGGGAAGACACAGAGGGTTTGTGGTCACAGTTTCCTTTACCATTACTGACATCATTTTGAACTTCCTGGTGTAACAAAACGGGATTTTATTCATCAAAATAAGCTGATGAATAAAATAGAACCAGAGGCATGGAAACAGGGAACAGACTGACGAATCTCTGAGGGAAGGGTGGAGGGGAGGCTAGAAGAGATAAAACAAAGAACTTAGGTGCATATATACATTGCCCATGGACACAGGCAACAGTGTGGTGAAGGCCTGGGGCAGGGCGAGAACCCAGTGGAGGGGGGCAATAGGGGAAGGGGGAATATCTGTACTACTCTCAACAGTAAAGATAAATGACTTTAATGGAAAGTTGTTTTTTTTCCCCCTGTTGCAGTGGGAGAATAGCCAGTTTACATATAGCTATATATTGCTAAAAATATAGAATAGACTTTCAGCAGGTCCCACCAAGGCCTGGTGAATCTCCACTGTTGTAGATAAAGTCCTGGGATGTATTTTGAAATGCCTTGGCAGCAGGTGGGCAGCAGCTTAAGGGCCTAGTGTGACTCATGGGCAAGTCTGTGCTCCAGGTTGTGTATGACTGTTTTAATGGGCCATCTCATTTTCCTGCCTTGTCTTCTCTTCTGTTTACCTTGGCTCCACCTTTGGCTCAGCTGGATACCATGGGCTTCACCTGAGTCATTTGAAATGGAAGCCCATCACAGAGGTCCCCAGCCACGCCTGTACAAGTGGAGAAAATTCATGGGGTTGTGAGTCTGCATATAATTCACATTGTCTTAGACCTGTCTTTGAGTCCAAATAAATACATCCCTTTTCCTCCTTGATTTTAGTGGTTAATTATGCAGGCCCTGGAGAATGGGTTTTAATTACCCCCAGGGCAAGAGTGGGGTTCTTCAGGAGCAGCTGTGGTGATCACGGCATGTTCCCTTGTGCTTTTCTCCTCATTCATTTTTAACACCTGCACATCATCGCTTTCCTGGAACCTCCAGCAGTGTCACTTGCTGGCTTGGCAAACTAGAGAGACTCTCAAACCCATTTCTTACTTCCCGATTCCATGTGGAGTATTTTTATCACATGATGTTTTGGCAGATGTTTTCTGGAAATCTCTACTTAACCTTTTCACAGCTCTGCTGAAGAATGGTGAACTGGACCCACCTACTCTACTTGTGAAGTGGGATTTCCCCAGAAACAGGAATGGGAGGCAGAAACCCAAGGTTCAAGGCTCCTTCTCTACTTATAAAGTTGTTCACTATACTTAGTTTACATTTTCTGATCTAGAAGGAATTGCAGGACCCTGAGGCCAACTCTTTCTAGCTTGCCACCAGCCTTGGCAAAACCTTCATTGCAAATGCTGGGATCCGTTCTTCGGTTGTGCAGGATTGTTTCAGGGTGGTATTTTACCTCCCCACCCCCCGACTCTCAGATCTGGCTGGGATGCTCAACATAATCATTTTGCATAACTCCCAGGAGGTATTCTGTAGCTGGGGTAGTGGTCCATGGAGCCCTGATGCCAGAATCTGTGATGATGTTAACAGAAAAAGACAGGGGTCGTCTCTCTGAAAAATGCCTCACAAAGGGGACCTTCTTTGCTGCCCCTGGTACATGTGGTAAGCATAGAAATAGTTTATTGTGAAAGTCTTTCAGCCACAGGTCTTTCTACGGCATAATTGTACCCTCCAGAGAAACCAAAATAAATACCAGACTAATAAACTTCAGGTTTTTAAAAATAAGTTATCCAATTGCATTCCTGTAAGAAGAAAAATGAGAGGTTGACATATTCTTATTCTGCTTTGACTCGCTTCCCATGCTGTCCTGTCCCAGCTCAGCCTTAAAATGGAAGAAAATACTTTATCATTTGAAAAAGAATGATAGCACAAAATTCAGTCTTTCAGGAGGGGAGGTGGGAAAGTAAAATTTAATGCCAACTTTGGAATTTTCTTAAAACACACACATGCTTTTTTTATTCCTTGGAGTTAGTAAATAGATCTCTGTATTCCTGCAAAGGACAACTTCATCCAGGCTTCCATTCATTTGTTTTTGCCTTTGGTCAAGGTCCACCTGACCCTCCCGCCAGCTCTCCTGCTCCTTCCTGTGCCCTTGTCCCTCCTCATCTCCAGCTCTCCCATGAGCCCTTGGCCTCCTGTCTCTCTGTGCAGTCTGGACCAAGTGTATGAACTGCAGCCTACAGATTCTGCCAGCCTTCAGCTGCACATGCCTGTCACCTTCCCGGCCTGGGGTATGTCAGTGGTCTGACTTCTCTCCTTTTTTCACTGTCCTTTCTCAATCTACTTCACTAATGGTTATCTTATCCTCCATATCCTTAAATATGGCTAGTCCCACAAAATTCCCCTGACTGTTCATTATTATTTTTGCTTTATCCTTATTTTCATTATATAAAGGCATAAAAAATAATAGAATGAACATCCATGTGCCATCACCAACTTGAAAAGTGAGACATTTCCAGTATAGTTGAAGCTCCCGTTGTAATTCTGATCATATTCTCCTTTCAGATTCCAGGGGTAACAACCACAAATCTGAATAGAGTTATTTATGTTATGGACTTCTTTGTACATGTTTTACATGCATAAATCAGCAAGTATTATATAGTATGCTTAAGATATATATTAAATTGCATCTTACTATATATATATACACTTTGGCAACTTTTAAAAAATCTTTATTGTTGAAAGTATTACAGATGTCCCCTTTGTTTGTTTGTGTGTGTTTTTTCCCATTGACTTCACCCTGTACCTGCCCCTCCCAGGCCCTCACCACTCTATTATCTGTGTCCATGGGTTATGCATATATGCATATAAGTTCCCTGGTTAATCACTCTCCACCTTCCCTCTGAAATTCATCATTTAGCAACTTTTTTTAACTGAACAGTATGTTTGTGAGATTAATTCAATTGCTATATTTTGCTCTTTCATTATTGTATAAAAATCTAGTTTAAAGTTATGCCACAATTTATGTATTCTATTTATGAGCATGTAGAATGTTTTTAATTTTTTGCTATTACAAATAATGCTGCTATGAACCTTCTTTTACAGATCTCCGCGCACACATGTCCATTTGTTATTTCAGCAAATTGTATTGAGCACTTCTTAGCGCGTGGCATGATTGATGTATGACTGGCGAACCAGGCTCTTACCTTTCAGCTGTGTGCTCTAGAGAGGACTTTCAGGGGAATTTGGTTGCAGGAGTCTTCTCACTAGTCTTCTTAACTCTCATCTCACCTCTCCTTTCACAGGTCTGTTAAAGTTGACTTCTTAAACATTTCTAATCTTTACTGTTATGCTCAGAAATATTCAATGGCGTCCTGTTACTTATGTGAGGAAGCTAATACTCCTCAGCTTGCTGTTCAAGAACGATCCTGATCTAACCTCTTTTTGGTCTTTGTACTGTTTACCTCTCGAGCCTTCATTCCAGTGTCATTCTTTCTTAAATGCCTCCTGGTGACATTTCTTTACCCTTCATTGTTTTTCCTGTCTTAAACTTTATCCAGGATGTTGAAATTCTACTCCGTTTTCAAGATCCTAATGAAGTACTTTCTTATCTATGTACATCTTATATATCTTGTCTGATTTTACTTATATTACAGAAGTTAGGTAGACATTTGCTTAGCCGACTATGAGCTGGAACCACATGGCGGATGCCTCGAACATAGTAGGAACTCATTAATTAAAATAAGCATCATATTAAATTGAATAGGTCATTTGATTCTCAGCCTTGCTGTTAAAACACTTTAATGTTGTCAGTGGGAGGAAGAAGATGATAGAGAGCTAATGTTTTCATTCTCTATTGTAGTTTTCAAACATTTCTGGCTCCCAATAAGTGCAGGTAGCTTAGTAACCAGGCAGCCATCCTTAGCAGAACACTTTCTACTTCAAGGTGGGGCAGGTTGAGGAGAAACTGACTTTGGTAAGAGAGAAGGCCTCTTCATTAAAAACAAACATATTCTCAGTTCAGCAGGATCTACCTAAGGTGACTTGAAGCAGCCCCATTCCAGTCTCTCGGCTAGAACTTTCAGCCTTTTGAGTGGTAGCACAGGCTGATGACCTGTCACCAATTACGGCCTTCAATTTAGCTCCTGCTCCCAGAGTAGAAGGCGGATTGTGGCAGCTTGCGAATAAGGGAAGCCTGAGTCCACTGTGTCCGCATTTCCATTTTGAAGGAAATGGCAGAAATGAGGCCAGTGGTTTGATAAATTATATCAAAAATAGTCCCTTCATGCTAATGGAGTGTGAAGAAGCTGATGTACTAGAGATGATCTATAATATTTCATATTTCTCTGAGGAGAAAAATGATAAACTTGATGATGTGTGATTTATTCATGTTTCTCCAGATGAAGAAAAAAAATCCTAAGGTCAACTGCCTGTTTCTCATTCCCAGAAGCTGGCTTGTGGATTTTACACTGGATTGGAGGCTGGGCTTGTTTAGAGAAATGCCTAGAGAGATGTTGATGAATCACCAGACCTTGGGCAGTTGACTGAGAGAGGGTAGTTAGGCCAGCATCGACTCTGTTTTATCACCACGATATTAGGGTTCTATGCCATCAGTTGATAAATGTGTCAGTGATTACATGTCTCATCCAGGAATTCTCTTGCTGCCCCCTTCCCTCCAGGCTGTGGCCCTCAGTCCATCCCTGCAGCACAGCCCTGGACAGCAGTAACTTCTGCAGTCAAAGGCCTGTTCTTTGGAAGCCATGCTGGGAGGGACATGGTCTTCAGCCCTGCTGTGCGGACTCTACCCATGGGGGGTCTGGTTAATTCCCTTTCCTCTCCTTCTGCCCATCAGCCCTCAGGTCAAGGGCTCTGCAGAGCCAGAAGCTCAACTTGCTTCTGTAATAACTGAAAATGCACCCCTGCCCTGGGTCATTTCCCTCTAAATAGCCCCCTGGGGAGGTGAGAAACAGAAGTGGTCTTAGGCAACTTGATACAGCAGGTAAAATTGTGCTTTTCCTTTTTTCTGTTTTTAGTGATTTTTTTGGTACCCCTTCCTTTACTGGCCATTACTTACAGTAGGACTCCTCTTTATAAGCCCTGCCCCACCTGGCCATTTTCTTCCTGGACTCTAACCCTTCTTCTCATCATAGGTCACCTGCCCAGATTTCCTAAGAATGCAGTTAAGACATTTGCTAATTTTACTTCTGTGATTATGTTAGTGGACGCTAAAAGCTTAAGACTGACCCTTATCAAATAAATGATTTGCATTTTAATAAGACTTTTGGAGACTCCTTATAAAGGCCCCTAATAGAAAAATAACTTTCATGAATGTGTAGAGATTTGGGAAGACATGAAGGCCTTCCAGGAAGTCGCAGGAAATGCTTTATAAAGTGACCATTTTCTCCAAGTCTGCTGGGTCACCAAATAGGTGTATCTTTAAGTTTATGGCTGCCCACCTGACTTTTTTCAGTCTCAAACTATTCATTCATTTTTTTCAAGTCTGCTATAAATACATTTACAGGTACCACACTGGTTTCAGGAAAACAGATTTCATTGAATAGTAGGTTTCAGGTTCTTCTAGTTATTTAGAAATTTTAAAGGCATCTTGGAGCGTGATTTGTAGATGGTAATGGAGTTTAGGACATACTACTGCATAATATGGCTCCTGGGCATATTGAATGTCTCAAGATGAAGGAAGGTGATTATGGCAGGTGCAGGAAAGACTTTCTGACCCTCCCTAAAGTGGGTCATAAAACCCTCCTGTGAGCAATGCCCTTGCTACATCCAGAGGAAAAGAGCTTCATTATCTCTAAAGACAGAGGAACTCAAAGAGGGTTCTGAAGGAATAGGCCTTGCTACACTTCCCCACTTTGCGACACTTACTAGTAGCTCATCCCTTTTGTCCTGGGCACTTTTCTAGGACTTCCTACTCTTCACCAAGCCTCTCATGAAACTGCCCAGGTTTAACCATCTCTTTGGTCTCTATTTCCCTATGAATGTACCTGTGTCATGTAAAACTTTAAAATTAAATAGATTTGTATGCTTTTCTCTTGTTAATGTCTTTTGTTACAAGACCCCAACAGAGAATGCATAAGAGTAAAAAGAAAAGATAATTTTTCTCCCTCACAATTCTAACAATCACAAAGGAACAGTAAAAGGCTGGGCACTCATCTTACTCCAGAGCAGCAGTTCTCAACCTGTGGGTCGCGACCCCTTTGGGGGTCGAATGACCCTTTCACAGGGGTCACCTAAGACCATCTGAAAACACATATATAATTACATATTGTTTTTGTGATTAATCACTATGCTTTAATTATGTTCAATTTGTAACAATGACATTGGGGGTCACCACAACATGAGGAACTGTATTAAAGGGTCGTGGCATTAGGAAGGTTGAGAACCACTGCTCCAGAGGTTTGGAACAAATGACAAAAGCCAGCAGAAGGCAAGAATTTCGACCAACCCAGTTTCTAAATCTCTGTCTGTAATGCCCTGTCAGGAGAGGAAGGCAGCTCTGGCCGGGTTGCTCAGTTGGTTGGAGCTCTGTCCCATACACCAGAAGTTTGAGGGCTCGATTCCTGGTGAAGGCACATGCCTAGATTGTGGGTTGGATGCCATGTCGGGGTGTGTACAGGAGGCAACCAATGGATTGTTTCTCTCTCACATGGATTTTCTCTTTAGAGAGAGAGAGAGAGAGAGAGAGAGAGGAAAACATTTCTCCTTGGACCATCCTTTCTAAATTCAGATTAGCAGGAGAAAAACCTTTGTAATAAATACATTTGTACACTTTTTTCTTGTTAATCTATGACTTGTTACAGGGGCCCCAGCTGAGTATTTAGAAGGGAAATAGGAAAAGATATTTTTCCACCCCAGCAGAAGTCTGTTTATTCCCTTTCATTGGGATTATTAGAGAGTTTGCCTTCCCTCATGTATTTCCTATCTGCTTCACGTGAGATCTTCTATATTGTGGCAGCCTCGGATATAATGATCCTGGAGTAGAGTCAGAACATTGTGGTGAAGAGTGTGATCAGATGAGATAATATTAGACGTTTAGGTGGGATAATTATAAAACAAATCAGATCCAAAAGTTCTATCATATAGAACTTAATTTAAAAAAATGTAAATACAGACATAAACCAGTTTTGTTTGTTTAAACTAAAGGTTCACTCTCTTGGACTTGGGATACCTAGTTTTGAGTATTAGATTTTATTCAAATCATTTAACAACTCTGTGTCTTTAATTTCCTCCTCGGTAAAGAGAAGTGACATATATATATATATATATATATATATATATATATATATATATGGCTAATATGCTAAGTGTCCCTCCAGGTAACGACATCACGCAGCAATGCCCGGCTTCCTCTCCCTAGTGACTAGCCTCCTTGCAGTTTCTTCAGCCCAGGAACACGACTTGCTTTATAGCCAGGTAGAAACATTTACACTTTAACCAAATGTCTGTGAAGCGTTTTCCCGTGCCTCATCTCATTTGATCCTCACAGAAGTCCTGGACTAAGTAGATAGGAGATTTGGTGGAATCCTATTTTCTTTTCATTAGCTGGAAAATGAAGATTAGAAAGCTTAGAAACTTGACCTGACTGAAAAGAAGTAAGAAATGGTGGACCTTGAAAATGACTTCAGGTTTTCTCACTGTGCAGAATATAGTCAAACACTGCTGCAGTTAAGTATTTTACCCTTTGTTCTCCCTACGTGATCTACAATAATAATCTGCTTCATGTTGATATTTACTGCTGTGTTGCTGACAATTACCTGAAAGAGAAGTTGGGGTGCTTCACTGGACTGGAGAAAGTTTAGCTAAATCAGAAAGCAGGTCTAATTAAGCAAGTTTATTCTATACTTATAAAAGGCTAAGTTGACTCGCGCATGTGCAATACAGATGAAGTTCTTGCTGGCGCCAATCACATGCATGTATTTCGATCTGTCATTGTTGATCATGAATTTGGTTGACAATTCTATTATAGAGAAAGGATGAATAGTGATATTAAAATATTTCTTCTAATTAATTTCCTTTTAATATGCATGAATTCGTGTACCGGGCCACTAGTATTAAATAATGAAAATGTAAGTACTGCTTTTGCATCAAGTGCCAATTAACTTATATGGTATTTAACTTGCTATTGTAGAAGTAGTACTGTAATAGTATTCAATTTGGTTAATCATTTTCTCAGTTGCTTTTTTTATGGGAGCCATCTTCTGTGTCTGTGCATAGTCAAGCCATCCCTAAGACTTGACATGGCAAGAAAAATCCCACAGACCAATATTATAGAGCCATTATCTGCTCTCACACCCTGCTGACTTGCACAGCTGGGAAACCCCCCACAAGTTTGCATGAAGCACTCTCATTAACCATGGACTAAGGGAGGTTTCTTCTAACTGTTCCCTGGCCAGAATAGCTTACGGCCAAAGAAAGCTTCACCAACACTCCTATAATGTTGTTCTATCATTTTGTAACAGTTGAAAGAACTGATATTCTAAGAAGGAAGCAGATCTATCCCAGTTTGGCCAATAAAGGTGGGTTTTTGAGAGAAATTTCGAAGAGTAAGATTTTCTTTAAGAAGAGTCAGCATATCATTTTCACACATTACTTGTGATTTGTTAGTTTTTCAATCAACAAATTTTCCTAGATTTTTTTTTCTGGAGACTATATTCAAATAAGTATAAATACTTATGTCTGACCTCAAGATGAAAACCAACTGGGTAAATACCAATAAAAAGATGATTATCCACAGAATGTAGAAAGTAATTCCCAAACTAGCCACAGAGGAGGCAAATACTAAGGCTAAAGGGAAAAGTCCGAGCAGAAGCTGGGAAGGTGTCCCAGGAGCTCCACCTCCCAGAAATGAGCTCCACCTCCCAGAAATGAGCCTTTCTGGTTCTGACCTCCATTTCTTCTGGAACTGAGGCCCCGCATCATTTCCCTCTGGCTGCGTCATTGTGGATTGTGTGCCTCTCCCTCTACATGTAATTCTTGTTATTCTTGTTAGTATTCCCAGGTTTTAGGACATCACCTGAACCTCATGTATGGTCAATATTTACGTTTTGAATGATGAAGTAAATGAAGCAAAGAATCTTATATACAACTCTCTTCTTAACTAGACAGGGGTTTGACTGTTCAAAGTTTGAGTCTTTTTCAACCCTCTATTTTTTTGGTCCAAAGGCTGTCTGAAACCAAAGAAGAAAAAATTCCCTTGTATTGATATAGTGGCTATAGACAAGAAGCACTTTCAGAAGTTAGAGATGTGCCTCTGAGGAAACCAAACTCAGGGAAAGTCCTGTTCTTATAATACTAAATTATGTTTTGTGACTGAGCTAGATGCATACCTGGATTTCTTTGGGTGCTTCCTTTCTTTCAGCCTATATTTTGGCATAAGCTGTACATATTTCAGAATTGTTCATCCTAATTATAATCTATAGATGAAAGTGAGATAAATGTCCTGTCCCCAAATGTGACTATTAGATGCTTTTGAAATACTGATACATTGCATTATATAGTTATTTATGCATGTCTCCTCTGTAAGATTTTAAAGTTCTTGAAGTAACGTTTTATTTATTTTTGTATTTCCATTGCTTAGCAGAGGATAGCATGTAGTAGACCCTTCATGAATTGCTACTCACTAGTGTTCTGTGGAAATTCATTTCAACACCTGGGGCATTGTTCTTACCCATTAGGGATAGCAAATAATTTGAGACATAAAAGCCAAAGGTTTTGGTTTGGGCCCAGATGACATTATACTGCTTTTTCTGATCTTGATAATAAAATCAGTGCCTTTTTGAGGCCTTTTCTGGTGTGTGATGCCACTTGTCTTACTATTTATGATGGCAGAAGGATATGTATCACATGCAGCTGAAGATCGAACAAGTTATTTAATTGTGGCTTGCAAAGAAAGAAGAGCTGAAGTGAGGCCATGTTTTATGCTATTTAGGATTGAAATCAGTCATTTCTTGTCATTCTACTTTTGGATATCATAAGCTTTTCAGAAGCATCAATAACCTAGACTCAGGCCTCTATAGTTTAAACTTTCAGGTCTTTCCATATGTGGAATCGATTGATATATGAGTTTTACATTATTCTCCGACTATGTCATCACTAGTGGCATTAGTGGTGCTTTGCTCTGCTGGCCTTTGGGATTGGTGTGAGAGTGAGGGATCTAGACTTAGAGTTTAAGAGTTTATTTGAGCCAAACTGACAATATTTGCCAGGGAGTTAAGATCACAAATGCTCCAGAAAATAACAGTTTTGCAGTTTCTTTTATGGATTTGAAATTAAGGAGTGAACATAAGGAAGATTACGTGGAGGTGGGAGAAAGCAAGGCAGGATGGGATTATAGAATAGTTAAGATTATTTGCTCTCTTGAGGGTGTTCAAGAGGGTTCTGAAAAGAGGCATTTCAAAGGACTTATATGCATGCATATCAGCCTGACCAATGGACACAGACAACAGGGGTGAGGGCATGAGTTGGGGAGGGGGGATAATAGGGGGATAAGCACACATATGTAATACCTTAATCAATAAAGAAATTAAAAGTCAAAAACAAACAAACAAAGAAACAAAAAACAAAGGTTTGTTAACCTAAGTGCATAGAAGGAATGGATGGGTCTTGCTTAAGGCAAAGATAGGCCTTTTACTGAAAAGTTATGTGCCTGGGGCATGACTTCCCACCATGACCTGCCCAGTCAGGAGTTGATGATTTCTTGTAGCACTCCTTTCATGTCCACACATGTTTTCGAAAATGAGGATTTCCAAAAGAAATACGGTCCACTTTGAAGGAGATAATCACAGGACATATTTTAGTATGGATTGGTCCTGCCTATTAGAATGAAATTTTAGTAATGGTGTTGGCAAAAAGTAATTTCTTAGTGGCTTCACTTATCATAGTTGAGTTGCATTATCAATACAACTATATATAGATTGCATTTCATGGGAATTGTGGCCTGATATCTAAAAAAACTGAAAAGGCATTTCAAAGATGCTTATTTAAGCATTTCTATTGGCTTAAATAAGAAGTGTTAGGAAGGTTTGATTCAGTCTCTTTTCTGTTTAAGATAAGGTGTTTATACTCTTGTCAAATTGTTTTTGTGTGTGAGTTGGGTATTGCTTATTAATACATTGTGACTTTTTAATTCTATTTTCTTACTACCATTCCTCAACATAAATTGCCCAGATATTGCAAAGACGGATGGTGGTAATGAAAAGGATTTTTAACAGTTATGAAACACTTAAAATGTATAATTATAATAAAGCAATTTTATGAGATAGGCACTCTTATTTTCCGTGTTTTCCAGAAAAGAAACTGAGGCACCAGAGGTTAAATAACATGCCAAAAGTCTTGTAGCTATTAAGTGGTTGAATCAGGATTCAAGCTCAGGTGTTATGGCTCCATAATCCATGCTCTTAACCACTAATCTATGTACCGCCTTTGCAAATCTGATTTGGACTTGGCAATGAATTTAATGGATGAGTAGGAGATTAGTAGGGAAGCCATTCCAAAGAATTTTAAAAATATACGGACATGGGCTCGCTTCAGCAGAACATACACTAAAATTGGAATGATACAAAAAAGATTAGCATGGCCCCTGTGCAATGATGACAAGCAAATTCATGAAAAATTCTGTATTTAAAAATATATAATAAATATCACATGATCTCACTCATTTGTGGACTATAATGAACAACATAAACTGATGAACAAAAACAGATTTAGAGACAGAGAAGCATCAATCAGATGCTCAAACCTCAGAGGGAAGGTAGGGGAGGGTGGGGGTAAGGGGGAAAGGTCAACCAAAGGACTTGTATGCATGCATATAAGCATAAGCAATGGATGCAGACAACAGGGAGTGAGGGGACAATGGGGGGATAAAGACACATTTGTAATACCTTAATCAATAAAAAGTTAAAAAATAAAATAAAATAAAATAAAATAAAATAAAAATATATATGGACTTGGGAATGTAACTAGTGAAAGTGAAGAGGTTCCATTCCATTTTTTTGGTAACATTCTAGTCTTATCATGATGGTCACATATGTAGAATAGTGTTTAGGATGTTTATAGTTTAAGAATAGTGTTTGTTGTTTTTATGATGGTTTTCAGGAAAAGTTTAAGAAAATGACCACTTTATCCTTGATCTAAGATATCTTAGATCTTATGGATATATGAAATAAACTAAGATAATTAAGTATCTACCATTTATTCTGGCTTCTGATTGAGATGTTTACATGAATATTTTCCCTTAAGACTTGTCTTTCAGGTGCATTTGACTGGATTATGCTTAAATATGCATGTGGTCAAGGCTTTCCTCTTTGATTAAGAGGCCATCTTGTGAAAAATTAGACAGCAATAAAGCAATCATCTCAGCCTTGATTTTCCATGAGGGAAGCTTTATCACAGCTGCTACTAATTCTTGATATTAAAGTCATCTGAACTTATTCAAATTAATGGATTCTTAGACTACATAAATTTCAATGGGCTCTTCTGTTGATATCAAATATCTACTAGTAAGAAACAGCATGTGTATTAATAAGACGAAAAGGAAGAATATAGATTGTAGACATGCTCAACTGGACTTGTTTTGGAATCACACCAAAGAAAAGGAAATTGCTCGTGCCTGTGCCAAGTAACTAAAATATGTTTTTGTAATATTAATGGTGATCAGCACTCTTGGGCCATCATTACTTCTGCCAGAGTGACTTTACTGTTTCTCCACTAAAGGGAGGAGTCTAAAGCCTTGAGCAGTAATAATTTACTTGGTAAAGTCCAGGTTTTTGATAAGCAAGTCATACTAAACCCCACCCAAATTAGTTAACAAGTGATAAATCTTACATTTATGTCCTTATCCTCTTACATTCATTAACATTGGTGATACACTGACAATTATTGAGTGCATATGTGCCAGGGACTTGCTAAGTGCTTTTATATGGGCATATACATTTTTTATTGAGGCTAGGATTATGATTCCACAACTGCTGCTTAATAAGAGCCAGCCTTGAAAGGCCAAGGATTTTTGTTTTTTGTTTGTTTCTTTGTGGACTTTCTTTGTTTTGTTTTTTTTGAGTTTGAGCCATACTGACAACAATTGCCAGGAAGCAAGGGATTGAGAAAATACTCTGGAAAATGACAGTTTTACAGCTTATTTTTATACATTAAAATAGAAGGAAGAGATGTGAGTGGGACATGAAATCCATTGCTGGTAGACTAGGGGAGTGAGAGAAAGCAAAATGGGAGAAAATCTCTTTGATTTGATAAAAGGCAAAGTGGAGAGACACATACTTTTTTTACTTTGGTGGGTATAGGATAGTTAACATTTACACCACATAGAGATGGTATGTGGGCAACAAGACAACAGTGAGGTCTTGTGCTCTGGTGCCCGCTGTTGTGCCTTTGTGAGATCTGAAAAAGAAAAATCTAACATTTTAAAGGTATGTTATCTTTCATGCACAAAGACAATAGATAGGCTCAATTAAAGTAAAGGTTAACCTTTGTCAAGGAAGCGATAGGCCTAAGGAAAGGCCAAGTTTTTTAGAGAAGATCTTCAAGGCGAGAAGGGAGGGCTGCTGCTCTGAGAAGGGCCAGGAGGCTGCAGGGATGACAGTGCTTTGAGATTGGAAATGCAGATGAGATATCCCTGGTATGGGAATAATTATAGACATATGCTGAGGGAGAGGGGGAGGGGAGGGGCAGTCTCCATCAATAGAGTGGACATTAGTTGGGTTACCTGTGATTCTGTCTGAAATAAGGAGCCCATCAGTTGTGAGCTTGAGAAAAAGAATTGTAGGGTTTGCTGATTATACCCTGAATTTGAAGAATGATAAGAACTAAGCCCTATATTTTCTTTAGAACTTTCTTAAGAACTTTTTATGAGGCTGGCTCTTAGTATCTTCTAAATATGAGCTGTGTGCCCTGTTGTTAGGGAGTTCCACCATTTCCTAGCCTGTGGACATAAATGGGTGTTTTGTTTCCTTTATTATCTAGTTACTAGAGGCCCGATGCACGAAATTCGTGCAAGCATAGGCCTTCCTTCCCCCAGCTGCTGGCACCGGCTTCCCTCTGGCACCCAGAACCTGGGCTTCCCTCCGGCTGCTGGCAGGCACCCGGGACCCGGGCTTCCCTTGCAGCCCCAGTTTTGTCCAGAAGGTCATCCGGTCTAATTAGCATATTACACTTTTATTATTATAGATTTGTCTAAAAGTGTAGAGATGTATTTCTCTATATCTCTAGGAAAGGTACCTAAAGGAAATTTCAAGTAAGCCAAAGATTTTCAAAAATTTTAAGAGTTATAGCAGGAACTGCCAGGATTGCCCAGCACTGGTGATTACCCAGAGTAACCTGGTGAAAGGACTATGAGTAGTATGTTCCGAAGATGATGTCAGTGCTGCAAGTGGAGAGCTGACCGCACAGGCCCACCCTCATGTCTCAGGAGAGTCTGCTTCTAAATGACATTACCAGTTCTACTTAGATGATAATGAAGCAAAATGATGTCAATCAAAAACCAAAGAGGGACATCCTGAAACCCAAAGTTAATACTGTATATAGGGTATTCAAGAAAGAAGACAGGAAACACCAGAGGAGGAAGAGAGCTGGGACTATAGTATTTTGCTACATGTAAGCCAGTTTCCCTTCCATGACACTGAATTTTGGCCAGACATTATTTGACTACTGATTTCCTCAAGAAGGAAAGATTCTTCGGTACATAAGACTTGGAGCCAGATTAATACCATTTGGGATATAATCATTATATATATATGAAAGGTTACTTTGCATGCTTGAGTCTCACTTTTGGTATCTGTAAAATGAGTATAAACATAGCTGTGAGATATTAACCCCTAGAGTGCCGGGGAGCGCGATTGCGCTCCTCCTGTCTTTCGCCAAAAGTGCCGGGAGCGCTATGAAAGCTTCGAAATGGCGTCCACTTCTAAGTCTGCTTTTATTAGTGATGATGATATTGCTAAATATGTCACTGTAGTAAAGGTTTCCTTAAGTTTTTGAATATGTAACTTCATTTACTTGCGATTCATAATTTTTTTTCTAAACTGCTGTAAAATCAGCAAAAATGCCTTGGCAATTTTAGCATAGTTCCTAGGATATTGGTTGGCACTCAAAGGGTTAAGTTAGATATATGCAGGGTTCCTGGCACTTAATAGTTGCTTGTTTTCTGGCTTGAGCATCCTCAGAGATTCTTTCGTTCATTTCTTGATACTGAGGGAAGGAGGAGGAATTATGACATGTAGATCACCTGGACTTCTCAGCTTTTTTGGAGGTGCTGATCCCTAGCCACACTGAGTATGCTGTTCTCCATTTGTTTTCCATCTAGTGCAGCCACCCTCCACCGAGCAGTGTGTATCAGCCTCAAGGGGTTATTTGTTCCTGATGCAATGCTGATTGTGGTTTGAGGTGGAGCATGTCAAGGGTGAATAATCGCTGACTGGCTCATGATGTGTGATTAATATCTTTCAGATTGTTTATGTAGTGATATCTAGATTGCTTCTGAGCACAAGAGACTGTAGAGCAAAATGTTTCTTATGTACCTAACAAAACTCACACAAAGAAGGAACATTGTTCTTCTAGCTTGGCACCCTTTTCTGATATCATTTCCCTTTGCATTGTCTCCCATACCTGAAGCTGTAGCCAGAGATATGGTAATAAGTGTTGATTGGCATTTAATCAGAGTAAAACCTTTGCTTGGTAATGCCTACTACATTTTATTTTGCTAAAGTGGATGTTTGACTGGAATGAGAAATACTGTACATTAAAGGGGTTACTCTTGTTTTCTTTTAAATATGATAATTAGTATTAAAACTCTCTCTTCCCTGCCAGTTGGCGCATCTCATCTGTAGCAGCTGTTGGAAATTCCTTAATTGTCTATTGCTTACTCAGCTATCATTTCACATAGTTCCTCAATGTTGCATTTTTGCTGGATCAAATTCTGACCGAAAGTATGCTCATCTCACAGTCTGGGCTGGACTGAGTTCTAGTTACCCTATTTCAGTAACAAGGTAAGCTATCATTGGTATATTAGCAAGAGGTGATATTTCCCCGAAATCTCCTTGGAGTTGATTATGGTAGAAAAGAGCATTTGGTGGAGCCTTGGGAGGCCAATTGTGTTACTTTTCTTTTTATTGATGTTTGAATTCTATTTAACCTAGCATTGCCTTTTTTATGCTTCTAAAGCAATAGGAGTTTACTATAGGATGTACAGTATATACACTTTTGTATAATGTCATAGCTTATAATTTTGTCCAGCATGAAGAAAGTGAACATTTTAACCATAGCATTTTCATTCCAGTGTGTTTAACCATTTCACACTTTGTTCAGTGTATCATCCTTCATGTTAATATATTGTAAAATTTATATGTAAGTAATGTATACCCCTGAGATTAGATGGTCTGTTCTTTCCAGAAGCATATTCTTCAAGCATTCAGTTTAAGTGCAATACATTATCGAAGCCTTATTGAATTGGCTTTCAGATACTGTGCATTTGGGTAGTACAATGATATGCCACATTTATATGAAGCTTCCATAATGTGATCCACTACTTTCCTAATGATGTTAAAGCTGGTAATACAAGCCCAAATTTCTGTTTATGCATCAGATCACCACTCTTTATATCTTATAGCCATGCATTGCAGGAATGTTTATTTTTATAGTTTAGAGTGACTTTGTCATTTTTTCTTGATTCAAAGTACAATCATAACACAATTAACAAATTTATTCACGTTTTTCTGCTGCAATATGTTCTTGTCTCCCATTTGAATAATTGCAACAGATAATTTGTAACCATTTTAATTATCCTTATTTTATTTTAAATCGACAATTTTTTTCATATAAGAAGAGACTAAGGAAGTGGTCATTGGTTTCAGACACCTAGATTTTAAAACACTTGCTTTAAATAACTGTGTGGTTTTAGTTACTCTCACTATAAAATGGGACCAGTAAACCCTTACACAAAGTGATCTTGAGAAGGTATTGTGATAGTAACCCATACATAGTAGGTTATTATAAATTTTATAATAGGCAATTAAAAATGCTGTGTTCCTTTCTTTCTGTTAGGAAGAGTGTCTCTTTTATTGATTATACTTTTGCATCAAGAGGAAAAAAATCCCCGTGCCATATAACATTTCTTAGGAAATGCATAAATTTAGTATAGGCCTTCTAATTCTGACAAATTAGAATATTGATTTTGAGTTTGTTGCTGTAAATTTGCCAAATGAAAGGAAAGTTTTATGCTACTCCTTTCAACTCACTTCTGATATATCTTGAGCAAACAGGGTCTGTATTTAATAGTAGTTTGCTAATTGGAAAGCACTACTAACTCAACACAGATGTAGAAAGTGAGAAGCTGAGAGGAGACCATGGAACTAAGAGAGCAGGATAAAAGCTGCCACCACATCATACCCCAAAGAGGAACTTGAAACCATACTAGGCCTTCGTGCTAATTACCTGTAGCATGTTTAAGCTCTCACTTCTCACTTGTCAGTGTAAAGACAGGAAAATCCTTACTGGTCTGAACGTGTTACACTGCAGCAAACTGAAAGCTGAAGGCATAAGGGGGCTCTGAAGGCATTCCTTGCACCGAGACTGTTCCAAGTGGAGTATGGGCAGATGGGCTTCTAATGTAGGGAGCAAAATGACATGGAGGGGAATCATGGTGTTAAAGGGAGGCTCCTTGCATTTGTTATCATCTCACTTCTTCTGTGTGAATGTGAGAGTTCTGGCCCACAGTCAAAAAACAAGCAACATTTGAACCCTCGAAAAACCACCATTAGATATTAGTGTCAATCTGAGAAAGCCAGTAAGTGCACAGAAAGGAGAGAAAGAAAGCCAAATGATAAGAATGTGAGTAACCCAGTGGGATTCTTTTTCTTTAAAAAAAAAACACATAGCCCTAGCTCAGTGGTCGGCAAACTCATTAGTCAACAGAGCCAAATATCAACAGTACAATGATTGAAATTTCTTTTGAGAGCCAAATTTTTTAAACTTGAACTATATAGGTAGGTACATTGTTATTAACTTAATTAGGGTACTCCTAAGCTGACCTTTGCTAAAAACGGGGTGTCCTCAATCTGATTGAGGTACGTTCGCTGAGGTCGACCCCTTCCAACTCTCCCATCCACACTCATCTTGTATACTTGCTTCGTCTATCTCCTTTCTGAAAACCTTTCTGCGCATGGGCCACGAAGTTTCAATCGCACTGTACGTGTGCGCCTGCACATGGTATTTTGTGGAAGAGCCACACTCAAGGGGCCAAAGAGCCGCATGTGGCTCGCGAGCCAAGGTTTGCCAACCACTGCCCTAGCTGGTTTTGCTCAGTGGATAGAGTGTTGGCCTGTGGACTGAAGGGTCCCAGATTCAGTTCCGGCCAAGGGCACATGCCCCAGTTGTGGGCTCAATCCCCAGTAGGTGGTGTGCAAGAGGCAGCCAATCAATGATTCTCTCTCATCATTGATGTTTCTATCTCTCTCTCCCTCTCCCTTCCTCTCTGAAATCAATAAAGAAATATATTTTTAAAAAATAAATAAAAAATTAAAAAACCACATAACTCTTTTTTAAAAAATTGAAACAGTGATGTACTCATACAATAAATTCAGATAGTATAAGGTATATAAGGCAAAGTGCAACATCTCTCTTATTCCATGTCACCACAACCCCTAGTTCTCCCGGGGGAATAAATGGTGACAGAAAGAGCCTTGACTTTGGTTGGTGAACACCTAGTGGAACTCTTAGTTTATATTGTAATCATCAATGGCATCCCACTACCCTTGTTTCCACCTGGACCATGCGTGGCTGAACTAGACCTGCTGGTGTGCGCCAGACCCATGGGCCCTAAGCTCTGGTGGCACCCTACCTTGACAGAGTCAAAAACCTACAGAACCCGGAGCCCTTCTTGGCTGCTTGACGTGATCTAAATGAACATATTCTCTTCATGTCTGACACTGAGGACAAAGAACTGCTTTTGAAGACACTAATGAGAAATGGTTATAAGTCCATGAAGTAAAAATGCAGACATATGTGTATCTTGAACACAAATACTAATAGAAACTAATACCTAATGAGCCCTTACTCTGCACCAGGTACAGTGCTAATATTTTACAGAATTGTGTTTAAACCACGCCATTGCCTTCTAAATGGCACCACATTTTATGGTTCGAAATCTTGGGGATTAGAGAGGTAAAGTAACTTGCTCAAGGTCACATAGTACCTGATTTCAGAGCCTAAATGAAGAGCTCTTTTTTTAAAAAAATAATTGATTTTTGCAACAAAACAAAATGCCAAACACTGAGGAAAAGATTAAAAAACAAAACACATTAATCCCTATAGAGGGCACTATTCAGATTAAACTGGCCCAGCATAATTTCTTAACATGATAAAAGCAGGCCTGTGCCAGCCACAGACTGTTTGAGATAGGTTTGTCTCTGAGGAAGGCAGCATAGTGATTCATATAACCTACTGTCAGGTTTATTTAAATCTCAGATCCAACCTAGAGACTTCACTTTAGTAATCTTTTATTATTTTCCTGTGTATTCTTATGATTTCTTCCTTCTCTGTAAAGAATATTGCTCAGCATAATGAATTCAGTTAGTTCTAGGCTTTGTAATGTCTGCATTTAATATTCAGAGTACTTTCTTCTCCTTGGCCCCTGACTTACCAAAATCTGGCATTGTGCTTAAAAAACAAACAAACAAAAACACACAAAAAACAAAAAACGATGACAGAGGGGACCATCTCTGAACCTGGAACGTGCCCATATCAGATTGTAGTTTGGTGAATATAAGCCTAATACCTTGACAAGACCCCATCTCCATTGATCTGTCTTACAGTCCACTTCAGCTACCTTTTAGACTAACCTTGGCCCATGTGCCAGTTCAAGAATATTGGCCAGGGCTAGAATGCTACATATCCTCTAGGCAAGGGCCACAATGGGGACTTTGTTTCCTTGAGGGAAGCTGATGGTGCTTGTTAGAGTTTATTACTACATGTCTGCTATCTCTTCCATCCCAAGCCAGTCAGGTGTTTTAACTTTGAAGATAACAGTAACTGTCTTTAGTCGGAAAATCCAGGAATGTTTTGACCCAGAGATAATTTAGGAAGACTTGTGGAACCTAAAGCTAAATGTCAAATGTAATTAAATGTTACTGTGGTGTCTTCCCTTAAGAAGAGAGCTGCTGAGTTCCAGCCTGTGTTAAGAGCTATTTGGATGAACTATTTTGATTGTTTCCCGCATTATGTAAGAGGCATGATATCAGGCAGCACAGAAATTGTCCCTGGGCAGTGGGGAGGTGTTACATTTCAGGAAATAGCTATAGTATTTATTCAGTCTGACTTTGGACCTGGGTTTCTCAATACTTTCTCTTGAATTCTCTCTCCACATGGGTGGGACCCTGGAGGATAGCAGGAATGCCAATTTAAGGTATGTGTAACCTTTCTAAAGAAATTAGCTTTGAAAATAGTAAGTAAACTCTTTCAAAAAGTCCTTCCTAACATTATCGAATGGGAACATTTCAGTAAGACACTGTTGTTAACATAAATGCTAAGGCTTAAGAAAAACACAAAATTACATCTCTCCATCGAAGGATAAAGTGAGGCCTTTCGTACAGTGACACCTCCCTCTGGAGATCAGACTCATTTTAAAGACAAACCCAAATCAGGACCAGAGTAACCCTTTTAATAGGAATACTAAATCTACCAAGGAATAGTGGGAGAAAGTGGGAGTGTTCTGTAATCCTTGTTTTTGACCTCTAGCAGCACATCCCAAATACCTTATGAGTTTCTGGAAAGGTGCATTTTCCTCGTACTTCCTTATTTTCTCTCTCAATCCTGAAATACTCTCTGGGCAATCAATTTTAGAGGTTTTTCAAGGAAACCAAAACTTGGCCTGTCTGCCTGTTAACTACTGCAAAGTGTGAAGATCCTTCCGTTCACTGCTACTGCTAAAGGTAATAAGGAAACACCTATTATTGTCATTATCCTGAAGAAAGAAGCTCTGAGATTGGTTTAAGTGAGGTTGCTGTGCCCTTGAGAAAGGCAGGTATGAGGCAGTGATGAAGATATGGCATCGGGAAGGAATACTCTCTTTCATCAGATTAGCCCCCCTCCTTTTTTTTCTCTCTTTTCTGTAGGAGGAAGATGTGGAGAGAAGAGCTCTGATCTGTTTAGGGAAAAAGTATCACAACCTATTAGTTAGAACCGATGAAATTGAGACAGCTTCAGGGACTCCATTAAGTGTGTGGTGTTTAGGCAGACTGTGTCCCTAGGTAAGGTGTGCTGTTGAGGAGGAGAAGCACAATGAAATAATTGGGCTTGAGAAATCAACTGGGCTTCAGCGGCCTCATGTCTCCTTGTGGGGAATGTGGAAGGAGATAACATTTTTCTTCCCCTCCCCAGCACACCTCCCTTCTTTCTTTTAGCATAAAAGCCATACTGAATAAAGTAGAGGAGAATTTTTTGCTGAGTCCATGGACTGCCAATAGATTTTGAATAATAAAAACAATGGATATAATTAAATTTAATGTGGCACAGGCAGGATTCAGAGCGTGTCACCTTGGAGCCATTTCATGCTAGGTTATTCTCTAGGCATCTGGATATTTGGTTGCAGCAGCTAAATGAAAATCATCCAGATTTGATCAGTAATGGCAGCATCTACAGGGACATGTATTAATGTCTTGATGTCTCTGGAATTAGGCTCTTAAATAAAACATCATTCTCATGCATTTATTTTCATTTTAAAGGAATAAATTGAAATCAGCAAACAGTGAGAACTAGACTGAATTTCCCATCAGGACATTCAGGCAAACTTTTGGTGTACTTTAGTTGAGGGCATGCTCATGAGTTTAGGTACTACTAGTGCTCACCTGCCTGTCTATCTTTTGAAGTTAGAATGGTTACAGTGATATTAAGTCCAAGGCTCAGATAGTCATCATTGTGCTCTGAAGAAAAAAGGTTTAAGAAGCTGGCTTCTTGCCCTAACGGGTTTGGCTCAGTAGATAGAACGTTGGCTTGTGGACTGAAGGGTCCCAGGTTCGATTCTGGTCAAGGGCATGTACCTTGGTTGTGGGCATATCCCCAGTAGAGGGTGTGCAGGAGGCAGCTGATCGGTGTTGTTTCTCTCTCATTGATGTTTCTAACTCTCTATCCTTCTCCTTTCCTCTCTGTAAAAAAATCAATAAAACATATATTTTTTTAAAAAAAGAAACTGGCTTCTTTAGACTCAGCATACATAATGATAATTATGGCTAATAACAAGAATAAATAGAAATGTATAGCATTATTCCTGCTAGTTAAATACTTTTTCTTGTGCCAGACTCTAAATTAGGTACTTTATGTTTGTGTGTATACACGCACACACTCTCTTAATACACATTTGCCATATGTGAAAAAAGCCCTGCCTTTGGAGTCAGAAATGGTTCTTATTTCCATCTGCTACCTATTACTTATTTGTTCTTGAGCAACAAATGTACCTCTTTTAACAGTTTTCTCCAAAAACTGAGGGAACTAGACTAAATAATTGCTGAAATTCTTTCTACTTATAATTCTTTGTCTTCCTACACACACACACACACACACACTTTTTATTTCTAAAATAACTGTACAGTGATAGTTTGAGGATATGTATATGCATATACATGTATGTCCACACATCTACACATTTTAAAATAACACCAATTATTTTCCCATATTTTAAGTTTGTATTTTCCTTACAGTTTATCCAGATTGATGCAACATGGTGGCACCCAGACCCCAAGGAAGTATATGTTGCAGTTTGAATAAATAAAAATGCTTTCTCCTGGTTTGTATTTTCAGAATTATAAGTGTATATGATTGGATATCGGTAGGGGAACACCACTACATTCAGTATTTTAAACCAGTCCTCATTACTGTATTCCCACGTTGTTAACACCAGGTTGCTTGCCCAGATGTTCGTTGTGGAACTGCAGGCTGGAACGATGTGGTCTGTTCCCTCCAGGAGCTCATTTTCTTTAAACTTTATGAAAAATTTGAATAAGTAATGGAGTCAGCGTTTACCATACTAATAATCCATTTTTGCATTATTCATCTTTGGTCAAGACACACACACACACACACACACAGAAAGAGTGTGTGTGTACGTGTGCACGTTTCCCCAGAAGTAATGGGGTATTCTGTGACTCAATAAGAGACCCTGTAGAGCAGGATGTTGTAGCTAGATAAGAAAAGCTAAGTTTAGAGGTTTTAGTCCCCTAGAATTCCTTTTGGTTAATTGACACCCCCCCCCCACACACACACACACAAATGCTGTAATGTATACTCTTGAAAGGTAGGAACCTTCTATTTATCATTGTATCTCTAGAGCCTCTCACAAGCACTCATAACCAATAAACATTGAATTGATATATGAGATTTCCCTGATCTTAGAGATTAAATATTATCCTCATGGTCTACAGGAATGAAACATCCACATTTATACCATAGTAATGATGTTTCCATATTCTGCCACCTAGGGGTTTAGTTTTTATTTTAGATATTCTGCACTTACAGAAATCAAGACTAATTCTTTAACATTTTAACTTCGTCTATGTAGCAAATAAAACAGATTATTTGAGTTTGGTGGTCGTGCTCATCACATTGGTTTCAACACTGTATTCACAGTAGGTAACCTAATAAATATCTACTGTGTGTGTGTGTGTAATCTAATAAATATCTAACTTTTTTGTGTGTATGTATTTTATTTTTATCACATCAAATCTCAGATTTCCTCTGTGTGTTAATCATATTTGTGACTGGTTGTCTTTGTAATGATATAGTGCAGTGATGGCGAACCTATGACATGCGTGTCAGAGATGACACGCGAACTCATTTTTTTGGTTGATTTTTCTTTGTTAAATGGCATTTAAATATATAAAATAAATATCAAAAATATAAATCTTTGTTTTACTATGGTTGCAAATATCAAAAAATTTCTATATGTGACACGGCACCAGAGTTAAGTTAGGGTTTTTCAAAATGCTGACATGCCGAGCTCTAAAGGTTCGCCATCACTGATATAGTGTCTATTGTCTCTGCTAATCCGTAAACTCCATGAAGTCAGGTACAATGTCAGTGTGGTATGTTCTAGAATTCCCTGGTCTAGCATGGGCTTGGCACATAGTAGAGACTCAGCAAATATTTGTTTCAGAACATATGTAAGTAGCAAAAGCCAGCTTTCCAGTGTTACACATTGACAACCACCATCTACTAGTAAAACCATGTAATTTCTGATATGCACACTCAGCATCCTCATTCAGTAAATTTGTGGAATATCTTTTGGGTGCCAAGTGGGACAGAAAGCTGGATGAGCCACAGTTCATTCCTGACTGGGGCTCATGATTTAATGGGCAAGAAAGGTATATACAAAAATGTGTATACTCTTGAACCAAGACACTTTGGTTCATGTTTCTCTAGCTCATAAGATTTTGAGTTTGTAGATCAAGGAAGTAGCCATCGTTAAAAGCTTGGTAAACCATAGAAGTGGTGTGATATAGAAACATTAGGCAGGATAGTAGCATATCTGAGGTGGAGTGAACTCAGCCATAAATAATTACAACTACTAATACTAACAATTATTCATCACTATTATGTGATAAGCACTATCCTAATCACTTTGCATACATTGTCTCCTTTAATCCTCTTAGTAATCCCATCAGGTAGGCCCTGCTGTTAGCTCATTTTGACAATTTAGGAAATTGGTTAGGATTTGAACTCAGGCCTCTGACTAGTGCTCTTGGTCACTACAGAGAGGTACAGACACAATAAAATAAGCTTTAAAAGGAGGGAAACATTAATTCCTGCTAGCTATCTCAGGGAAGACTTTCTGGAAGACATGGGCCTTAAGGGGTAAGTCATATTTTGAACTGGATATGTGCGAGAGTCAGAGAATTCTAAAATATTAGATTCAGAACAAGAAAATTTACAGGCCATCTGTTCCCAGCTCCAAATTTGCAGGGAGAAAACTGGGTTCTGTGAGGTTAAGTAACTTGCTGTAGGACATATGGCTAATTAATTGGCATTAGAGCTATTTCCTAACTTCTCTATCCATGTTATTTTTCCCCTATTATGCACACTAGCTCATGTTATGTCTGGTTTTTATTTCGCTGATTGGAAATGGAGACTGTCTAGCATATCTGCGTAGGATAGATAGTAAGTCTAACCAGGAAAGGGTCAGGACAGGCATGGAGGAGAGAGATACTCGAGGTATGTGGAGGGAAACAGAGATAGGTACGTATCTACCTATCTATATACTTTTTGCTAGTATTTTATTTTGACTAGCAAAATAAAATATTTTGCCTCTCTTTTCTTCCATAAGTACATATAGACAATTGGGAGTTGAGAGAAAAAATACAAATGAAACCTTAATAAGAAAAAACTAGTTTAAAATTCTATATGGTCTAGGATAACGTCCCACAATGATTTCTTAGCCTGCTAAGTAAGTAACCTGGGATATTTCTAGTTCCCACTAATGCTTATTAGCCTTTGCTCTATCTGCCACTTACCTGCTCACAAGGACATCATGATAATAAAGTGAGATAATCTATGTGAATGTACATATATGAGAGAACTGCAAGATACTGGCCAGCTTGCCTCTTCCCTAGCCCTAAACTTTTCCTTCCCTCAAAATATATTACCATCATGTGGTGTTGATGTTGCTTAGTTGTTTCAGTAGCCAAATTGTTGGGCCAGATTTCCACACTGCTAAACAATCAATTTGGGACTTGTGTAAATACTCATTGAAAACATTTATTTTGCTCTGAGTACTCCCTGTTAATCCTCTTCTTGTGTGGCATTCTGTAACTGGGGATTGAGATGGGTTCTTTTCCTATTTTTTTTCTTTGTTTTTCTTAGCAATTTAAAATAAAATGGAACCTTTTCAGTACAGTCTGAATCAGCACATATTCACATCACTTGGGTGTAGGCTTTTTATAGACCAGCTAGAAGATTACAGTAATTAGCCTGTGCATTTTCTCATTAAAAAGTCATTAGTGGAGGCTTTGTTCTTTTAAGATCTCCCAAATAAGGTTTATTGCATTGCATTCTATCATTAACAGTCTATTAGGAGCCAGATGTTTTATATAGGTGTGCAGAAGCAAGGATTGCTTTGGACTGTCATAGATCAGTCTGAATGTTTAGTTGGGGTAGGGTCCTGCTTTGTGTGCTACCAGTACTAGTGCCAGTCCTTTCTCACACTGTCTGCTGGCGGTGCCACACTCCTTCAAGTATTTGGGCATCTAACAAATCTAGACCTATTTGAAAGAATAAGAGTGTGCTCATCTGCACTAACATGTTTCCCTTAGTATCTTAGTAAGCTTGTGGATGATTCAGAAATTCAATAAAGAATACGAAGAAAATCACTTGATTTTCTACTATAATCATATGAGTAGTGTACAGGGATAAGAATACAGGTTTTAAAATCAGACCACCATGGGTTCAAATCCTAGCTTTACCACTTACTTATATAACTTTGACCATGATTATACTTAATCTTTATAAACCTCAGTTGTCTCAAGTGTAATCTGGAAATAACAATGGTACTTACCTTATAGGAATGCTTGAGAATTCAATATAAAGCATTTGGCACTATTGGATGGAATATGTGATTTATTAATATTTTATAATAAAAAGTATGTGTATATTTTTATTTGTATTCCCATTTTGTTGTTATTCATCTTTCCCCTAATTTAAGAAGTCTTAACATGAAATTCCAAAATAAGTAAAAATCTAAGGAGTGGTTATTAATATCATTAAGTGGCTTAAGACAGCTTTCTTTAAAAAGTCACTTATATGGTACATTGGAAGTAAATTCACTTGTCATTTTAACTTTTTTTCTACTATATACAGTGACCAGCAACTTGAAGGAGCAAGTCAGGAAATGCACATTGATTGCCCCCATTAAATTACTAGATACTGATTAAATAAACTGGAATAAACTGCAGCATTGCAGAATTCCAAGGGCGTTTTGTATTTTTGTTGTTGTTTTTTATCATTGCAGTATATTCCAGGGATTTTTGTTTAGACTAATTGTATGTCATCCTGTTGTTATGGCAAAATTTAGGTTAAGTCAGTCGGTTAAAAAGTACTTTTATTAAGTACCTACTCAGAGTCAGGCATTGTTCTTTGTGCTGGGACTATAGCGCAGAATAAAAAGAAATCCCTGTTGTCAAGGGGCTTACATTCTAGGGTAAAGATAGATAGTAAACACGTAGAGAAGCACATGATTAATTCGGATGTCTGTGAGGCCATGGAGATTGTAACTTAGGGTAACGTGATCGAGTACCAGTGGTGAGGATCTAGTTAAGGGCCGAGGGAAGGGGAAGCCTTTTGGAGACTACTGAGAGGGGTATGTGTGTTCCAAGCAGAAGAATGAGCTAGAACAAAGCCCCTGAGACACTAACAAGCTTGTTGTGTCCGAGGGACAGAAAAAAGGCTAGTGTGGCTGGGATTTAGTATTCAAGGGGAGAACGTGGAGAGAAAAGGAGGCATTAAAGGCTATGAGCAGATATTTGGCTTTAATTCTGGTTGCAGTGGGAAGTCCTTGGCCTGTTTTAACCTGGGGAGTGGTGCTGACTTTTCCTCTGGGGAAACAGTCTGTTGTGTGGAGAATGGACTGTGTGCTCACTGTGTGGGAGCTAGGAGACCACCTTGCATGGGCCAGGAGAGAGAGTGGTAACGTAAAGGCAGGGTGGTAGCAGGGAAATGTTAAGTGGTTGTATTTAGGCTTTATTTTGAATATAGATTTGACAGGACTTAAGGTGGAATGGTTATGGGATGCAAAAAAAAAAAAGAAAAAGAAAGAAAAGAAAAGAAAAAAGAAAAGAGAAGGAATCAAGAATAACTTCCAGGATATTAACTTCAGCAAGGGATGACTGTGTCATTTGTAGATAGAGTGGAAGATTTTGTGTGGGTGAATGTGTAGGGTGAGAAGCCGGGAATCAGTACTTTTGTTTGACATGTTATAGCTGGGTGTCCTAGGAAAAGAGTGTGAATAAAGCAGAGGGCTCAGAAGAGAGTCCCACGTACAGAGCTGGTAGGAAGGAAGACCAGTGAAGGAGATAGAGAAGGAGAAGTAGGAAATGTAAGACAAGCAGGGACTACGGAAATAGAGGGAAAAGGTGTTTCATAAATGAGCTATGTCTGTGCTATGGAGAGGTTAAGTAAGATCAGGACAGAAATTGTTCATTCATTAATTAGAAATTTACCTTTATATTGCTCCTTTAATGTAACCCATTAATGAAACAAAATTAACCCAGATAGCCAATGTGTCCCTTACACAGGGTCTCTCCAGTCTTTTTTAGTTATTCTTCGAAACTGGATGTTTAGCTCCTCTCTTCCAAATGGAGGATTGTTTTTCATGGTATTGTTTTTGAAATTCTCCCACACCCCAGGTATAAAAGTAATAAAGCTCTTTGAGATCAACCGAAGGACTTGTATGCATCCATATAAGCATAACTAATGGACATAAGACACTGGGGGGTAAGGGAGGGCAGGGGTTTGTCAAGGGCGGGGGGGGGGGGAAGACACTTATGTAATACCCTTTGTAATACTTTTAGCGAAAAATTAAAAAAAAAATAAAGCTCTTTGTAAGAAAACAGAAAATAAGGGACACAACTTCTAAAAAGTAATTTTGGGGAACAAAAATTAAATTAGGGGGACAGGAATTAAGTTATGTGTATTCTGTTTCTCACCTCACTTCTTCAGTAATTTGCTGGGAACCTCTGCCCTGGCCATCCTCACGCTGCTGCTGCGAAGCCGGAAGTACAGTCTGCTGTCCCTCACCCTTCTCACTCCCACCCTCATTCCACATGCAGATGCAGTGCATTCCTGAGCGAAGCTTAGCAATACGTTCTTTCTAAAATGAAAGCATTTTCCCTTCACGATTGCATCTGTTTATAGAATAGTTCCTATTTTCCTAATTAGATCCTGCATAGAAATGCAGAGGCTGCTGTGTAAAAGGATAATGAATCTTTATTGCACAGTTGAAATCAGATTTGTGCAAAAGGCACTTTGAAAACAGTAATAAGCAGAGACATGTATTAAATCACCCAGATAAGGCGCCCTCTTTATATTTTCTATTTATAAATGGAAATTATAACTACCCAGTGGATTCCATATGACATTTCCTATTACCAGCAAAGGCTTTAGCTTTAACCATAAAAGTTATCTAAATTCGAAAGCCCCTGTGGATTCATGGCTCTAAAGAATACTCCTGGAGGGGCCAGGGCAGGGTGGAGAGGGTCCTTTGTTTTTTTCCTTTGTCCATGCACTTTGGCAGAGAGAGGCAAAGGATAGCAAGTGGTCTAAGAAAGAAGCCATTTGAAATAACTGTGATAAGATCTAATCAGGAAACCCAGTGTCCATTTAACATATACAGTAACATTTTAAGAACCTTCCGGTTGGACTCCTTGAAAACCAAGTCCATGTCCTTATAAGCTCATCCTTACATTTTCCTGTTGTGCACATCATTTCCTGGCAAACATAGCATCTGTTCCCAAGTTAAAACCTTCAAGGGGTGTGTTATCTCTTCACCTCCTTGGCAAGGCTCAGAACGCTGGGGCATTTGCTTTGAGGATGGCGAGAGGAGGAGGCATTGTGGGGAGGAGTAAGAACGAAAATAAGACTGGGAAACAGGGAAAGTCAATGTCAAATGAACTGCCAAGGATGGCTATTAAGGCTGCTGGGGACCTCAGAGAGTATCATGTGTCTTTTGTGTCTATTTTACAGTCAGTGCTTCATGTAGGATGGCAGGCTCGCCTGGACTGTGCTTGGTATCGATTTACTCTCAGGCATGCCAGACCATGTTAGCATCACTAAAGGGGGAAAGTCCTATGCATTTCCCCTTACAAACAGACATATCAGAAGTATGTCTTTTTAACTCTTCATTTTTCCTGTCTTCCTTTCCTCTTACTATTCTTCTTTCCCTTCTTGGAACTTACCCCTGGGCATTTTTCCCCCTTGTTTTAAGAAAACGAAGAACTCCATATTGAGAACATTGTACAGAGAATGGACCAGATAGAGGTTTTTGGAGAGCAATGCTGTGTGGGCAAGAACTCAGCCCTGTGAGATAAAGGCTTCACACGTTGCCCATTCCTAACGTGGCACATTCCTAGCCTATCGGTGGACGGGGAAGGAGCTTATTTTCCAGGGCCAGCTTCGGGGGGGGGGGGGGGGGGCAGGACGTGAGCACTGCTGAGTGTTGACAAAAAGGAATGGATGGATGCTAAATTTAGAGGCCAGAAGTATCATCGTTTCTCACCTGCTTGAACTCCCCTGCAGTTTTCCCTAGTTGCTGTGTTGTGCTTTTCAGTCTGGGGAGGGAAATCGGTTGTCTGGCTGTGTGAACTGGCATCTGCTTAGCAGTTCGTGTCTGGGACTCATCCTCTGTCAGAATTCCTTTCCTTTTACCTCTGCTCCATGAGTGGGGAGACTGGGACCAAGCTCCTGAATTGATTTGCATACTTCTCTGCTACCCAGCTCAGACAGCATATGGCAGTGTGGAACGTTTGGGTTTATTTCTCTTCACTCAAATCCCCCCCAAATTGGACAACTCCAGCATTTGTTTTGTGTTACAAGAATTCTCAGTTCCTTTTTTGGTAGGCAAAAGCAATGTAATTTTGGCATAAGAATCTCTGGATCAGTTACTTTATAAAGAGAACCTTGATTTTCTTCCCCTCTTCTCTTATATCCCCTCTCAGGAAAAAATACATTTTTAATCTTGCGACACTGCATCATGTAAAATGTCCACTTAGGTACACTGCATAGAAACTGTCTTATGTCATTTTTGTTTTTGTAACTCGGTGATTGTATATCTATTTCCTTTCCATGGTCTTTTTCTTAATTTCCACTGTGTAACTAAGTGCCTGAAACTTGAGACTTTCCATGGGATCATCCATGTATAAAAGTAAATAGATATAATCATGCAAAGAATAACTGGATTTATGTAAATTGATACAAAAATTGACTATTTTGAATGCACTTTAACTCTGAACAATGCTAATGTATGAAAACCATACTTCCTTCTTTAGGAAAATACTTTGTTGCCTTACTTAAGTATAGATATCATACACTGTGGAGTGAGTTCTTAAGAGATGTCTCTTAAAATGGGAAGAAGTTTTCTTTGGGTTTTCACAGTTTCTTTTCTGAAGGTTCTTGGGAAAAGGCAATATGGTAAGGAGGAAATAGCATGAGTATTTGAGTTAGCAGGTCTGAGTTCTGGCTCTGTGACTAGTTCTTCAGGGATGGGCTGAGCAAGTAACGTCACCTCCTCAAAGCTAGAGAGCCATCCTCACAGTGAAGCTACACACTCACAATATGATTATTAGAAAAAAGTGAGACGGCAGATGCCAAGGCACCTGGTGCAGTGTTTGACATTTAATGGTGAATAAATATTTATATCATTTCATTCCAGAGGGTAACTGTTATACTTCCAGAAAGGTGTGTGATGCCCACAGAGGAGGATTGGATCTAACTATACTTGTAGGGTCTTGGAAATAGTGAGCCTGATTTTTCAGGTAGTAGAACCATATTTTGTTTTTCCTTCCCTTTTACTTTAAAACAGGAGGCAATTTATTTTGAACTCTGTACTCTGAACTGGTGACTTAATTAAGCAAGTTTATGGACTGTCGCAGAGACTGTGGTTAAAAACTGGCAAACATCATGTGGTTGTATTAGTATTTCTGAAGAAGTAAAAGGAAAAGATAGGTTTCCACTGCTCCACATTTTCTCATTTTTTTCCAAGCTCATTCTTGCACTGTAACATTTCACTTATAATCTGTTAATTAAATCATTTCACTTCATTTTATGTAATTTTTAATTTAGCATTCATTTTCAACTTAGCTTTTGGCTTCATTTACTGATAATAAACAGTGTTGCATACAACACATGTTCCACAGAACACTCGGTCATACACATACAGATGCCAATAATGTTTTCCAATATGTCAGGCACATTAAAATTAAAGGCAGCGTCTCCCCTCACCCTTTCCATTACTGAATGTGCACCCTGTTTGAATAATACATCCTCCCTGACAATCAGCAGTAGGCTAATGTGTAAAAATTATGTGTAGCATGTCACTAGTACCTTTCTGAAAATTCATGGTTTTCCCGGACACGGTTCTGTGGGAGGTTTCTGGAGTGGTCACTCCAATACCTTGGATCTGTACCTTTGGCTTAAAAAAAAAGGCAGTAATGGCTTTCTAGAATAACTGCTTTATGGGTTTGTAGCCATGTGATAGCTTTTGAGAAAGAAAGCTTTAGTATGGTATTTGGATTACTTCCTTTTAGATATCCAAAAGTTTCTAAGGCTACGAACTCCCAAGTTCATGAATCACTTCTAAATGAAGGCTCCCTGTGTTGTTGGTGTAGCTCTCCAAGTCCTTAGAATACATGCCCTCTCAGTTTGCTGCTACATATCACTTGAACCCTCTTTATCAGAAAAACAAAGTTTTCATGTAGTAAGTTTGCCCACCATCTGTTGTTAGCTAAAGGATGTACCCTTGGTCATATTCTTCTAAGTACTAGCCAATGAGTCAGCAAAGTTTATTGGACATGCAGTGTGTGCTGGGTACTGCTGGGAGGTGCTGGGATGAGATGACGTCCCAAACAAATGTGGTCTCTTCCCTTATGGAGATGACATCCTGGTGTGGGAAGACAGTGATTTTACAAATATTAGCCACACAAGAGCAGCATTATGTGAGAGGCTCAGGGATGTCTGGAAGAGCATACATGGGAGATCCCACCTTACCTGGGTGTTACCTAAGCTGAGATGTGAAGCCTGGCTGGGATTTAGCTAGGTGAGGAGAAGGGTCTGGAGGGACATCATTTACAAAGTCCCTGTGGATCTGCAGAAGATGAGTTGAGAGAAGGCAGGGGGCAGAGGACCAGGAGGTTAGCAGGACTCAGATTCCAAAGAGCCACGTAACACCACAGGTGAATGCCAGATTTTTATTCTAAGGGCAGGAAGAAGTGAAGGATTTTAGTCAGGGACTGAAGCAAACACATTTGTGTGTATTTGGAAAAACATCATTCTCTGTGTTTTGGAAAATGGTTGGCAGAGTGGTCGGAGAGACAAGTTTGGACGCAGGTAAGAGATGAGAAGTGACAAGAGCCTGGTGGACAGTGGCAGTGGCAGTGGAGATAGTACGAAGAGGATTAATGTCAGAGTTCTTTGGGAGTGACAAGAACAGGACTTGTGATCAGTTAAACTAGAGAAAAGGGAAGCATCAAGAAATGACACCTGGGTTGTAGATTGAGCAGTTGTATAGATGGTGGTAATTTTTCATGTTGAAGGTGATAAAATACTTTATGTACCTATCTAATTACTACTATCTGAGAATCAAGGTCAGAGGCCAAAGCTCATAAAATGTGGTGGCATTGGAATCTTTCTCTATAGATTATCCTGTTACATGTGAACAATAAAATTTGGCTTAAATCATGGACTCTCTTTTTATTTTCATCTGCTGTGTTCTAAACATAGCAAGTCACAAGATAGTCCATAAAGAATTTGACAGATTGAAAAATAAGTAATTCAGCCCTGGCTGATGTGGCTCAGTGATTGGAGCAGCATCCAGTGCACCACGGGGTTGCAGGTTTGATGCCTGGTCAGGGCACATTCCCAGGTTATAGGTTTGTTCCCCAGTCTGGGTATGTTCATTGACTGTTAGAGCTGTGTTGCATCCTGGGAAAATCTTTGTGGATTTTTCTACTCTGTAATATTTTAACAGTTCCATTGCTAGTTTATTGCAACTCTTCAATCCTTCCCATACCTCCAACTGTGGGTATTCTCTTTCCAGCCTGAGATGTCCAGTATACCCAAATTTCATCTTATGTTTAAGCCGGACAGAGTGTTGGGGGGGAAATGTGGATCTTGAAGGGTGTAAGTCTGGCTTGAAGTCTCAGCCCTACCACTTGGTTAATGTTTTTTTTGTTTAATTTTAAGTAACTCAATCCTCACTAATGTTTCTGGTGCCCCATCCACATCCTCCTCACCCTTCTACTTTAGTGCCATTGGCCTTATTTCTACCTGCCAGCCACTGTGTTCTTTCATCTATGAGGTTTTCTCTGGTCATTGAATTCTGCTTTGACCATGGGGCAGGCAAGAAGTAAGAGGAAATTAATTACCTGCACAACCTTCAATCAGTGACTAATGAGAGTTGTATAAATCCCCCAGCTCTCTTGCGCTCTAAGTGGGATAATGTTGACACTGGCTCCCAGAGTCTCCCCGGTGGCATGAACTTCTAGTTGTCCTCAGTGGTAGTTGGCTTGATTATTTATTTCCTACCTATTATCCTTGTTTCACTTCCCCACTCCCCGGCTACTGTTCCCTTTACCTCCCAAACAAACTTATTACACCTGTCCCACGGGGTCTGCTTTGGGAAACCTGCACTAAGACAGCTGTGAGCTTGGGTTTCCTTATTCATAGAAGGATTGTGTTTGACTAGACGGTCACTTTCTACTGGGTGCCATCTCTATTAGTCTTCCTGGTTTTGTATCACTTGCTATGCGCACGTGCCCTTTAACATTAATTCATGTTCTTTTTTGTTGAAATTAGTCTGTTGTTCTGAGACTCTGGGCTATGCTAGAACCTGGGTTGTGGGGGAAGCTCTGGAGTACAGCGGTAACGTGGGTCAGACACACCCAGGACCTGTGTTTCACAAACAGGCCTGTGGGACGAGGTGTGGATCTCTGAAGCAGAGTTCCTTCTGCTTCCCGAAGAAAAGAACTTAGCCTCAGGATTGTTCTGAGTATTTAAAATTTCCAGGGTTATAACTCTACCATCTACTGTTCTAGCCTTGATACTCTCCTTGCTTCCTTCCTCATCCTCCTTGCTCTTTAAGAAGCAGTTTACTGAAATAAAACCAAGTTTTCCTGGTGTTGATAGGACTTTTTAGCCATCTGTCTTTAATTATGTTTCTTTTAAAATCTTTGATACTTGATAAGTTTTATTTAATTTACTTTTTGTTTGTTTCTTTTCCTGGCTACTGCCACTATCTAGTCTAATTATTTTGAAGTTTTACTTGTCATGCTTCAAATGTTTGTTAGCGAGGAAAAATGTTATCTCCACAAAATAGAATCCTGCGGAAAACACAAGTTAGTTCTGTTTCTGTTTTTCAACTTTCATAGTTAGTCCCATCATTCCTTTCACTGGTCTTCACATAATGTAGGATATTTATTCTATGAAGTCACTCTCAGGTTGGGTGCCAGAAGATAAAGTATGCGGCTGAGACCAACTGATTGGAAGCAATTTCAGATTCACTGGAGGGCCTAGTTAATAGAAGCTGCTGAAGACAGGAGAGGAAAAATTAACTGAGACGTTCCATAGGTAGCTATTGTGTGTAGGCATGGCTGAGTGACCACACTGTTCATTCCTTATTGTTATTCCTTCTTAACTACAAGGATTAGAAAACTTAAAACTTTACTTCCTAGATTCCTATGCAGCTGGGATTCTGAGTGTGAATTTTCTATACAATTGACCCTTGAACAACACATGGGTTAGGAGTGCTGACCCTCCATGCAATTGAAAATCCAAATCTAACTTTGAATTCCCCAAAAACTGAAGTACTATTAGCCTATTATTGACTAGAAGCCTCACCAATAACAAACAGTCGATTCACACATATTTTTTTTTCTTTTGTTGTTAATCCTCACCAGAGGATATTTTTTTTATTGATTTTCAGGGAGAGAGGAACAGAGAGGGAAAGAAGGAGAGAAACATCAATGGATTCACACATATTTTATGTTATATGATATATGTATTATATGCTTATTCTTACAGTAAAGTAAGCTAGCTAGAGAAAAGAAAATGTTTTTATTTTTTATTATTTTTTAAAATATATTTTATTGATTTTTTACAGAGAGGAAGGGAGAGAGATAGAGAGTTAGAAACATTGATGAGAGAGAAACATCGATCAGCTGCGTCCTGAACACCTCCTACTGGGGATGTGCCTGCAACCAAGGTACATGCCCTTGACCGGAATCGAACCTGGGACCCTTCAGTCCGCAGGCTGATGCTCTATCCACTGAGCCAAACCAGTCAGGGCAAGAAAATGTTTTTAAAGAGAAAATATATTTGCTGTATTTATTGAAAAAAAAATGAGCATGTAAGTTGACCTACACAGTTCAAACCCATGTTGTTCAAGATTCACCTGTACTTGTGCAACATTTGGACGGTAGAAATGAAGTAGAGGCCACTCCTCTTCAACTGTAGGTGTTTTGGTTGATAAGCCAGGTCATGGAGAAGTGTGGTTTTTCTGCAGTGGTATCCCAGCGTCCTTCCTGGGTGTTAAATGGAAACCGGGTGTGACTTGTTGATCCTGGATTGCTGCATTGCTGGTGTGCCTCTAAACTCAGCTGTCCCCTGATGCCTTTCTGTTTGTGGCAGAGGACAGGCCATCCTCCAGCTGTGGCCAGTGATTTTTGTAAGTAGCAGCTTCTGTACATTAAACCCCTCCTGTGTAAAATTTCTCAAGTAGTTTGTTTTCTGACCTATACTTTAACTTATACAGATGGATTGAAGCAAACTTTGTGCTTTAAAGGTCTAAGTAAAATGTGAAAAATAAAAGAGACCGAAAAGTAGAAGGAGGAGGTCAGTAGGCCTGCAGGTGTGTGCACAACTCCAGGATCCAGGGTCTACAAGGAAACAAGGCCACTGCTAGGTATGCAGCACAGAAGCTGATGCAGAAGCTCTTGAGGTCCTGCTTCATAAACCTTCCTGTGGTCGGCGAACTGCGGCTCACGAGCCACATGCAGCTCTTGGGCCCCTTGAGTGTGGCTCTTCCTAAGCCTTAGGAGTACCCTAATTAAGTAATAACAATGTACCTACCTATATAGTTTAAGTTTAAAAAATTTGGCTCTCAAAAGAAATTTCAATCGTTGTACTGTTGATATTTGGCTCTGTTGACTAATGAGTTTGCCGACCACTGCTCCTCTGTGTATCCATACACCCAGAGTGGCCGTGAGGCAGTTCCACATCATTCCTGCGTCAGTGCTTTGAAGCAGGTGTCACTTTACTTTTTCCTACCTTAAAAATAAGGTGAGCTACAGAAACTTAGAATAATTTGCCTAACTAACCTTTGGCTAGAGGAGAAAGATTTAGAGCCCAGTGCTTGTGACTTCCTTATAATGCTGTAAAAATTTAAAAAATGAGTGCCTGGCCCTAACCGGTTTGGCGCAGTGGATAGAGCATCGGCCTGCGTACTGAAAGGTCCCAGGTTTGATTCTGGTCAAGGGCATGTACCTTGGTTGCAGGCACATCCCCAGTAGGGAGGTGTGCAGGAGGCAGCTGATCGATGTTTCTCTCCCATCGATGTTTCTAACTCTCTATCCCTCTCCCTTCTTCTCTGTAAAAAAAATCAATAAAATATATTTAAAAAATAAAAAATGAGTGCCTGATGTGCTGGGGTGCAGTGAGCCAGCTGAAGATGTGGACACTGGAGTAAGCCACAGGCCCTGCTCTCAAGCCCTGTGATTGGCCACTGAGGCCCACAGTCCCACATCCCCTGTTCCATACATCATGCTGATTTCCACCAAGCTCCAGCCCCACCTCCACCAATTATTTTTGTCTCAACCTTCTAATTACAACATTATATGACCATTCAGGCTGATACTAATTAAATCATTACTTAATTTACAAAGTGTGCGATAATGCTAATGCTTCTTGTCAGCTAAAATTACAACATGGCACCTACTTTCTTCATTCTCGGTACCCAACAACTGTTGCTTGCTCTCTCATAGCTAGCTGACCATCATCTAGACCAGTGGTTCTCAACCTTGGCTGCACATTAGAATTACCTGGGAATCTTTTTAAAATCCTGATTTCTGGGCCTCATCTTCCGGAAATTGTTTCTTTGTTACTAATGTTGTGGCCCCACCCCATAACAAAGAAACAGAATTTCCGGAGGATGAGGCCCAGAAATCAGGATTTTAAAAAGATTCCCAGGTGATTCTAATGTGCAGCAAAGGTTGAGAACCACTGGTCTAGACCCTGTTCTTTGCCAAAACTGGGAAAACAATGTGGGAGACCAAACCATGTGTACCCGCAAGTCGTGATCTTGACATTTTTTGTGGAAAAAGTCTTGACATTAAAGGGAAAATAATTAGTGTTAAAATTTAGAGCACTATTTGCTGCCATATTTTCTTGTCATTTTGTTCTTCAGATTATATTATTTTTAACGGAGTAAAATAGTAGATTATCTATTTTTCTCATATTTAAAAAAACAGATTTGTTTTTGCTCAATTTGACTTGTGATCATGAGAACACAAAGTAGTATTTTCCTCCTTCTGGAGAAAGACATACCGTATGATAGGCAAGTTGTCAGGAAAAATTATATCAAATGATGGAATAAAATCCAATGAAAACATCTCTCTCCGCGCTAGCGATACATTTTTATTTAAGGCACAGTGAGCATCAAACACATTTATGACAAGGTGAAATTGACAAGAGGCCCTCTGCCATGAATTTATTTTTAATTGCTAGTAAACTAATTAGTCAGAACAACATGTTGTAAAATCTTCAAAACTGTCGCTAATGCATTCTCCAATAAAAGTGAGATATATGATGTGGAAAAGTTCTCCTTTAAGAGATAGCCAAAAGAAAAATCATTTCAGAAATCTCATTGTATAGACTTCACAGAGTAAAAGCTTGCTCCACCCCATGGAATAGCATTTGTATGTAATATTTGTCTTGATATGAATAGGAGTTAAGAACAAGTATTTATTTATTTTTTGTATCTTAATACCAAACTGTGCATCAAAATAACAACCACTTTCTTAAATATAATTAAGTTTCACGTTGTGGAGTTATTTCTAAGACTGCCAGTCAATCAATAGTTATTTCTAGTGCAGGGGTCGGCAAATGTTTTCTGTAAAGGGACAGTCAGGATTTTTGGCTTTGTGGGCCATGCAGTCTTTGTCACAACTACTCAGTTCTGATTTTGTAATGCAACAGCAGCCTTAGGCAATGCATGAGTGAGCGACAGTGTTCCCATTAAACGTTATTATGTACACAACAATTTGAATATGATATAATTTTCATTTGTTGTAAAATAATCATTCTTTTGGATTTCGTTCAGCCATTTAGTTCATGGGCAGTACAGACTGGCGATGAGTCGGGTTTGGCCAACAGGCTGCAGTTTCCAGCCCTTGCTCTCGTACCTACTGCACGTCAGGCAGAGCCACAGGTTCGTTCTCTAGTGTCTGCTGTGTGCCGGGCTGGTGCGAAGCAGGAGGGACATTCAGAGATGAAGGGAGTTTCTTCCCTGAAGAAGTTCACAGTTAAGCTGGAAAGGACATATAGACGGGACTGAGAGACACAGCATTACATGTTACATGGCAAAGGTCACTCTGTAACACATGCCACCATTGCTTTACAAGTTTTGAAGAGGGAGATCATTTCAGCTGAGAAAGATGCTCTGCTAAGACCTGCTCTGATTAGGTAAAGACACATGAAAACGGGGGTTCCAGCCACACCTTGAAGAACAGTCTGTGAGCCTTTAGAAACATATCAAGGGCATAATGCCTTTATTTAGGGAGTGGGTAGCTGCCAGGAATGTGAAAGCAGCAACCATGCGTCAGTTATTCTTATCATTTCCCCCCTCATTCCTTTTTTCATTTCTTCTCATTATGGAAAATTTCAGACATATAGCAAAGTTAAAAAAAAAAGTTTCAGTTAATACCTAATACTCACCACCTAGATTTTACTGTTCACATTTGCTATACTTGTTTCATAACCTATCTAGTCTTCTATTTATGCATTATTCCAAAGTAAATTTCAGATATCAGGACATTTTCTCATAAATATTAAGCATGCATATCATTAATTAGAATTTAGTAATGGTTACAGTTTTTTCTTTCGTTGTAAAATTTACATACAATGAAGTGTGCCAACACTAAATGTACATTCTCTGAGATTTAACAAGGCTTAGCCCTGTGTAAGTTAAATCCATATCAAGATATACAGTGTCCTCATCACCCTAGAAATGTCCCTCCTACTCAGTCCTTGCCCCCATCCTACCCCTAGAGGCACAACTGTTCTGATTTTTTCTGTTATAGCGGATTTTTTCCTCTTCTAGAATTTCACATAAATGGAGTCATACAGAACCTCTCATTTAGTTTTGGCCTTTTGTCATCGCATATTTTGTCTTGCTCAGTTGTAGTATTCTTGGAAGCAGAAGGGTCTAAATGCACTTATTTCTCCAAGAGGAAAGTATGTCTAGTGTTCTAATAACAAAAACAACAATTTTGTCCAATTTCATATATATTTTCTTTAACTATTGTAAAATTAAATGTCACGTAGATTAAATTTTTCACATTAACACCCTTTAAATGTCTATAATGTTCAACATTTTGCATATTCTGTAACATTTACTTATTCTTTGCAATAGCTATCATCCTATTTTGCAGAAGAGGAAACTGAGGCAGAGAGTTGATATAGCTTAATCACATTATTTCTTACCTCAGAATTGCCACTTTGGATATCAGGTGTGGACTGGAGGGTAGCAAAGGCAGGCATGGGTGTGTAAGAGGTAAATGATTGTGGAGCTGCCTTCTAACTTTTTTCTTATCAAGAAACGGGTAAAATAAAGAAGTGGAGGTGATCAGTAAGAGCATGCAAAATTTGTTTTCTATTGTCAAAGAAGGGAAGGGAACTAGAGAATTCAAGGACTGCATTTAACATTTATAATTAAAATCTGAATTATTTCTTCTAATCTAATAGTACCGCATAGAATGTTAGGATTTGAGACTAAAGGATGCCAATCTTCTTTACTATAAGGCTTTAACTGGTAGAGTTATATTTACCTAAGGATCTCAAGATGTTTTATGACCATCAAATCATTAAGCCACTTAATCCCACTGCACTGCTGGAAAATTACTCCATGAATTTTGCCATTTAAGATTCTGCTTCTAAATCACCACCCACCCACCACCACCACCACCACTACCAAAGTTTGGAGAAAGCCAAGCATATAGTTTACTTGGATTGGAGAACTGGCTTTATTGTTCAGAGTGGGAATGTTCCCATTGATCTGTCTTCTGACCAGCTTATAAAGTATTGGAATGATCTTTGCTGTGCTTTATGAGAATATTTCTCTGCCTGGAAATTTGCATTATTATTGCTTTTCATGGTTAATATATCATTCTTTTTTAAAAATACTGAACTCCATATGTGTTTGTGACATGTGAAAAGAAACAGGAAACATCAAATGTCATTTGAGAAGCAGTTTACATTCCTTGTACTTCATCTTTTACACAGGCTTGGTCTTCACTGTTAATTGAATTTCTGTGCCTCTTTTCATTAGCTAAGAAGCTTATTTAAGGACTTAAAACTCCCCTTATTAAAAAAACACACACACACACACACACAAAAAAAAACCCTGCAGTGTTAACTTTCGAATGTAAGAATTTGTTCTACATTTAAAATAAAGTTTACTTAGCAATTAATAAAACACCAGAGCAAGACTGCACCCAATAAGTGCTTCTTTTGGGTTAATATATATATATATATATATATATATAGAGAGAGAGAGAGAGAGAGAGAGAGAGAGAGAGAGAGAGAGGAGAGAGGAGAGAGAGAGAGAGAAATGGAAGGGAGAAAGAAAATTCCTTAGTTTTTTTAGTACCTTGGTCTGTCTCTCTTCCTCATTTTCTTCAAAACAGTTTTTAAAAAGCAATTTAGAAAAATCTCTCAAATACTAGACTAGCATAATTTAGAGCTGTAAGTTTCCTGAAAAATTTATCTAGATTGCCCTGTCCAATGCTTGAATCTCTTCTCTAGCATTCTAGATAATTGGTCATCCATCCCAGGCCCCTATGAAATTCTACAAGGCACCTGCCAGTTGCGATGTTGGTCTTTTAGCATTTATAGAAAGGTTAAGACATAGTTTTTAGTTTACTAATTAGCATTATTTTTTCTAGCAAAACACAAAAAGCAAAGCATCAAAAACATTGATTATCATACGAGGTAGTAAGTTAAGAAAGGTTATGATACTTGAAAAATTATTTGACTGATAAAAAATACTTGTACTATGAACTTTCCTGCTCCTTTTTCTCAAGTTAATGCCAATAACAAATGGCTCTGTTCATGTAATTTCTTTTCTCAATTTGGCTCAAGACTTGTATTGCTCCCAGTGGTAGATTTTGTAGTTGTATTGCATGATTAAAGTGTCCATCAAAACATTACAGTTGGTAAACAGTGTTAAAAATCCATCTCCAGCTCCTGTAAACTGTACAGAGAGCTATGAATGCTAGAAGAAATGGAAATATTTTAATTAACTCAAGTAGGACTAATCAAAGCAAAGCAACCAGTTTATTGAATTGAACATGTAAATGTGTATTCATCCATGACATGGCTTAACATTTATGTCATCTCTTAAAAGCTATTCTGTTACTTGTATGGGTATAAGCTATTGTTCAACATGGAACTGAGTTCTTTAGAGGCTTCCCCACCCCTTTAAAATATTACATGGCATAGATTATTTTCTCAACATATTTTTTCTGCATTCAGTTAACTTCAAATAATCCAACTTCTTTCATGAAGGAATGAATACGGATTTGGATAACTTGGTTCAATCACCTTGCCATCACCTCTTTCTTTCAAAGGAATTTTACCTTTTTCATTTCTTTATAATAAGGCTTAGTAAGTGCTAACTATACACTGGGTACTATTTTAAGCTTGTTTTATGCATTATATTCATTTAGTCCTTGCAGTGTTGCCATTGTGTGTTCCATCTTACAGATGAAGACATGGAGGCAGACTGCTTCACGCTATTATAAATGGTAGAACTTGGATGTGAACACAAATCTCAGACTATTCATTGTGTTGAAGTGAATTTAAATTGTGCTTGAAGGTAATTAACATTAGACAGTAGTACAGTAGTAAGAAGTTCTTAAAATGAATAGATGCTTAAAAGAAATTCTAAGTGAGCACAGCTAAAAGGGGTTGGCGTAATGGTAGTTCCCTGGGATTTTTTATTATCATTAAACTACTAGTAAAAACAGTCTTAATAAAAAGCTCATTTCTTTGTGAATGTGTTGTATTCTTGTCTTGAGGCAGGAAGCTTAACTAGATGGCTGTCTGAAGACTCCTTTCATACATGTAATGCAATCTTCAGTAGTTATAAAAAGTGGAAATTTAGTTATTCTTTTTAATTTTAAATTATTTTCATTATGAAAATAAGTACAAAATAGACTTTTTTAAAAAGCCTTATATTCCTGCCAGTCTAATGACACTTTTTGGCCTACTTCTTTCTAGTCATTTTTTCCCATGGACTTTTAAAAAGAAAACAACACATTTATTAAATTATAATGTATGTGCCATAAAATCCACCCATGTTAAGTATGTAATTGAGTTATAATAAGTTTTCAGTTTTGTAACCATCACCACAGTCTACTGTTCGCACATCTGCATCGTTCTGCTCTGCATCCTCATTCTTTAAGATGGAAGCAGTTTGTCCATCACAGGTGTTTACAGCACCACTTTAGGTGAAACCCATATATTTTTGATATAGTATTGTGTTTTTATTTTCATTAAATTAAAAATAATTTAAATTTGTTCATATGATTCCTTCTCTGACCCATGGAATATTTATAAGTATTTTGATTTGCTTAAATACATCTGTGGATTTCCCAAATCCCCAATATCCTTTTGTTTTGATTTCGTATTTTATTAGAAATACAGAAAACAGTCTTTTTCTGATTTCAGTTCTTTTAAATATATTGATACTTATTGTATTACCTACTGTGTGCTCTATCTTGGATAATGTAACATATGTGCTTGAAAAGCATGTGTACGATGCTGTTTGGGGACAGAGTATTCTACATGTGTCAGTTAGGTCAATTTGTTTGATAATGTGTTAAATAACTATATCCTTATCAATGTTTCTGTCTCTCTGTTCTATCCATGTGGGACATTGACGTTTCCAACTATTATTGCTTGGTTATATATTTCTCCCTTCAGTTCTAACAGTTTTTGCACCATGTAATTGGGGGTTCTGATGTTAGATATGTGTATGTGTATATTATATTTTCTTGATGATTGAATCTATTATTATTATAAAATGGCCTTCTTTATCTCTAGTTAAAAAATTATTTTTTTGGTTAATCCTCACCTGAGGATATTTTCTCCATTGATTTTTAGAAAGAGTGGAAGGGAGGGGGAGAGTCAGAGAGAAAGAAACATTGATGTGAGAGAATCACATTGATTGGTTGCCTCCTGCATGTGCCCGGACCAGGGCTGGGGATCGATTCTGCATCCGAGCTGTGTCCTTGACTGGAATCAAACCCATGACCCTTTAGTCCATGGGCTGATGTTCTAACCACTGAGAAAACTGGCTAGGCCTCTAGTAACAGTTTTTGTTTAAACTCCATTTTATGTTGATAGTGTACTCTCTGGTTCTTTATGTTTGTTTGTTTTTTCTTTTGTAATCATTTTTCTTTCAATATATACCACTATTTGTGTTTGAGTCTAAAGCATACTTCTTTTAGACAGCATATACTTGGATTTTTAAATATCCAACCCCAAATCCCTTCCTTTTAATTGAGCTCATTTGGTTGGATTTCTTTCGCCATTTTGATTTTTTAATTTGTCTTTTTGTTGTTTCATTGTTTCTTCTTACTGCTGTGTGGCATTAACTAGGTGTTTTTTAGTGTATCTTTTAAATTTCTTTGTTTTTTTCTGTAATTTTAAAGTTATTTTTAGAGTGGATGGACTTTGTGTTTAAAATATGTATCATCGCTTATCATAATCTATTTTAGTTTAACACTGACTTTATTCAAATAACATACACAAATTTACTTCATTATAGTTTTATACCATCCTTCTTTGTGCTTTCATTATCATGTACATTACATTTATATATATCATAAACCTAACAATACAGCTATAATTATTGCTTCATGCAAATTATATCTTTTCATAAAGTTAAAACAAGAAAGGAAAAAAAATTATGTTTATAAATTTAAAAATATATACATAAATTTATATATTTACTATCTCCATTACTCTTTATTTCTTCCTGTGGGTTTGAGTTATTGCCTGGTATTATTTTTTTGGTCCACTGTCGCTCTGTTACCTCCCTTCTACCTTGTATTATTAATAATTGTTATTATATATAGTGCATGTTTGTATGTTGTATGACCTATAATACAATTTTGTAATTACCAATTTATGCAATAATTTTTAAATAAGAGAAGAAAATAAAATTTTTATCTCTCTATTATGACTCATGACATCATACTGTATTCAAATAGTTTTTACCTTACAGTCTTTAAACACATCTATAATAGCTGTTTTGAAGTCCTTGTCTACTGAGTCCAACATCTACGTCCCCTCAGAGATAGAGATAGTTTTCATTAACTGTGCTCTTTTTCTTGTGTATGGGTCAGTTTTTAATTTTGTTGCTTGTCTCATAATATTTAATGAAAACTGCCCATTTTAGACAATATATTGTAACAACTCTGTTTTCTAATTCCCCTCCCCTTCACACACATCTAAGGTGGTGGTGGTTCCTGTTTTTTTAATTCTGTGGAGCATATTTCCTCCATAATGTATGTCCACTGAGGTCTTTGCTTTGTTATCCTCCCTAGCTCCCCTCCTCCTTTACACCCCACTCCACCCCACCCCCTTTATATATTTAAATCTAGTTTCCTAGGAATCACTCCTGGGTCAGAACAGCTTAGTGCTTAGCCAGCGACGGGTCTGTGGTTGTTTGAGCACTTTGAGCTCAATACTTCGGTTCACTGAATCAGGAAGTCTCCCACCTTGTTATGATGGGTCAGTGTATGGTTTGGAGAATGAATCACAGTTCAGGTGATTTACAAGTCTGCCTTAAATTTTGCCTTCTGTGCTTGTAAGTTCTCATGCTCAGCTGTAATATGTCGCTTGCTAGAGCTTTTCCGTCTCTCCTGAGCTTGTGCACAGCTTTGTGGATGTGCACAGCCTTCCATACCTTCAGACATAAACAGGATCTTATCAAGACCCTCTTGTTCCCCAGTCTCACTGTTAATTTTCTGACCAGTCTGCTGGTTTGTTGCCTGCTTTAATTAGTAATGAGATGTCAGGCTAACTGCAATGGTGCCCTTCCCCGATTGTTTGCCATTGAAATCACTATTGCTTTTATACCCCTGAGCATAGAATTTTCCATGTTCTGCTTCATAACATCAGTCCTGAAGCTGCAGAGCCTTGATCCTGCCCCAACAGTACTTCTACCCCATGGAGCTGGAGAGAGAGTGTGGGGCATGGGAGTAGCGCCAGGCTAAAGTTTACAGACACCCATCGTTGTTATTAAGGTTCAATAACTTTTCTTGAATAAACACTTCTCATTGTGTTATATGCCTTTGATCAATTTTCAATGTCCTTAAAAGTTGTTTTCGACAATTTTGTCCAGTTTTATTGTTTCTTTTTGTGACCAGGGTTTCACAAGTTCCTTACTTAGCCATTCCAGAAGCTCTGCTCTCCTGGATTTTTGTTGTTTAAAAACACACATACTACAAAGTACACTAATTGCTATGGTCTGAATGTTTTCTTCCTTGCAAAGTCCTATGTTGGAGTTCTAATGCACAATGTGATGGTATTAGGAGGTGAGTCTTCTGGGGAGGTAGGGAGGTCACCAGGATGGAGCCCTCATGAATGGGACTAATGCTCTTATAAAAGAGATCCCACAGAGCTCCCTAGCCCCACAGCTGTAATGCCACTTGATGTCTGATTTGTTGGTTCAAGCCTACTGCATGCTGAGCATCCCTTTACTGGCAGTGGGAAATTCAGCCAAGGTCCATTTAGCTTAAGGAATTGAATCCCCTTTTACAAGACTTTTTTTGGTGTTATCGCTTTTCTGCCTCTTTCCTACCCTCCCTCCTGTTAGATCTCCAACCTTGGCTTATTGGGATGACACTCTAATCAACTGAGCTACCGGCCAGGGCCCTAATCCCTTGGCTTTTATCTGATGTATATTTTTCCATTAACAGTAGTATACCTTTCATCTCTGCTTTCACACAAACAAAGGTCTAATTTTTGGTGGACTCTCTGTTCTGTCTTTTTTGATGCTGAAACAGTTCCCCTAGGGTTCTAATCAGGCTTCAGGCTGTGAAGGGAAGACCATAAGAGTCACCAAGACTGAATGTCCCATTGCCAGTAGAGGGATGCTCAGTGTGCACTAGGCTTGAGCTAACAATTTCCAGGCATCGAATAATTGGCCATTTGGCAACCTTACAACGGGGAAACATTTGCTTAGCCTCCACTCCTTTAACATATCTAATTGTCAGAATGCTGCCATTGTTCAGGAGGTTGGTCATGACAGTCTGGGTCAGTGATTGGCAAACTCATCAGTCAACAGAGCCAAATATCAACAGTACAACGATTGAAATTTCTTTTGAGAGCAAGTTTTTTAAACTTAACTGTATAGGCATGTACATTGTTATTAACTTAATTAGGGTACTCCTAAGGCTTAGGAAGAGCCACACTCAAGGGGCCAAAGAGCCGCATGTGGTTCGAGAGCCACAGTTTGTCGACCACGGACCTAGGTGATTTTGTAGTGGTCAGACAACAGGAGAAAACCAAGCTCTCATGGTCTACAGCAACAATTTTCAACCTTTTTCAGCCCATGACACACATAAAGTAATTACTAAAATGCTGCAGCACACCAAAAAATATATATTTGCCGATCTGACAAACAAAATATGTATAATTCTGATTCATTCATATCAGACGGCTACTGTGTTGGCCGTTGTCATTTTCTTTAATTGACAGTCTAAGGGGAAAGAGGCCAGTGCCCCTGACTAAACAGTCAGGTAGTGCATGTTTTAAACACCTTTGTGTTTTAAACACCCGTTGACAGTCTCTGCTCTACAGCCATCGCAGCTGAATGCCAGCATGTGCTGCATGGTTTCACTGGTGGACATTCGAGGCAGAATGTCACATTTGTGAATCAGAAATCACAGATACTTGTGCTTTCAGTAGGCTGTGTTTTTTTCTGACACTGCTCATTGGGTAACTAATTAATAAAATTAATTAACATGTATTGCATTACATTTTGTACTCTATGTTACATTTATTTAGGCCCCAGAGTGGATACTAACTGGGGGGAGCACATGTTAAGACTTTTTAGGTGTTGGGATTTTTTATTTTTCAAAAACTGGTATTTCTTAAATGTCCAAATTTCTGTTTACCTCCTTATGAAAACTTTCTCACCTCTCTCCTTTCAGATCTGTTTTCTTTTACAACTCCTCACTCCTCTACCTGTAATAATAATAGTAATAATGATTACATTTACTGTGTGTTACATATATATTCTCTGCTGTGCCTGTGGCTTTTATATATGTTTTTTCAGTTGCTGTTGTTAACAGTTCTGTGATATTTTTATCCACATTTTACAGAAAAGGGAACTGAGCCTATGTTGCTCTCATCTACTCTGAGCAGAAAGTCAGCCCTTCTCCTTAGACTGACTGGGTAACCATATGCTCCCATTAAACAGCTCAGGCTCTCTGCATCTTGTGTGTGCTGGTCCTATGAATGTTGTTTTGCTTAAAGGTCTAAAACAATGAGTCCCCTAGAAAGTTGATCCTCATAGAGGAAGTTTGGAAGAAACAAAAGGAAGAGGCTGTGAATCTCCTCAGGGTCCCACACCAGGGCAGCTCATGGCCTCAGTGACAGCTAATGTTGATGGAGCCATGGTGGGAAGGTGAAAGTGTGGTTTTCTCTCTTCTAGGCTGCAGGAAATATTCACATTAAAGATTCATTAGCTAACATTCCCGATTGAAGGGCTTTCCTCAACATCCACCAATTATAAAGGTTTGGTGGGCCAGTGGCAAAACAGCTTGAGTATTGGGTATGTTGCCATATAAAATGGTTTTAAGCCTATTGGATGAACACCTGGCAGGGTACTGACTTTTAGCAGGATCTAGTAAATGTTTGCTGAATGAATGATAGGTGTTTAGTATGGTGCCTAATGGTACCTACTTGATAGACATTCTGCTGATCATTGTGAGGGTGGCTGTCCCTCTGTCTCAGCTCTTCATTCTCAGGAGTTTAATTAACAAAGAGCTGAGCCTATTGGTTCTTTGGTGATTCGAAAAGCTTACTGCTAAGATTAAAGTACAGACTGCCCCCTCTCCCATTTTAACAGAATAGTGGTCTTTCTAAGTTGAGAATAAACGGAGGTAAGGAGGGGGAGGGTGGCTGAGCTGACATGGGTGCTAGAGTGAAAAGCAAGAAAGAAAACAGCTGGGATTCTGGAAACAAGTGAAAGAAAATCATTTAAGGTAGACAAGGGCCAGAATTAAAGGAAAGAAAGAAAAACAAAAAACTGAACACATAGAGGGAGAGATAGAAACAGTAATGATGATGGAGAATCATTGATTGGCTGCCTCCTGCATTCCCCTACTGGGGCTTGAGCCCACAACCTGGGCTTGTGCCCTGACTGGGAATCGAACTATGACTTCCTGGTTCATAGATCGAAGCTATTTAGGAAGAGACTGAGACCTACAGAGGGGTCTCGCACTAGACTGGAGGCCTTTTTAAGGCAGGGACAGTCTTGTTCACTATTACATTGTCCATGTCTGATATAGTGTCTGCAGTAGGTGCTTAAAAAATGTTTGCATTCTTCAGGGTCATAACAAGTAATCATTGTGTTACAGACCAGAAAGAGTTCACCCACCGGTGCTAGCAGAGCCAAACATGAGACACCAAGAATTGAAGTAGAGAATATTGGCTATTTTATTATGAATGGCACCACCAAGGTGAATAGGAAGTTGATGCTTAAAAGCCCAAACTCCCCAATCCAGGGTTTGGGGAGGGTTTTAAGGGGTGTAGGGCAAGCATGTCAAACTCTTGGTCCTTGGGCTGCATGCGGCCCACACAAATATTTCTGTGGCCCAGCCAATATAACGGTATGTAAGAAGCATTTTAATAAAAATTTCGTAACTTAATTTTTACAATATCCTATCATACATAATTATTAATGAGGAACTACAGCTTTCGCTAATGACTGATAACTATAATCATGTTGCATTCATTTCCTTTACGTGCCTTACACGCAGGCGCACCATTTCTCTCCACTAATACTAGCAGTGAATATTTTAGCAGCCGATTGCCACGTCATTAGTCTTGTACTGACTTGTTTGGTGTGCACAACAGGAAATATTTCACTTTTGGAGAACAAGAAAAATAGGTTTATTTGTGTAACGCTTATTAATTTGTGCAGTTACTCAGTGTTTGGTAAGTTAATGTTCAAGAAAAAAATACTAATTTTAGTTAATATGTTTTATTATTTTATGTTAATGATCACTCATTTATTTCAGCCCTTTGTATTCAGCATGTCTCTATCGAAATAAACCTACGTTTCTGTGGAAATTGAAGCTTTTGTTTTTCTGTGGCCCACTTAAACTGTGTTTATTTGGCCCGTGTTAGCCTTTGAGTTTGACATACTTGGTGTAGGAGGAACAGGTATGTGGACATTGGAGGACATTGGAGCTTGGCCATTATGGTAAAGGGGCATCATCACAGGATCTTCCTGGACAATGGACCCTTCCCTTCAGACATGGTTCTGGTGTTCAGGTTCCAGTTATGTCCTGGTCCATTGGTTCCCGGGATGGAGGTGTGGACTTTTGTTCCAGGTGCAGTTGGAGGTCAACATTCTCCCCTCTGCACATGCTTCAGCTGCAAGACTATTGGGTTTGGTCTGTTGTTTCTGAAAAGCAACTCAGTATCTCATTAAATAGACAGGACCATTTTGAGCTGGTTCTGTGATTACACTTGCAGAACTAGAACTTGAACCTGTCTCTCCTACTTATTTGTTCCTTGCCACTTCCACAGTGATCTCATTGTAGTTTAAATTAGGGAGTCAGCTTCCAGATTTTTAAAACACAGTGACCTTTCACTTCATGTCTGGTAAACAAACAGCAGCTGTCCCTCATTGGCATGGCCGCAGTCCCACCCCTGAGCAAGTCTAGAACTGGCACTGCTAAAGGTCTGCTCAAAGGAGGACTCCTCTGCTCACATGGAAGCAGGGCTGTGTCCAAAGTGTAATATTTAATTGCATTTTCTTAATCTTTACCACTGTATTGCTAAGCTTTCTAATACCTTCAAAATACCAAATCTCAGGCTTATCCTAATTAAAGAATCTCAATTTAATCCATATTGCATGACAATTCAATTTGTTGATTGCTTTTTCTCCCTCTCTTTGTGAAATTCCCGTCAAATGTATTAATTCGACATGATGAATCCTGTATTCAACCCACTGGAGTGAATAATTAAAATTAGCTGATAAAACTTTCAGCAGAATTACTTTGTGAAATTGCTGAACAGATGTGTCATTTTAATGAAAATCCACAGACAAGCTCCTTCTCCCCCTCGGCAGGATAAAAATATTATCCCCTCGGCACATACTTAATTTGGTGGTAAATACACTCGGAGCGATTGCTGGAAGGGAAGAAAAAGCAACTTGTCACACTTAGTAACTTGATTTTTCCCCAGCATGCAGTAACAGCTATCTACAGTAATTCATAGTGCTCTATTGTTGCTGCAAGTCCCAAAGAGAACTTATTAAAATGCAATAATCTCCTATTTAAACAGAAACAATAACCATTAAATTTCCTGTGGATCCAAAATTGAGCGCAAGCCCCATCTGGTAAGAGTGATTAGAGGCCTGATGAGGGAATTTAATTTGCAACATTCAAAGACTAAATCTGAGCAAATCTTGTCACCTGGGACTGGAGTGCTGCTTGCTGTCTTCTTAAAAATCTCGACCTACACTGAAAATGGAATGGAGAAGCGAAAACGTTACCCAGGGGCCACCCCAACGGGACTGTGTTTCATTATATGTCTCCAGCAGGCCCAGGGAGCAGAGGAGTGTCAGTGCTGCCCACCTTTGCCTTGTTGGCAAGGACTTTCCGATGCGCTGACGCCAAGGCTGCCTTTCCTGTGGTGCCCTGTCCATCTGCAGTGCGGCTGCGCTCTTGGGTCTTGGACTACTCCTTCCTCCCCCCTTACTTGCTTTTCTTTCTCAGCTTCTCGGGTCCTCTGCCTAACTTTAAGGTGCTCTTACGTCTCCCCAGCCTTCTTCCCATCCAATCAGCCGGAGGCTTTCAGTGGGTTTTTCTCAGCACCACGGAATCTGTGTTATGTTTATGTTTTCTCCTTGTCAGTAGACAGCGCCTCCCTCCTTGGTTTTTGTTGTTGTTTTAAACTATGAAAAGGCTAAGATGTGTTGAGTATCATTCATAAACACAAATTGTCATCTTCCTCTACCCAGCTTTTTTTTCTCAGTTATCCTTCCTTATTTACACCACTTTCTAAGCTACAGAGAAACAAGGTGTGCATGCATATGTCATCAGAGCAATGCAGGCGAGTGTGTGTGTATGTGTGTGGTTTAGGCTTGATCAGATAGTAACATGCCACAGCTGTCCATGTATCATCTATACTAATAAAAGGGTAATATGCTAATTAGACCAGGTCGACCAGCCATCTTCCGGATGTCCGACTTCCTTCTGGACAAAGCCATGGTGGTGGGGGATGAGGCAGAGGCAGTTAGGGGGCGATCAGGCCGGCAGGGGAGGGCAGTTGGGGGCGAGATCAGGCTGGGATCGGGCCTAAACCAGCAGTCGGACATCCCCCAAGGGGTCCCCGATTGGCTAAGGGAAACGCCCACCCCCCCACCCCCGCACAAATTCCATGCACCAGGCCACTAGTTTAGTATAAACTCCTAATTAAGTATTTGCTTTCAGAGGGAGAGCTCGTGTTGGTGTTGAGGTAACTTGGCAGGAGGGAGGTAGTTACCCATATGATAGATTCCTGATGTTTCCTTGTCCAGATACTATTTGGTGTCCTTTGTCCAAATTTTCAGAATCTCCTTAGTCATCAGCCTCCCCTCAATTTCCCACAAACTCCCTGCCTCCCTCCCTCTCCAGTGTCTCCTCCAGCCCCCAAGTACTCCCAGGTATCCCTAACTGCTCTCCTTGGCAGCCTCAGGACCTACTCTGGTTCATCAATTTGTCTTTGAGAAGATGATTGTTTACTTCTCTTCTATAGTTTAAGAAACCAAGAATAATAATTTTAATGCCTTCTTACCTCTTTCCTCTTCCCTGCCATATACATTTATGTAGAACCTGCCCTAAGAGCTAATTTTTAAGAGTGGATGGAAAGGTTCATTCATGAACCATACCAGTCTGGGATTTCTGAAAAATTAATTGTGTTTATTGAGCATCTATAGTGTCTGTAAGGCCGTGTACCCAAGAATGTGGGAGATACTGAGACGGTCGAGGCCCTCCCTCTCCTGTCTGTATTTGCACACTGTACAGCATAAACACATGAATGTAAGTGGTGCTGTGGTTTAAATAGTGGTGAGACGGATCGTCGGGCAGGGGATTTGTGACTCACTGCCCAGTAGAATCAGAGCTGTGAGTGTGGAACACGGAGATGACGGGGGACTGGTGTAGTTCTAGAGGCTGCCTGGGCTGGCTGGAGTGACCCTGATATTCCTGGCAGCCAGAATCTCCCAGCCACAGTAGCAAGGAGTATAGGCTCTGGACCAGAGGAGGAGACTTAATGCGACGCAGCTGGGTTCACTAGGGTGCATCTTCCAGAGCCCTGGGTGTTATTGACGTAGCCTTTTAACTAGTAGCAATGACTTTGATGTCAGACACATCTGGTTGTGAATATCCCCTGAACCACCCTTCAACTCTGAGAAAGTTTTTCAACTTTATGAGTCTGAGTTTCCTTTATTATAAAATAGTGCTTAATAATACTTATGTCATGTGGTTTTCATGAGAATTTTGTAATGTGCTTGGCATGTGGAAGGCGCTGGATAGATGATAAATGAAGGCAGTGCACTTATAATCTTGGCAGCAGAAGGAGTGAATTAAATACAGAACAAGACCTAGAGGGTCTCACTGTGCTCTGCCTCCCCCTTTTCTGTGTGACTCACGTCATTCCAGAAACTATCCTTCTTGATACTAGTTTTGGCTCCTTGTGTTCTTATCACTAGCCTATACATGGTTTATCTTCTCAAGACTTGCTTTCATTTTTGGTATTGGACATATGAACCCCTGGTTTTATAACAGATGCAGAACATGGTGACTTAATTTGAGAAAATATACATCAAAAACACTGGAACGGCAGACATCACAACATTCACAGTGGCTACCTTTAACTCATGGGATTATGGGTGATTCATTTTCTTCTTGTTGGGTAAGTCTACATAATGTTTATAATAGAAAATCAAGAGTTTCAGTAAAATGGATTCCTATTTAAATTACCTTTCAATCAGGCCCTGGCTGCTGTTGCTGAGTGGTTAAGTGTCCACACCAGCAACGAAGCGTCACGGGTTTAATTCCTGGTCAAGGGCACATGCCTGGGTTGCAGATTTGATCCCTAGCCTCGGGCACGTGCGTGCGGGAGGCAACCAATAGTCGTGTCTCCGTGTCTCTCTTGCATGGATGTTTCTCTGTCTGTCACCCTCCCTCCCTTTCCACTCTCTCTAAAAAATCAGTTGGGGGGTAGGGGTGGGAAATTACCTTTCACTTGTGACTGAAATAAGTCAAAGCTTATCCTTAGGAGAAAGAAACCTGAGGGCTATGTCCACTTTGGGTTTTGAAGAACAGTAGTGAGGTGGTCTGAATCCAAGGTTAAGTCCTTGCTCTCTGGAAATATTTAACAATGACCCCCAGCCCCATGGCGTTGGAGAATTCACAATGTCAGTGGCATTGTGTAAGTATGAAGTGTAGGTAATTAGGGGAGGCCTTTCCAGCCAGGATTCTTTACCTCCTTTGGACCTCGATTACCATGCAGATTCATGGTCCTGAATTCTGAAATGAGACATAGATTCTCCTATCTCAAATGATATATCTTTATAAGCATGGTCCCCCTAGTACATACTTTCCTTATCCATTTGATTTGTACATAAAATTCTAGACAATAGGAATGGAATCAGGTCCATAAAGGGAAAAATAACAGGAATCATTTTAATTTTTTTAGAACATCTAGTGCCTTAACACTATATACATGCCTTTGTTTTAAAGTTAATTCAATGCCCTAAAAAGTTCAATATAAAAGATCTTATTTTTAGCCATACACTGTAGCTATATACAAATGTTCGTAAAATATATCCCCTAGATAAAAGTGCTTATTACTTTTTTGAAGTTTTTTAAACATTTCTCTTGGTAAATAAAAGTATTTTTGGCTTTGATGTGACTATTACACCCTTGGTTTGAGTTCTCCCCCCATTCCTTCATCCCCAGCCCCTGTGGAACGCCTGTAAGAAAAATGGGAGGGGGGAAAGCATGGATTCCTTAATAAGTCCCCAAGGTAATCAAAAGCAAGAAATGCAATATGAACCAACTCACAAAATATTCTTGTGCTTCTTTGGGGAATACTTAATGCACATAAGGTCAGGCCTTTGTAATGTTAATTTTAGAGTTGTAGAAAGAAAGCCATCATTTTAAAGAGTAATGTTCCTCTCTCTGAAAAAAGCTTTGATTTACAGAGAAAGGCTTTGGTAACACACCTGCATTAAACCAGTGCCCGGGGGCCTTCAGCTGCCAGAGCCGCTGGGGTGGAGGAAATGCTCCTTCAGGACGCTTGGACATTCAGCGGAAGCTGAAGGAAGCCTGCTGGAGCTAATCCTGTTTTCTTGTGGTCAGAATCACTTGTTCAGTTTGGGAATGGTATGCCCTTATTCTTTAGGGACCTTGGTCCAGATGTCCCTGCTCTTCCAAGGCTGGCATTAAGGAGGGATATCTTGGCAGACACAGTGTAAGTACAGTGCGGTTGCAGAAGGTATCTTGGTTATAGTGAGCAGACACAGATGCCAGATCTCCACCACAGGTGGCATTGACACCTTCTCACCCACCTGCAAACCTCCATACACTCACAGAGCAGATTGTGAGGTTGGAAAGACTGTGAGACATCTGACCCACTTTCCCAAATAGGGCCCAAGATGAGTGGTTGTCCAGTTGATACTAGACCTTGTCAGGGACTGCCAGTCTCTTATCTTCAGAGGTCATTAGGGGCACCTTTGAAGATCTCTTGCTTCCACTTTCATTTCTACCAACTTCCCCTTTTCTCTCCTTTTTTTCTATTGGTCTTTTAAAAAATATTTTTATTCAATTTTTTTTTCTTAAAGTGAGGAAGGGAAAGGGAGAGAGGAGAAACATCAATGCGAGAGCGAAGCTTAGATCGCTGCCTCCTGCATACCCCCTACTGGGGATTCAGCCAAAAGCCTTAACCTGGAATTGAACCAGCAACCTTTCTGTGCACAGGATGGTGCCCAACACCAGCCAGGGCTCTATTAGTCTATATTTTACTTTGTGTGTTATACAAATCAGGTAATATTTCCACATTAAATATCACTAAACAATTACATAAAATTGAATATGAATATTTTTTGCAAAGTGCCTGACATCAGTATTACGCTCAGTCCATTTCTTTATTCCTTCTTTCTACATGACAACTGTGAGACAGTTCTCATGTACCTTCTGAATTAATCTCATTCATCCTAATTTTTCATCCCCTCATTTGCTTGATCTCTCTTCCTTCAAACCATGTTCCAGTGTGTGTGTGTGTGTGTGTATTAAAGCATGATTCTCAAAACTGGTTATAGTTCTGTTCTCTATGTAGAATCCACTTTGCCAACTTATTATTAAGGAATGAGGAAAAAAGAAAGAGCAAGAGGGGAGAAATGCCAGCTTTTTCTAGGGGAGCCAATATATGGAAATTACCCTTGTTTCTTCTCTAAAGTAGTAAAGGTCACAGCAGTAGTTGCAAAACCCTTAGGCTGCCTACAGCCTTCCACACATTCAGCATTACTATTCTTGCCTATTTTACCCTTAGGCATCCTTTATTTCTTGCACAGATGGTCTCACTCAAGCCTAACAAAATGTTTTAAGCTTTGCATAAATTAAAACAAGAGGTCTCTGAGTACAAAAGTGCAACTTTTTTTTTTTACTTGAAAACAACTATGTTGGCATCTTTTACAAAATGAGAGCCTCTAGCCAGGCTTCCATAGTCAGTTCTCCTTAAGAAAGGAGAGGGAGAGTGTGTGTTAGCGTATACAAATACGTTTAGAAAACACAGAAGTGGATATAAACAGTGGTTTATATGCTGTGCTGTGTTTGTCTGAAGGTTGATCAGGCACTAGTGGTGATTCAGCTTAAAAGTAGGTTTGGAAATCTTATTTGGGGGCCCAGGATTTCTGGGTTTCTTCATTAGTTCAGTACATGATAACTGTTAAGACATTTAATCTTACAGACACTCCCTCCTAGAGCTCTTTATTATGCACCACATCACAGGGTCTTATCTAGGCTCAGCTTCCCTGGTGAAAGTGGTGAGTCAGCTCTAAAAGATAAATATGCTGTTCCTCCCAACTGTGTTATAACTTGTCCCAAAGCAGTGACACATGGCACATTTCATTTTTAAGATAACTCGAAAACAATGAGTATGGTCTTCTGGAGACATTGCCTCCCTTTTGATTCACACATTGTCAACAAAAGGGTAATGCTACAAATCTTTTCCACTCAACATGTCTACTCTTAATAGCATTGACTCATTTAATACATTTGATTTGTAACCAAGCTTATTATGAGTTGATGAGCTTCAGTTGACTTTCAAGTAATTAGACTGGGCCTACCCTTACCTTTTATGTAGGTAATGATAGTAAGAGTATTAGCATTTACAGGGAGGGGCAAAAGTAGGTTTACAGTTATTCATATGGATAATAATTAAAATAATACAATAATTAATAAATAATAATAATAATACAAGAATAAACTGTGCTTTGCGTACTCACAGTTGTAAACCTGCTTTTCCCCAACCCTCTGTTGTGCTCATACTATGTGTTAGATGCTATGTGAGTTATTTTTATATACATTACTTATCATTATCTAACACTTTTATTTTCTATAATGGGCCCATCACCCTATGGGCTCATTATAGAAAAGTTGGGAAACACAGAAGAGTAAAAAGAACATAGGCAGACAGGGCTGAGCACAGCTGGTCGGTAGGCTGCTCACCCACCTGGCACTCAACAGAGCTCTGAATGGTCTTACAGTCTGGACCGCTGAAGGGACTGAAAGAGGAGAAGATCCATTAAGGAATTTCAGTCTCTGTTCCATCAGCAGAGCCCGCACACGGAACCAGGAACTAATATAGTTTTAGTCTGAAATCCACTTGAATAGTACAGTTTTATTCCATTGTATTTTTTGTGTTAAAAGCAATGATCTGGCCCAGCCGGGGTGGCTTAGTGGTTGAGCGTTGACCTATGAACTAGGAGGTCATGGTTTGATTCCTGGTCAGGGCACATGCCCGGGTTATAGTCTTGATCCCCATTCGGGGACGATTCTCTCTCATCATTGATGTTTCTATCTCTTTCTCCCTCTTGCTTCCTCTCTGAAATCAAGATAGATAGATAGATAGATAGATAGATAGATAGATAGATAGATAGATAGATAGATAGATCTACATATATAGCAATGATCTGTTAAATATAAATGATTAAAATTAAAAAAGAACATAAAGCTATCTATTGTTCCTTCATTTTCCACAAGTAACATTTTCATGTATTATCTCCTGATCTTCCTATATTTCCTTACAGAGTAGTGCTCATAATACAGAAAGATCATACCGTAAATATTATTCTAGATGTTTTGTCTACCTAATAACATAAGCCCACGTTCATATTATTAAGAAGTCTTTGTTAAACTCAAATTGTTTTAAAAGTTAAGTTAGAGAGGCCCTTGTGGGGTTGGGTAATGCCATTCAGGACATGTAAACTACCTTTAAACGTGAACCCTTAAATGAAGTCCAGCATCCAAGCCATATTCTCTTGTATTAAAGAGAATGTTCTGTGCTATAGCATCACACAGGAATCCATTTTGAAGGATTCACTGGTCAAAATGCTCATTTAGGCTTTGAATTTCTCATCTCTCAAAAGCACACATTTTTAACAGTCCTATGAATAACTAAGGGGCAGCAAGAACCAATGTCATGTCAACACAGGCACTTAATGCAATTGATGTGCATACGGCTTTTCCATTCTAAAATGATTCTGCCTGTATTCATGATCACTAGGATCGTTCAGAGAGCGGTCAGTTTTCAGTGAAAAGGAGTGGTGTTTTGATCCTTTGTCCTTGAACTATTCAGAAACTTTAAACTTAGCTGTTAAAAATAAACACAAGACAACCTAGAAGGATCACAGTTCCGAAAACTCTTGACACAGTAACTTTATCAAGGTAGTATTTAACCCTAACTCTTTTGAGGAATTTGTGTTAATAATTTAATACACTTGCCTGTCATTAAGGAGACATGATGGAAATTGACAGTAATTTTAAAGCCACCAGTCCACTTCTTCGACAGTATACATGATTTGCTATTTGAACACTTACAATGAATTGCTAGCAATAAACATTTCTTTAAAGGTTATCTTTGTATCACTAAACAATGATTTTGTTTTTGCTGGTAACTGTACCAATTTATACTCTCACTATCAGTGTAAACATTATGCAGTTGTTTCACGATTTTATCAATATTGATAAGTGTTAGATTTTTTAATTTTTGCCAGTGGGATAGGGATGAAGTACAATCTCCTTGTGGTGTGTGTGTGTGTGTGTGTGTGTGTTTTCTGGAAATAGATGGTAGTGATGGCTCACAACATTATCAAGTATAATATACTTAATGCCATTGAACTGCACACTTAATGGTTAAATGGTGAATTTTACCACAATGAAAAATTACTTGTCCTAAAATTAATTGCTGGTTTATAAAAATGTATTTGATTTTTGTGTATTGAATTTGAATCTAGTAACCATGCCAAACTTATTAATTCTAGTAAGTTTTTTCGCAGCTTCACCTGATTTTCTGTGTGTGCAGTCATATCATTCATACATATTCATAAATATATAGTATATACTAATATATGTAATATATACATATATACACATATATGCACATATATACACATATATACATATATACATATATACATATATACATATATATGTATATATATATAACAGTTTTGTTTTTTCTTTTCTAACCTTTTGCTTTTATTTCCTCTTGGTTTAGCCAGTTACCAAGACATTAAGCACTTTGAATGTTTCCCAAGAATTAAGATATAAGTTGTTTTGTTTTGTTTTGTTTTGTTTTTTAGTAGCCTTTGTCAGATTAAGGAAGTTCCCTTCTATTTCTAGTTTTAAGATTTAATTTTAGTCATGAATAACTGTTGAATTTTATTACACCCTTTCTGTATCTATTGAAATGATACAATTTTTCTCAAAATGATACGATTTTCCTCTAATCTGTTAGTGTGATAAAATACAATAATTGATTTTCAGTTGTTAAATCATCTGTAATTCCTCAGTGAAACCAAAATTAATAATGATGTGTTATATTTTCCACACAATGCTGTATTCAGTTTTCTGACTTTTATTTAGTTTTTCTTATTTCATCTAAGTTTATGAATACAATTTTCCTTTTCTCAAACTGTCTTTGTGAGGGTTGGTATTAACCTAATAAAATGTGTTGCATAGTGGATTTATTTCTGCCTTTGACGTTTGGTAGAATTCTTTAAACCGAGGGTCAAACTTTTTTCTATACAGGATTAGAGAGTAAACATTTTAGGCTGTGAACCACATGATCTGTGTGCAGGTCCTTCTCCCACTGTATTGTGACAGCAGCCATAGACAATGCATATGTTGCTGTGTTCCAATAAAACTTTATTTAAAAAACTGGTAGCAAGCCAGATTTAGCCTGTGGTCAACTCCTGATTTGAACCATCTGAGACTAGAATTTCTTTATGGGAAGATTAAAAATTTTTTTTTTCTCTTTCTATTTCAATACCATTCAGATATTTTATTCCTTCTTGTATCATTTTTTTGTTCTATATTTCCAGTAACATGTCTATTTCATTGAAGCTTTTAAATGTATTAAATAGTTTAAATACCTTCTGTTCCTTTTATAACATCTGCTACTTTGTAATTAATTGTCCTCATTTCCTGTCAGTTGTTTATTTGTGCTATTTTTTTGTTGTTTCTTTGTCTTGCTGAAAATTTATCAATATTTTTAGCTTTTTCAAAGAACTAACTTTTTATAGCTTTGTCTATTTCTTCATTGTTTATATGCTTCTTTGTGTGTTTTTTAATTTTAGTTTTTGCTCATAACTTTATTATTTCTTTTTCACAACTTCTTTAGGTTTAACTATTTACTTCTATGATTTGTTGAGACTTATTTGATGGTCCATTATGTTGTTAGTTGTCCAAAGTAATCTATAGACTTAGAAAACTGCAGTAGTTGAATTTAGTTTTATTTATTTGTACAGTAAATCAAGGATTTTTTTTTCATTTAAAAAAATATATGTTTTTTTATTTGAGAGAGAAACATTGGTGAGGGAGAAACATCAATTGGCTGCTTCCTGCATGCCCCCCACTAGGGATCAAGCCCTAAATCCAGCATGTGTGCTGACCAGGATTCAAACCAGCAACTTCTTGGTTCAGCCACACCAGCCAGGGCTAAATCAAGCATTTAATTTTGTTGTTGAGACCATATTTACTAATACTTATTTTTTATATTAATTATTGAGAGGGGTATATTAAAGTATGACTGTGCATTGTAGTGCTCTCAAATTTTGCTATAAATGTGTATTTCTTTTCTCAAGGTTATGTAACATTGCTGGTATTTTTAGATTTGTTAGGTCCTCCTGAGGAATAATTTATTCTAATGACCTTTTTAATATATAGATTTTTTTTTTTTGCTTTAAAGTTTACTTAGCCTGATTTTATTACAGCTACAGTAGCATACTTGTAGTTCCTGGTTCCTTGATTTTTTAAAAGTATCTTTTTACTTGTGACTTTTCTTACATTTTAGGCATGTCTCTACAAGCACTCGCAAATTGATTTTTTAAGCCAATCTTTATCTTGAAGTAAACTTTATCTTGTAACTTGGAGGTTTTAGTGTATTTACATTCATTGTAATTACTAATGCACTTACTAGTAGACTTATTTTATCCTTTCTATTTCTGCCTTATCTATATTTCTTTTTCCTCCCTTTTCTTACTTTACTTTGAGTTATTTTCCCTTTAATTTTCTCAATTATTTTATAAATTATGTACATTATTTCAATTATTTTGATGGTTACTCTTGAAATTTTATAGGAACTTGCCAAAGTCTCAAGTTATTCAGGAGGAGAAGAAAGATGCTGATTAATATAGGGAACTTGTAACACTTGAAATCTCCTCATCCTCTTTCCTGTTTGTTATATTATATCTTATTTCTGTTTTTGAAACCCAGCATTTATCATCATAATTGTTTAGTATTATCATCATAATTTTATATAGCTGTAATTTGTTTAGATTTGACCATACATTTTTCCATTTTTATTCTTCATGTTTTCTTGCATCTCACACCTTCCATCGTGGATCATTTTCATTCTATGTAATCCTTTGTATCATTTTAGAGATTTCTCTACTTGGAAAGATTTTTTTTACTCATTAATTTTTTGGTTTATAATTTTCTTTTAGCTCTGAGGACATCCTTCTAGTGTCTTCAAATGCTGTACTGCCGTTGTGGCTGAAACCTCAGCTGTTGTTCAATTGTTGCTCCACTGAGTATAATTTGTTCTTTTAGTTTTAAGTCTTTTAAGTCCTTTTAGTTTCTCTGGCTGCTTTTAAGTCTTTTAGTTTTTAGTGATCTGAGGCTTAACTGTGATGCAGCTAGGTTTAAATTTCTTTTTATAAGTCCTGCTCAGAATTTTTTGGCTTGTTGCATTTTTGAATTGGTATTTCTCATCAGTTTTTGAAAACTGTTAATTTGAATTTTATTCAAATTTTGCCTACTCCACATTCTCTCTCTTCTTTCCTCTTTTGAAACTAAGAATAGATGTTTATTAGGCCTTCTTTCTCTCTCTTCCATGTCTCTTATATTATTTTCATGGCATTCTAGAAAATTCCTTTTATCTTCCAGTTTTCTGCTTGGTCTTTAATTTGTATCTAATCTGTTGTTAAACTTGCTTGCTGAGATTTAATATTTGATTATTTCTACACTTTTAAAAAAATTTAGCTTTTTTATTTGGAGATGATTTCAAACTTTAAAAATATTGCAAGAATCACTTTTTTAATCTTACATAAAGCTATATGATTTTTACTCATATTTACCTTTGTAATTTTATTGTTTGCTTTATAATTTGCATTTTATCTCAGATACGTATTTCCTGATCTATTTGAGGGTATATTGTATACATTATGACATTTTACTCTAAATAATGTTGTTTATAGTTATTAAGAATAGGAATAGTCTCTTCCATAACCTCAGCATAATTATCAACTTTAGTAAATACAACATTGGTATAATACTTTTGCTTAATTAATGTCAGTATTCCAGTATTTCCAGTTGATTTAACCGTTTCCTTTGTAGCATTTTCCCCCTCAATACAGTCTAGGGTCAAGTATTACATATAGTTGTCATATCTCTTTACCCTTCTTTAATCTGAAATATTTTCATGGTTTTTTCTTTTAACGTTGGCAGTTTTAAAATATACAGCTTTCCTCTCCTCCCCCACACCTTGTTCTGAAATAAAAAGTTTATCTTTTGGGGCTTATTTGACATTTATATTAAGGCTATAAATTCCTGGCTAGAATATTACGTAAGTGATGCCCCTTCTCAGGTTAGGACATCCTCAGACCCACAATATTCATCTGTCCCTTACTGCTGATATTAATTTTGATCATCCATTTAAGGTATTGTCCAGTTTTTCTGCTGCACAATTACTATTTTTTAAACCCTGGAACTAGTAAGCAATCTCTGGGAGACAGTTTAAGATCATACAGATAAAATTTATTATCAAAATTTCTCATCAGAATTTTCCCCAGTGTTTATAAATTATTGATGACTGTTGCCTGACTCAGACTTTACCAGAATAGCTAAAAAATGATGATTTTTAAAAGCTCTACTACTCCCTTCTAATTTACCAGTCCTCAGTATTCTAATGCAAGCAAGAGCTCTACTTTTTCCCCCTTTTAGTTTTATTTAGTCAATATAAATATATAACCATTTTCCCCAGCCATCTTGAATTCATTACTCTACTTAGGTATTTTAGTACTCAATCATTTTAGTAGTTAATTATTTTAATGCAAGTGTTCCAGATTTGGCCAGTGGTAGATGCATCCAAACTGACTCCTATGTCCTTATAGTGTGCTGCTATCATTTAGAGTACTTTCTTACTTTCTGGTATAACAAGATGACATTTATTTTTTTATTTTTTATTTTGTTTATATATTTTTACTGATTTCAGAGAAGAAGTGAGAGGGGTAGAGAGAGAGAAATATCAATGATGAGACAGACTCACTGACCAGCTGCCTCCTACATACCCCACTCTGGGGACTGAGCCCACATGTGCCCCTACCAGGAATTTAACCATGACCTCCTGGTTCATAGATTGATGCTAAACCACTGAGCCACGCCGGCTAGGAAAATTCCATTTTTATATCTACCCTATGTTATCCTTGGAATCCACAAAGTAAATTATATATTTTTTACTTCTACAAAGTGATTTACTCTTTTTAAGATTCTTCTCTCAGAAACTTTAAACATGCTTATTTTATATTCTGTGACTGAAATTTCAATATCTGAAACATTAGCATTGATTCATTTATCTGTTCATTGTATCTGCTAGCTTTTACTTACACTCTTGTTTTCCTTGCTTGTTTAGTGATTTTTGTTTTCCTGGCCTTTCTCTAAGAATTCTTTGATACCTGGGATACAGGATGACTTTTATCAGGCATCTGATTTCATGGGACCTTGTTAACATTCTCAGCTTGAGACCACTCCATATTAGTTAAGACATTAAATCTAAATGATGGTTTCTGTCAGTATGAATTTTCAGAGGAGTCTTTTTTCCTCAACAGTAATATTTGAAATGGGAAATTTTCATTGAATTTCCTTGTGGGGGAGGGTAGCTTATTTCTAGTTCAGCTGATACTAAAGGTGTATGTTTTTCATGTCCGGCTCTGTTGGGAAGTCTCCTATTAGATTTCTCACCTTAGGTGGGCTCTTGACCTCTGGATTTGTGTGGACTTGAAACAAAAGCTGAAGTTCAACCCAGTTTGGCAAATGTTGTTAAGGCAAAAACCAGAAATTTTTGTTTTCCTCTCTTTGCTTTATTTTTAGCCTGAATATTGCTTTTACATGGCCATAGAAAATTAGAAGGATATTTTAAAATTAATTTTATTTAGTTTTTAAATTGTTTTCAGTGTAGGATTAAGTTTTGGTACCTAATTGCCCATGGCATGAGGCTGGAAATAGCCAGGCTCCTGCTAAACATTGGCCCTGTGCAACCTGAACTCCACCAACTGTCTTGTTTTTTCGATAAGATAAAAAGTGTAATCATTAATGTAATTTAAATTATTTCTTTCATTCCAGTCTTTGCTCCTATGCTTTCAAACATAGATTAGATTCTTCTTCCTTCTTACGAGAGATTAATATTTCATTATTCCATAAAGCTCTACAAATAGCTTCTTGTTTTGCAGAGAGCATCATGAATTCCAGGTGCTTTGTAACCTGACCAAGTTTGAGAACTGCTGATACAAGCAAATGTAAATCACTTAATGTTCTTCCCCAGCGCCCCGTGCCTCCCTGCTTTGATGACTCGCTGCTCCCTGTGTTTCAGGTGCCTTATGTTTTTACATGTTCCAGTGTCACCATTCCTTTTTTGGTAAATGCTTCAAAAGCTGCTGCCTCCATAAAGCTTTCCTTTATTCTTGTCTTTTTCCTTGTATAAGCTAGTTTGTAAGCTTCTTAAGAACAAGTTCTACAAATAGGTTGTCTTGGTCACACCTTGTGCACCTAAGTGTTCTCACAGATAAGAGTAAATGGTTCTTCTCTATTGAATGAAATGGGCAGATAGTTTTGCCTCCTGGGCTGTTTCCACATGTGTGTGTTTTAAACCCTAAAAATGGCCTGTGATGTTTTTGGTTGAAAGGGTCATGACCCTTTCCTCTTAGCATAGCATAGCAATCCTGGTCATAACTCAGAAAGAGAGTGGCCCAGCAGGCTCAGTGGAACCTGATCCCTCTCACCTGCCTTCAGGAATCCAGCCATTGAATACAGTGGGCATTCTGGATCCGAAACCACCTTGCTGGCCTTATAAAAACAAATGGTTAGACTAATCATAAAAAAGAATTTAAATGACAGAACAGATTACCTTTCTCTTTTCCACTTTTCTTCTTGTGATGTTGCTTTTAACATTTGCATTCCAAACCAAAGCCCAGCAAATAAATGACCTAAATGTCTACACTCCTTTGGCAAGCAAGGCTTTCTCTCAGATGTATTTTATACCTTTGCTGATGTGGGAAGAACTTTCTTTTTCAGAGACGGTTTCATGGTAATATTCTTTAAAAGCTCCCATTGTACAATTAAACTTCCAACTCTTTATTGTTTTATTAGTTTTGCTTTGGGAGGTTTTGCTCTTCGCTTCAGCTGGCTTAAGGGAAGAGACAGAACTTTTATATGGCTAATTTGATTATTGTTGTCTTACATACTAAATCATGTTTGCCAAAAGCACCATTTACCTTGTGTTGTCAAAACTAAAATGGTGAGCATAAACCATTTTCCAAGGTTTTTAAGACTCTTAATTGTATATGCTAACATGGAGTAATGCTCAGTTTTATTAATTATTAAGCTCTGTGCAAAATCAGCCTGCAACTTCCCCCACGTCTCAATAGCATTTGTGCTAAAAGTCGAATAGACTTAAGTGCACTGGAACTAGGGACTGGAGTCTTATTTTCCCCCGAATGCCAGGGCTGCTTTATGGTGGTGTTTCCGTTTGTGGCATAATGAATGTGCAGGATGCTAATGATGTCGTCTCGAGGTATTCTCCCACTACACGGAGCACTGATAATGAGCTGCGAGTAATCGGGAATGAGTCCCTGAAGATGAATTCTGATTACCTTCGTGGGGCCATTCCACTCTGCTCCCTTCCTCCTTGACGTTTCTGTAAAGAACATTTGGATTTTGAAGAGAGTATTGTGTATTTGACTTTAATTAGATTTGCAGTGTGTTGCGTTAATAAACTAGGACTCTCTTCTTCGGCTTTTCTGAAGGGTTGTGTGTGGCAAGAAGTTAGGGCCATACGTGCACCGATGGGCCATACAGGCACCAATGATGGTGCCCCTCCCTTCGTGCTCCAGTCGTGAAGGGCAAGATATAGTGGTTGAGGATTGATTTCGCTCCATGGCCCATAAACAAAAAATGGCCTCCAGCCTGCCAGGGGCCTGCCAAACTGCTGTGTCTGCCTGTGCACAGAGACATTCTCAGAATGAAATGTGAGCGCTGTCTGTCAGGGCTGCATCGGGGTCCAGGGTCTTTGTGCTATCTGTTGGCACTCAGAAAATAGACCACCTTTGTTGAGTCCACCTTTTTATGGGATTTATAGGGACAACTTGGCGTTTACTTGTTCCCTTTCTGTCTCCTGTTTTCCTCCCAGGTGGGTCTATTTATCTCCCTTCCTGTGTGTTTAGCTATTACTTTCCCCATCACAGTGTCAGGTTCCCGGCAGAGGCAAGGTAGGGACTGAGGCATGTCTTAACTGACCCTGGCTCCTAATCTGGAGGAGAGCTACGGAAGGCGAGCCACCTTCCCAATCAGCCCACCTGGCCCCTCAGCTTGGCTTTTGTTGGGTGGATCACAGCACATCTCATGTTTGTGTCCCAACTGTGATGGGTAGTCCTCCCCCCGCCTTGTAATGAGAGAAGATGTCTGGCCTCTGCCTTGGTCTCCATTCTTTTCCAGTGACCTTTCAAGACCTCAGTCTTCCTTTTAGCCCTGGCCCTACCAGCGCTAGCTCTAGAATTTGGGCCCTGCTCTTTTAAGGGGAGGTCTTCCAGGTGAAATGCTGGCTGCACCTCTGAGAAACCCCATTGCTCTGTGTTCCCTGTAGCAGTAGTTCTCCACCTTCCTTGTTGATCACTCATATCTTCCCCTTAACACTGACTCACTTTGGAAATCATTCTTTTCCTTAAGCATAGGCCTTACATATGGGTCATACCTTCCTCCTCCCTGCAGTTGTGTGGCTGCACCATCCTTCTGCCCACCTGTCCCACTTTATTTATTTAGCGTATGCCACTGCTCATCATCTGTGAATCCAAAGATCTGGCATCATTTTCCTATATCCTCATCAGAGTGAGAGCATAGGAATTGAGGTGGGCTGAAAACACGGAAAGGGGCAGAGGTTTCCCAATCAGCCCCCACAGGGATTTCTTGGCAGAAGTAGGCTTTGGCCCAACTCCTGGCCGACATGAGCTTGGACAATGTGGCACAGTTGTTGTTCTGCATCTTGTGTGTGACTGCTGCCCCGTTTTTGTTTAGCAAGCTGCTATGCCAATTTACTATGCATGTTGTTACATATTCTGCTCTAATTTGACTTCCATTTTGCTTCAGTGAGACGCTGATTGTTTATGGCAGGGCTGTAATGTGTTGTCAGCACAGGTTACTCGCTACTTGTTGGCAATGGCCTAACATTGCCTGAGACACAGTGTCACTGTGAAATGGTTTGACATTGTTGAGACTGTAGTTATGTTGAGCAGTAACAACTGTAGAGGTCGAGAAAGGGCACCTCAAGAGGAACTGTGTTCGGAAGGAAAAGATGATGAAGGAATGCTAAGTAGAACAGTAGCAAATGTCATCAAAGAGCTTCATTTTCACGCCATTTTCATAATCCGGTTTGTTGTCTGTGAACAGTGTTGATTCAGCTGCTGCTAGGGAGTAGAAACACATTTCTGAGTCAGAAATGAATTTTGTTGAGCGTGACTCTGACCATCGTTTTTTCCCTTTGAACAGTATTAGAAAGTTCTCCAGCCTGCTAAGGAATGCACTGTGCATGTATAAGGCAAGGAACTTATCAGGGTACCTTCCTTCTTTGGAACTTTTTTTAATGAGTATCTTACTACCCTGACAGACCAGGCTGTGGGCCACTTAATCTGAGTGACGATGCTATGAAAACGACATTTGTGATCTTGGCTCTAAGAAATTCTTAGGACATAGTCAGCATGAGAACACAAATATGTGATGACAGTAGATAAGATAAAGTGACTAGGACCCCTGTGGAGAGCCTAGGACTGAGTGACTCTAACAAGCTCGATGGAACTTTGAAGTACGTTTTGTAGTGGTTACTGGTTGTTTTCCCAGCAATCTGTGAAGTTGGCTCTCTGGTTTGGTGAGGCATATCCAGAAGGGATCCCCACCCCACATCTCCATGTAGGAATGGTGCAGAACAGTACCCTCGTAGGTTCTCTCAGCTGTCTCATTTGCTGTGCATCGCCCTGCAGGAATTCACTCTGCCCCCTTAGTCGTTTTCTCTATAAACTTACAAGCAATGTGGACAATATTACAACTCAGTAATGATATTTTCTAGGTGTGCACTTCTCTGAGTGGACAGTAATGGCATCATATACATTCTGTCCATGACAGAAGAAACCAGAGCACTTTTGAGCTTGGTATGTGTCCTGTAGTTGCCAAAGAGGCTTCCTTCCTTCCTTGGTACCCAGTGTCTTTCTTTTTATAGGAGAAATGGTATGACCACTAGCAGGTTTGACTTTCAGGGCCACCCTAACTCTCTCCTTTCAATGCATGAACAAGTCCAGAGTCGGGGCCATAGCAAGCTTTTTTCCCCCCCTTAAAAACATTCTTATACTTGATCATTGATATGTGCCTAGCTCACTAGGGAAAGAGAAGTACAATTGAATTGATGACCATGAGTGGGGCAAGGACCTGGTGTGCCCACTGAGGATGGACTATGTGCATTCGGTTCTCACCAAGCTTGATTCCTTCCCCTATTGTTGGTTTTCCCAGATAATTTGCCTGTATACACTCATGCCAGGTCCATGGTGCATATGCCAGAGCCTTTAGCAGAATAATGAGTCAAATCTGATGCATCACCCTAGCAGATGCCTTCTTTTTGCTGACCACTTCCTTCCAAGAGGAGCTGGGAGGAAGAGTGCCTGCTAAGAGTTTCAGAGGACGTTTCTGCAAGTGCCAGGTGTTGACATTACTACAACTTGAATCAGATCAGTTGGAGCTCGTCTTCCATTTGGATCTTGCAAAGCTGTTGATTCATTTGTATCTTGACCTCGTGATATTAGGGGAAAGAAATGCCAACTAGTTTGAGTAAAAAAAATATATTTTTAAAGTGTGGATATGTGGCGAAGGAATGCATCCTAGGATCATAATAAAACCCTGGATCAAGAGATTTGTTTTAATTTAGCATTTTCTTTCTTTATTTTTAAAATATATATTACTTGATTTCAGAGAGGAAGGGAGAGGGAGAGGAGATAGAAACATCAATGATGAGAGAGAATCATTGATCAGCTGCCTCCTGCATACCCCACACTGGGGATTGAGCCCACAACCCAGGCATATGCCCTGACTGGGAATCGAACCATGACCTCATGGTTCATAGGTGGGCACTCAAATACTGAGCCATACTGGACAGGCTAATTTAGCATTTTCTTACAAAATTTTAAAAAGTTTTCCAATAAAGTTTTTACGTATTTATCCTATCACCTAGCAATTCCATTCCTAGGTATTTATTCAAGAGAAATAAAAACTTATGGCCACACAAAGACTTGTACACTAATGTTCAGAAAAAAATTTTTTTCATGGTAGCCAAATTGTGTCCATTAGTAGGTGAGAATTATGGCATATACAGATCATTGTTGTTACTAAGCACACAAAAAGGAATTACTGACATGCACAACAACATGGATGAATTTCAAAAACATTGTGCTAAGTGAAAGAAGTCACACACACAAAAGTATTTACTCTACGATTCCACTTATGTGAAATTCTGGAACAAAAACAACTTACCATACTAGCAGAAAGTATTTACCTGGGACCATGCTTGGGGACATTGGCTACAAAGCAGCATGAGGAAACATGGGAGATGGAAATGTTCTGTCTCTTGATTGTGGCAGTGGTTGTGTGTGTGTGTGCGTGTGTGTGTGTGTGTGTAAAAACTCACCAAAATGGACACCTGAAATGGGTATATTTTTGTTTTATGTGTATTATACCTCAATTCTAATAAAGTTGATTTTAAAAATACATCTGTGCTAATCCCACTTCTGCTATATACTGATATGAGTAAAAGTAGGTTAATAGTAATAAATACAATAATAAATAACTAATACAAGAATAAATTGTGTTACATGTACTCACTACTGTAAGCCTACTTTTTCCCACCCCTGTATATAGGGACTAGTGAAAATATTAGATGTTTTTTCTCTGTATTCTCATGTACCTATCCTGACCAAAGCATTTATGTGACCATATTGAAACCATTGATTTAAATATCATTCTTCTGATGGAGCCAGCTGGATGCAAAGTAATAGACCCCAAAACATTATTTCTTACTGTTGTTATCATTACATTATTTGAAGGGATTCAATAGGTAAATTTTGGATTCAGAGAGTACATTGTGAGTAGCTTAGTAGGAAGTCAGAATCCTGGCCTCAGGAACAACCCTTTGTTCATGCATGGCTATGACTGTCATTTTGTTCTCTAAATAATGTAACAGTGAATGAATAAGGCACTTAAATATAGTGAGATACAAAGAGAGGTTCAACACCTTATTAGGTATTCTTCACAAAACTTTCCTCTTTTGACTGATGGGGCAAATTAAAGAAATTGTACTCTCTTTAACATCTATTCACTATGTTCTATTTGTAAAGCTTATATCCCTATTACTCTACAGCCTAATTTCATTAAAATTTTATTTGGCTCTCTACTATGAAAAATAAAAAATAAATAATGTTTGATAGGATTCATTCTTTACATATTTCTATCTGGCTGATAGTTTTTTCTGTCGCCGTTTGGTTTTCAAGTCTTTTTCCAGTAAAAGACACAATTTTATTTTCATGCTGTAATTTTGTACTAGCGAGAGTACCACAGGCATAGTTAAAGCACATAGACTGTAGTACATTTAATTAAAAATATTTCACTGAGTGATATATTTTGAAAAATTATTTTATTTAATAATCTCCTTGTATTTTTGTGTTTTTAAATTGCAATAATATATTTTATTTAACCCAATATATTCAAAAGACTGTCATTTTGACATATAATCAGTACAAGTATTTTTCATGGGATATTTTACATTCTTTGTTTATATTAAGTCTTTGAAATCTGTTGTGTATTTTACACCTAGAGCATTTCTCAGTCCTCACTGGCCACATTTCTTCTTTTTTTAAAATCATTTATATCATCAAAAATGTTTATTTCAGTTCACTGTTGTTTTTTCTTTCTTTTCTTTCCTTCTTATTAAATTTATTGGGGTGACGCTGTTTAACAAAAATATACAGATTTTAGGTGCACAATTCCACAACCCGTCATCTGTACACTGTATTGTCTGTTCACCATCCCAAGTCACGTCTCCGTCCATCACCATTTATCCCCACCTTCTTCCACCTCACCCACCCTCTTAAAAGCAAGTGTTGAAATTCTATGTTAATGTCTTTTTTTATTTTTTAAATTTATCTTTATTGTTGAAAGTATTACAGATATCCCCTTTGTTTTGTTTTTTTCCCATTGGCCCCCACCACCCCAGCCATCCCACCCACCCCACCCCAGGCCTTCACCACACTATTGTCTGTGTCCATGGGCTGTGCATCTATGCACATGTTCCCAGGTTAATCTCTCCTCACCCACACCCATACCCACTTTCCCTCTGAGATTCTTCAGTCTGTTCCATGGTTCTATGCCTCTGAGTCTATTTTGTTCATCAGTTTATTTTGCTCATTAGGTTCCATATATGAGTGAGGTCATGTGATATTTGTCTTTCTCTGACTGGATTAAATAGCTTAGCATAATACTCTCCAGGTTATAGTTAGTGTCTTTAATAATCATTTTCTTATTTGTTGGTTTAAGTATTTTTTTAAATATATTTTATTGATTTTTTTACAGAGAGGAAGGGAGAGGGATAGAGGGTTAGAAACATCGATGAGAGAGAAACATCGATCAGCTGCTTCCTGCACACCTCCCACTGGGGATGTGCCCACAACCAAGGTACATGCCCTTGACCAGAATCGAACCTGGGACCTTTCAGTCCGCAGGCCGATGCTCTATCCACTGAGCCAAACCGGTGAGGGCGGTTTAAGTATTTTTATATGTTTTATTTAAAGATCTGATACCTTAGTTGGTATCATGGAATCTAGTTTTTTGTTTTCCCCTTATATTAACCTTGTTTTGCATATAAAATTTTTAAAAAAGGAAAGGTTTAAAACTGGCTTGAAGTATGACTGTGTCTTCCGAAAGCTGTAAAATATAAAAACTAATTTTAAGATGTTTATATTTTATGAATGAAGCAATAAAATTTATAACTGTCTTCTCTAAATCTCTTGGTAAGACATAAGTTGCAAAAAAAAAGAATTTTGATGAGTGATCTGTTGAAATGAAAACAAATATTTTCATATTACAATGCATGTTAAGATGATAACTAGCCATAGTAGAGTTACAATGTTAGCCCCAGCATTTATAATAATAATGACAATTCTGGGTCATCGAGGGTTGGATATGGGGTCCCCAGGCCCTACTGTCATATTTATATCTGTGGGCATTGAAAATAATGGTAGACCATTTATTATATTTACCAAGTTTGGAATCTTTTATAAAAATTAACTTGACAAATATACATAAATTGCATTAAATATTATTAATTCAATTTTAGTCCTGTGTGTTTGCAAAAATGTTATCTTTTAGGAAATATATTTAATAAAAATATAAGGATTTTAGCATGACAAACTTAATCATATGCTCTTTAGCAGTTACAGTCATCTAATGGTTGTCCATTGGTTAGAAATTAACAGCTGAGTAGTTTGGAACAAATAACAACCTAGAGTCCTCATCTAATCTCTCTCTAATATAGAGCTCTCCATTATAGCATGCTTGTTGGGTCAGTGTAGTACAGCTTATGTTAAGTTTTTTTTCTCTAATGAATATTTATATTACATAAATGGGAAAAGTGTGTGTTCCCTTGATAGAAACATGATATAGATATTTTTAAAGTAAACTTCAGTAAGGTCAGAATTGTTATCCTCTGGAGAAAATTTCACGTCTGATTAAATAGTTTACATAAACTTAATCTTTTTCTGCTAGATGCATTATAATCTCAGATATTATTCATGTAGCTATTCCTCTGTGAACCATAAAATGTTCATTTCTTCAAAATGAATATGAAGCTCAAAGCATTAGTGGTCTTAAGAGCATAAAAACTTTATTGCTTTGTGCTTAACATTTTTCAAGTAACTTTGGAAAGCTGAAATAAATTTTGCATTTAGATTAATGGAAGATGTTTTCCATGTGAAGGAACTGGCAAGGGAGCGACAATAACAAAAATCCCCTAAGGTTAAAAATGTAGCGCTTTTGATTCTTACCAGAACTGTGTTAGCAGAACAATCATTTCTCAGCATGGAAAGGTATCATAATTGGTCTATACAGTGGCAATACTGAAAACGAGTATGCTTCAGAGAAAGCTAATATGACTCTACTTAATAATTTCTTTCAAGAGCCTTGATTTGAATGTATATTCCACCCAGCTTGAGGCAAACAATTTGTTCCTCTAAGTTGTAGTGGAAGTTACCAGGGGGTCATGCAATTTATTTTTGTCTTGAAGTTTTCAAAACTGTATAGAACTGAAGATACGTTCACTTGCTTTGTTCCTCTGGTAATTTGACCCTAATGGCAACACTACTTTCTCTTCTCCCCAATTCTGTTATGTTGGACGAGTAGAAGCAGTCATAAAATATTGTGACGAAAAATTCTTCCTAAGATGTTTCCTCTTTGTGTTTAAACCTCTGGTTCAATTGTGAATGTTTTCATACTTTATATAGCAAGCTGCTGGCCAAAATGGACTTGTGTTTTATTGTTGTCACAGTTGGGGGTTTTTTCCTTAAACTCAGTGTTATTTTTCCTTTTCCGTAAGATTACCTACTTTCCCAAGCTATTTCTTTATACTAAAGTTTTTGGCTGTGGGACTAATTTCAAAGCCCCACCGTAGAAGAGAAGAGTCTATAAGTGAGTATGGTGAGCAAAGTGAGAGAACATTTTATTTTCCTGGAAGAATTGACAGTTTTAGGAGGAATGTGTATCCATGCGAAAGGATGGAGATTTAGATGGAGACCAAGTGTCAGAAGGAGAAACATGGTCTCCACATTGCAAAGTTCAGTAACAGGGATGTGGAAAACCAGAAGACACTGTCTAGAAAGTGTAAGGGACGATTAGACACCTCCGTTTTTAAGTTTGATCCTTTACCCGTAAGAGGTGGCAGTAGGTTGAAGGTCAGTTTGTCTTGATATCCAAACATGAAATGACCTCTGAAATAATACCAAACATTTTAGTTTGGGGCATTTTGTTTAATTCATATTCCCCAAACATAACTTATTCCTTAGGATTAATGGTTTTGATTTTTAGAGATAGTATTTATTGCCTTAATCTGAGAACAATAACGGCTTCTAGTCCTTATATCTAAAAACTCAAGGATTGAGAATAATTTTATAAACTTCCTTACTAATAATTCTTACAGCTGAAAGAATAAGAAAAATGGTCAAATAAAGTACCTCACAGGTTTATAACAACCGATGGTAAAACATGGCTGAGAGTGTGTGTGTTCATGTTGTAAATTCAGTACCTACATGAGAACAACTACTTATAGGTAGTTTCTTGTGAGTTAAGTACACACTTTGTCTTTTACTTTTTAGTTTAATTAACTAGTGTATTTTCCTAGGTGACTCTTTGCTTAAGAAAAATGAGTAGGGTAGTAAGGAATTAGGGCTACAGTGAAAAAATAATCACTGAAGAGAATAAAAATTATATGTCTTTTCTTCAATCCTTTCTTCTCCTGAACTTTTTAGATCAGTTCTCCTAATGAGAAGCCAAATGGATGTAATCTTTTTTTTTATCTTTCTCATTACTTCCTTGATTCTATAGTAGAACTACTAATGAGTATGATATACAAGATGCAGGTATCAGTAGGGTGAAGGAGGTGAATATATGGAGTTGGCCCATAAGCAGAAATATTAATCCTCTAATGATTGGGATATTGACTATTGACTATGACTGAAAATATTGGTCTTATTTAAGCCTAACAAGCAACAGTCCCTTGAGAAGCATAGCTATTCTTAACTTAAATGCAGTTAATTTAGGGAAAAACTGTCATCAAAGGCCATTCAAATCTATCATGACATCTAACTCTAACTTCTGAAATAAGCAGAATAAATCAGTTTCCTTCTCAGCGAGGTCCACATCAAATAAGGCTGTGTTGTAAGATACACAGCTTGCGTCTACAGTGTGAATGATATCCTCAGGGTTGTATAGTATATGACTTACAAAACTGTGTGAGGCAACCCAATAATTATATTCCTAGATATGTAACCAAGAGAATTGAAAACATATTCCTATGAAAACTTTTACAGAATGTTCATGAAACATTATTATAATAGACAAAAAGTGGAATTAACTCAAATGTCTATTAGCTGAGAAATGGGTAAACAAACTGTGGTATATCCATAAAATGGAATATTACTCAGCCATAAAAAGGAATAAGGAACTAACCTTTAAAACATCATGTGGCATTAAAGAAGCCAAGCACAAAGGGCACATATTGTCTGATTTCATTTACATGAAATCTCCAGAATGGGTAAGTCCATAGAGACTGAAAGTGATTCATGGTTGCCAGTGGCTGAGGGAGAAGGGAATGTAGAGTGACTGCCTAGTGGGCGTGGGCTTTCTTTTCAGAGTGAAAATGTTCTGGAAGTAGATAGTGATGATAGTTGCACAACCTTAGAACATACTAAAAACCCAATAAAATGTAATGGTTAAAATGATGAATTTTATGTTATGTGAATTTTATCTCAATTAAAAATTGATGCCAAGAAGAAATTTTTAAAAAATGAATCCAGTGGGGATTGTCTATAAGTTAATATATGGGAACTTTTCTGAGTGATGGAAATGTTGTAAAACTAGATTGTGGTGATGGTTGTACGATGATAAACTTATTAAAATTAATCAATTTGTAGACTTTAAAATGTGGGTGAATTTAATGGTATGCAGCATACCTCAATACAGCTGTTTAAAAAATAAACTATGTGAGGCAATAGTGAAATCAATGCCGTTGTCTGAATTTAAGAAATGTCAAAGGAGAATTTTCCAAATGTGAATTTATCACAAATAACTTGTGATGCTGTTTTGTTTCCTCTGGTTTTACAGGAGCCTGAGATGCAAAACCACATGAGCACTTCCATGTTGAATTGCTTGCGTTGGGACTCAGCCCATTGGCCATTTTGCAGATGGCCGGGGTGTCTGAAAACAGGCACATTTCATTATACCAACTCTGATTCCAATTGTTGGTGACACATTAATAACCAAACCACTTTCTTCTGTGCAGATAAGCTGCTTCAGTGGTAATATTTGCAAATCAAATTGTATTTTCTTTTTGCGCTACGCTGTCCTCAAAATCTTCTGAGTGGTTTGATTACAGACATCCCTATCTCGGCCTCTCTGCCCTCTCTTAGTGTAAAGGTCTGTATGCTGTAGCAAATTGCATTATGAAATCCTCTCACACTTACTGGAGTTTAGTGCATGGAAGTGGCATTTCCTCATTACCAACCAAAGGTAAATTCTGCATGTTGTGGGGTCCCCCCCACCCCCCGTGGCATGGAATAATATATACAAAAATCCTCTCTCTGTAGCATTATTTTCCTGAGCTGTTTTGTTTTGTGTGTTTTGTTTTGTTTCTGATTGCTGACACCAGATGCAGTCTGCATGGACATTAGTCCCAGGGACATCTTGTCTTCTCCACGGACGGTGAGATTACAGGAAGCAGTGCTGACTCTTGTTGTAGCTGCACAATGTGCTGACGTGATAATGGGGCATGAATGGGCTTTGGGATGCCTTTTTCCTTGAGCTGGGTTGAGAAACGGACAGAGGCAGGCAGCTCCATGGCCTGAATTTCATTAGCTGTGTGACAATGAGGGAGATAAGTAGATGTGACAGTTATGAATGATCCTCTGTCATGCATTTACGCGTTCAGATTCAGATAAACTGACACTGCTGTCAAACACCAGCTATGGAGAGCTGAGACCTCTGACGAACCTTCTAATATAGTAAATGGGAGTCTTAATTCTTCATTAACTGGAAAAAGGAGATTTGGCCATGTAATTTTCTCCTTGCTGCCTGTTTTAAAGATTCCAATAACCCAGCATTTACAGTTGACTAGGCAGGGATTGCTTTCCCCCCTACACTTGCAACATGCAGACTGTGAAATCTGAGGAAACGCCGCTTAAACCCAGACTTATTGCCTTGGTTATCTTTAATGACTTTGAAATGTATTGGCCTCATTATGGAACAGTGCAGTTATCAATTCCTCTAATTAGGTGATGTGCTCCCATAAGAAATTTAACATTAAAGCACAAAACTGAACTAGTTAGAGGCATGCAATGCTGGCAACCTCAGTATCAGTGGTAAATTTAGGATACTGTATTACTTTATCAACTCTTTTACACTCTGGCTCTGAGTCTCCTTGAACACTACAGCATGGGGAATATTGTCTTTTTCCTTAAGGCTTGATCTTTATATAGCACCTCCAACACCTTTTGTGACATTGAGTGCTTCTTCATAGTAGACTATGCTCTTGCCTTGCACTGAATTGACCAGAAGCCCAGGGAAAGGAGGAGGTGAATACTTTATATTTAAATGCTCTAAGTAGCAACACAGCTCAATTTCTCAGGATTTATCCGATGGCTTGCTACTGTTTGTATTGGTTACAATAGCTTATTATTCTTTCTCATGTAATTCCAATAAACTTCCTTTCTATTAGTGGCTTAGCACAAACTTTTTTTTTCTAACAGAGAGAGACCATTATTTGTTTATTAAATAGGGATGCTATTTCAGTCATACATTTTCAATTGCATTTCTAGAGAAGGAAGATGAAATTTCTGGGTTTAGGCTGCTGTAGGGACATTAGGTATCTTAACTCTTCTCAATCATCCATTTGAATAACAACAACAAAATAATTGTAGCTTCTCCTTTGCAGAAACTATATACCAGTTTAATTCGTGTTTTCTAATAACCTGCAAGTCCTTAGAGAAGAGTTACAATAGAAGCATAAGAAATTACCTTTGGGGTTAGTTTATTATTATTTTTATTATTATTACCATTGTTATTACTACATGGACTAGTTATTCTGTTAAATTGGCTACTTGAAGATGTGTTTCAGATCTCATGGAGTGAAATTTACCTTTAATGTGACAGTGCTCAAATAAGAGGTGCACTGAATATAAAGATATAGAAGAGTAATTTCTTGAAAATGTCTGGCCTTGCTAATGATAGGAGTGTTAACTTTGTCCCCTGCAAGAAGATTCACTCCCAACTGGAAAATGTCAGAATGCAGACTTTAATCATCTTCTCTCAAAGGGCCATTGAGAAACTGACCTGTGTATGTATGTATGAGCATAAATCTGTTGAAGCTGTTCTTCAATAATATTACATCACTGTAAACAGGTTTTTATCTTTAACCCAGATGTGCTTTGAACATCTGCAATATCTTGAGTACTGCCTGTAACAGCAGTGATAGTCAGGCCCTCTTCTCTTCACTCCCAGCAGGCCGAGCCTTCTTAGGCCTCCACCCCTCACCCAGGTTTAAAGAACTGCCTTTTGCTGTGCACCTTCCTGCAGGTCTGGCCCTTCCCTGGGGCTTTGTTCTGTTCACCATGTGGGTTTCTCAAGTACTGAGTAGACGCCTTGATCAATTCCCTTCCAGGAAGTGGGGCCCAAATTTTGCTACAGGTGGGTGGCAGGAGGACCCATTGGCTCCTAATACCATTTGTGAGGGAGTCTGAAGTTTAACTGCCTACACTGAGATTCTAGTGCTGTCACTTGCTATCTGAATGCCTCAGTTTCCTGTCCATAAATGGAGTTGATAACAGTACCTATTTCATCAAGGTTCTTAGAATTAATACATGAGAAAAATCTTAGAAAGTGTAAGTCACACAGCAAGCATTAATAAATGTTAGTTCTTACTGCTTTTGCTTCTGTTGCTATTATCAATTTAGCCATCTAACCTCTTTTATAACCTCTTTCGTAATAGTAAGCCAACCCCTTTTGCCCTTTTGTATCTTTAAGATTAGTCATCCATTATGAATTTAACAATTATGATTGTCTAGTGTTATAGTCAATGGGTTGTTGCTGGGGATAGAAAGATAAATAGGGCAGGTCCCTGCTTTCAAGTGGCAAACATGACTGCTTCACAGAGGGTGTGGTGGTGGAGTTGGTTTTTGAAAGATGAGTAGGAGTTTATCAGATGAGAATTAGTAAGAGTATTCAAGGGACAACAGCATGTGAAAAGGGTGGTATTGCAGTATATGCCAGTCCTGAAATGCATAAATGCAGCATTTAGGAATGTGAGGTTCATGTGTCAGGAGGAGGGATGAGAGTGGAGAAGGATACAAGGGACTGGCATGAATACTGTTGTATACCCTGCTAAGGAGTTTGGGCTTAATCCTGTGGGCAGCTGGGAGCTTTGCTCCTGTCTGAAGCTTTGCTGAAAGTGATCTGATCTGATTTGCCAGCTCATTATAATGGCTCTGTGGAAGGCCATCTTGGAGAGGGGTTCAAGTCTGGAGCCAGGGGACATGTCGAGTAGCGTTTCAAGTGCTAATATCCCCTCGTGCTTTTCTTATTGCTTAATAGAACGGAGCGGAATGATGTGCGCTTCTGAGAGATGGGTATTTGTGCGGACTTCCCAGCAGTCTCTTGAGGACTTTGAGAGGGTGCTTAGAGGGAAGACACGTAAATCCTCACCCTGCCCTCTTCCCACCTTAATCTTTTAAAGGAGACAGGAGCAAAGCTCCTATCACATTGGACTTGACTGAAGACAGAAGTCCTTGAGCATCCTTCCCCTGAGTGCTGGCAAGGCTGGTGCTTGCAGAAGAGAGGAGATTAGAATAACAGCCTCGCTCCAGTGAGGGGGCAGGCAGACCCACACAGGCTGGTTCCCTTTGGAGCCTCTCCTGACAAGTGCCGCGCGCCTGCGTCCTTGGCTTCTGTCCGCATTGCTTACCCTGTAGCAGATAAGCATTCAGGGCACTGGGTGTCTTTCTTTCCCCTCAGTTGCTTCAAGAAGATGACAATTTGCTTTAAAAAATGTGTCAAGAAAACCATAAAATGGCATTTAAAAAAAATCCCATACTTTGTCCTTCAGAATGCTTCTCTCCAGTTACCATTGTCCCCTTTTGTCTCTCCCAGAGCCTTGCAAATTATTATTTATGTATATCATAATTATTTGTAGAAAATCAATAGAATTGCTTGTCCTTATGGGCAATGATATACCTTTCTGCCTCTCCCTTTTCATCCTCTCTTCATCTCCTGCAAATTGTTATTTCCGAGGGTATTATTATTATAATTACTTCCAGGGAATTGACAAAAATACCCTGATAATTTCATGCCTCAGAATTATTACATAGCCTTAAAAAAATTACAGTACATCAGTGCAGTATTTGTTTTCCCTACATGATTATTCCAGAAATAATCAGAGAATTCTCCCTCCAGAACAGCGCGATGGCTTTCATATCAGCTGCTGTTTCTTTGAATGGGGTTGCCCAATCTTTTATCAAAGAAACACATCACCCATATCCCTGTCTTTAAAAACAGCAATTATGTGTAAATGCCTTCTGATTTATTTGAGCCAGGGCCACTGGCCAGTGTGAGTCACCACAATTTATGGCTAACCGTCACTTTTACATGATAGGTCTGTAACAAATATCTGCCGCATATTGTTAAATTAATCTTCCATTTAAAATTAATGGAGTTAGACTCCCCAGGTTCAATGTAATTTCGTGTTCACAGGCAGGGAGAGATGTGTGCTGCATACAAAATGAAACAAGGCCCAACGCCCTAATCTTTCATCACCTTGAACCTGGAGACTAGGACGCGTCTCGGCACCAACTAATGAGATAGGGCCCGTGTCTCTCCCGAGGATGCCGGCTCAAAGAGGCTTTTCTGCTCAGAAATAGCAGGCTCTGTCTTATTTTAATAATTCCTCAGATATGACAAGTCTGATGTTATATATGAAAGAGCCGGGCTTGAAAAAGAGATAAAATGAATTTTATATCATTACTTCAAAACCGAAGCTAAGGGAATTGTGTTGCAGTTAAATTAAAAAAAAAAAAAAGGGCAGGCAGCCTTTTAGCCATGAAATATAGTGACTGTAAACCTGGAGTCATCCTTTCATTTATTTTCGTGCACAATCACCTTAGATTTCTCTTCTATAATTCTTGAACCTTTTCATGAATTAATCAAAATAATGTGGATGAGAGCGGGAGCTTGTTCAATAAACATTGAGATGAAAATATCAGAGGGAACATGTCATTCCTGATGGGAGGGATATATCACACGGCGCCGCCCAAGTCCCATCACTTCTTTACAGAGACATCTTTTAAAAATTCATTTTCCTTTTGTGTGCCACCAACCTGCTATTTCGTGTCTTAAAGTTTTAAAGTGATTAAGCCAAATTACAGAGTGGTATTTAGTCCTCCGGGTTTTCATTTCTTCCTGCTGGTTACAAACTTCTGCATCTGTGGAGCAGGCCTGACTGACAGCTCTCCGCTTTCAGGCAGCGGTGCGGGTGTTTGTGGTGAATGGTGGCCGTGGTTCCTCAGTTCCCAGGGAGGACGTCCGGGAACCACGGACCCCTTTCTCAGAGACCTTGCAAAGGCCAGGAGAGGTGCCAGGGGAGTGAATGTCCCGGCTCCCTTTTATTCCATGAGTTAAGCTCTACACTCACTTACTTCTGAGCATCTCAGAAAGGACTTCTAAGTTGTGTGTAATGTATAACGCGACATGTGAATGAGTCTAAAACTCTTTCCTTTGTGATGTGTTGTAATGTGGGCCCGAAGTAAAATTTCCAAAGAAGTAGCATTAGTATTTTTCAACCCATAGATGATGCCGATATTATTATTCTTTTACTTCAGATTACACTGTCTAGCTTAGAATTCTATTACCTCATAAACTCTATATAATTCAGTGAACATAGGGTGAGAGAAAAAAATGAAAACTCAAATACAAGAATCAAGTATAGTCACTAGTGACTTAGTGACACATGGCAGTTTTTAAAATTACATCATTTTGGTAGGCTATTTATTTGTCAGGGGACGTTTTTAAAATGTTACTCCATGTCTCTACTTGAATAAGATTTAGAAAATCTTACTGGGGTTTTAGAACCAGGTAAATGGGTAAAAATGATGAAATTACTTTATAAATTGGAAAATAAAGAAATTAATAGGAATAAGGGCACCTTTCTCCATGCAACTGAATTGCTTTGCTTCTTAACAGCCTCTCTTGGTGTCTTTAAGCTGCTGCATTTCTACAGCAAGGTGTTTGGTGAGTCCCAAATAACAAATCCCCTTTTCAGTCTTCCACTCAAGGCCTCCCTGCCCTAAGTTCTCTGCATCTTCTGCCCTCTTTTCTGTATCCTCGCCTTCTTTTCCCCTTCTTTTCTTCCTTTACAAGGGTTCTTGTTCTGGGTTTCAGGGGCTATGAAAGGACAGATACTGTGTGATTCCACTTACGTGAGGTCCCTGGAGTAGTCTTATTCATAGAGACACAGTTGCCCAGGATTCAGGGGGAGGGGAACATAGGGAGTTATTGTTTAAAGGGCACACAGTCCCATTTGGGGTAACAAAACTGATCTATAAAGGGATGGTGGTGATGGTCCCACAACAATGTGAATATACTTAATGCCACTGACTATACATTTAAACCTGGTTAGAATGGTAAATTTTATGTTACGTGTATTTTGCCACAATAAAAAAGTTACACACACATACCCATTTTATTATCAGATAAAATTTCCAGCAGTTAGAATCCTTCTGTCCTTTACCTCCATCTCTGTAGCTAACACTTGGGCCTTCCCTCAAGTCAGTTTCAAACTTGCTCCCCTGGTGATTTGAAATGTTACCTCTTTTCCTTTTCATTTCATTTTTCTTCTTTCTAACCTGCTCTGTGACAGTCACTGGAGATACAAATAACTTAGAGCCTAAAAAGGATTTTACATGAAGCATTTTAAAGAATATATATATAATGCATTCAAAAGAATCCCCAGAAAATATTGATTGTAAAAGAAACAAAAATAAGACCATCCCATGGGCAAAATGGCTATGATCTCATTTAAGCAGTGTTCAAGTTTTTTCTCTAAAATGAATTTTGTGACCATTTTATCCTATGTTATAAACATTTCCTGACTAACGCAACTTAGAGATGTAGGTTTGTCAGTGGCAGGCCGCCCTTGTTCTGTAGATTGACTAAGAAAGCCCCCACAAGCGATTATGATGAAAGATACAGTAATGTAAGTGGCGTAAGCAAAGGTTAATAATAGGCTTGGATTTCAAAGAGAAGAGAGTTTATCAGACAGAGTAAGGACGTTGGCAGTTGGCCTTTGAAAGATAGATAAGATTACATCAGGGAAAGATGTGGGGGAAAGGACATGAAATGGATAGCAAGACATGAGGGCAAGAGGGAGCTCTTGGAATAGTCCATCGTCAGTGTGTTTGAGATGTGAAATATGCTTGGGTTTGTAATTGGAATTCAGGCTGGAGAAGTATGTTAGGGCCAGTGGTTTTAGAGCCTTGAGGGCCACATTACGGAGTGTGTGTTTCTAAGATCGATCTGTCCAGTGGATGCCAGACGCAGGAGTACAACTAGAGTTGGAACCTCAAAGATTATCTTAAAGATTGAGGTAGGAATTGAAGCTTTGGATGTAAGATTGTAAAGGTCGAGTAGGATAGAACCTCCTAAGCAAGTCTTCCTTAGTGGGAGGAAGGTGGTGATGCCTAAGAGAAAAGAAGAGCAAGAGTGGTAGATAATGGAGGAATTTTCCCCCAGGAAATCAGATGAGGGACTGCTAAATACTGCACAGGAGGCTTTAAAGAGGATTAGACCTGAGGGGAAACCCTCAGCTCTTAGTGAAGAGTAGAACTGCATTCAGAGAGGTGGCAATTAAAGCATTCAGACATCCCCTTTAGAATGAGACACACCTGACTTTGAGTCCTAGCTCTTCCACTTGCTAGCTGTGTGGTCTTTTTCTTTTTAATATATATTTTTAATTGATTTCAGAGAGGAAGGGAGAGGGAGAGAGAGAGAAACATCAGTGATGAAAGAGAATCATTGATCGGCTGCCTCCTAAAGGTCTTAGCAAAGAAGACTCATGCAGGACAGAGTCTAGGCCAGTGATGGCGAACCCATGACACGCGTGTCAGAGGTGACACACGAACTCATTTTTTTGGTTGATTTTTCTTTGTTAAGTGGCATTTAAATATATAAAATAAATATCAAAAATAGAAGTCTTTGTTTTACTATGGTTGCAAATATCAAAAAATTTCTATATGTGACACGGCACCAGAGTTAAGTTAGGGTTTTTCAAAATGCTGACACGCTGAGCTCAAAAGGTTCACCATCACTGGCCTGTGCCCTGACCTGGAATGGAACTGTGTCCTCCTGAATCATAGGTCGATGCTCATCCACTGAGCCACAACAGCAGAGCTAGCTGTGTGGTCTTGAGCAAGTTACTTCAACTGTTAGACCCACTGTTTCTTTACTGATGAAATGAGAATAATTTCCACTTCACAGGATTATGGTGAGAAATAAATTAAATGAAGTAATGTATATTAATGCTTATCACAGAGTCTGCACATAATAACTGCTCAATAAATGGTAGTTACGTGAAGCTTTAGGGCTTTCATCATCTTGTCCCTCCATCATTTGCTTTCTTATATACTCTCTCCATGAGCATGAGTGTTGATTCTTTTAGGAATAAGTGAGGTGAAATCTTTTGGCGGATGTGTGGATTCAGAAGTGGAGAAAGAGAACAAACTATAAACATTTGGAAGCTGTGACAACTGGTTGATTGTTAGAAGCCCAAACAAAACACATAGCCAACACAGTGGAATATATAAGATTAACACATTATTAACCAAGAAACACTTTGAGAGTCATGTAATGGAAGAATCAATTAGTTTTTCTTCTGTTACTCACTAGCTCTTAAGTTTCCTCAATAATGTATATGTATTTTTGCATGACTGATAAATTTGAAAAGAAGAATACATTTATTAGGAGTTTACCTCTTCTCTCCTTCAGGAATCTGTCAGAGTATGTCTGTGTGTCTACATTCATATCTGTATCTTTACCCTTATATCTATTTATCTGTCTCCATGCATGTATGTGGGGTGTGTGTGTGTGTCACACATGTAGAGAGACAATGAATTGGAATGAGAACTGAGAGCCAAAATATTAGCTTTATTGATATATTGGTAAGCACCAATAATTCGTGAAATGCAGGACACTCAGGTAAAAGCAGGGTTGGAGAGAATTGCCAAGATCCTCTTAAAGTGGAGCCTCCTAACCTTGTGCCCATGAGGTATACGTTGGGGCCCTCTATGGATGTGTCTGGGCCTGCAGTCACAGGGATGGGGAGCACAGGCCACCTAATCTTTGCTGCCCCTGCTGTACAGGGAGAAACATCGGCAGAGAAAGGGCTCCTTCAGTATCTCCCCTGCTCTATAGGATGGCCCAGCGAAGGTCCCCTCCTCTGACAAAAGAGACAGTAACTGCTGGAGAAAGCCTTCTTCTCTGGGTTAAAGTGCAAGAGAGAACATGAGGAGAGGAGCATAGAAAAGACATTTCCTAGAATAGACAGTGGCCAACAGTTTGAAACTAAAAAAAAACACACCAAGTAACAGGATAATTATGAAGGAATGGCTTCAAACGTTTATTAACATATAAAGAAAAATATTATAATCTGTTTTGGGTATTAAAGTATACTGTGCATTTACTATTACAGTCATCCAAATGTGGTTATTTTGCTTAAACAAATTAACATTTATTCAGTGACTTAAAGATTCAGAATGACGTTATCAGAACATACCATATTAATTAACAAGCAATATGCACTGTTTAAAGGCAGTTGTTCTATTCTACAGCTGGTGCAGAAGGAAGATTAAAGGGTAAAGACTGTGTAACTTAAGGTTTGGGTTTCATTGAGGAAGCCAGCACTACTGTCTGTTCTCACAGCAAGCACCCCTCTCCCCAAATAACAACAACAACAAAACAGAATGAACAACATAGGTACATCAAAGTGCATAAGATAAATTGTTCGAATTTCAGATATGTAGGTAGAAAATCCAGTTAAGCTTAAATGGAAATTTTGAGTTGTGGAACAGTGCTCATTGATGTAAGAGACAGAGGTTTATTTAGGGTGCTCGTGGCTCCTTGTGGGGCTTGCCTTGTTTTAGAAAGTGGACCCCAGTAGAAAAAGAAGATTGTAGAATCACAGACGTTTAGACCTGAGGAGGGAAAAAGAAATGATCCTAGCTTCACAAAAGGTGTCTAATTTCCTCATAGACTTTGGGCTGTGACTGTGTGCGTGGGAATTTGTGAAGAAGAGGCAGCAGAAGTATTCTTCTGGGGGTACAGGAGCAAGGCTGCCACACTTGTCCTATTTAGCTGATGGAAAGAGTGAACCATTACGAGGAGGGATTTTGTGGGAAAGAAGGAAGAAGAAGGATAAAACAGTTGCTTCCTCCTCAAGAAACGCCTCTATTCTGATGGATAGCAACTTTCAATATCCCCATAGATATTTTACAGGAATTGCCTCCTCTTTAAACATTTATGCTATTAAAAATCAGGCCTATTGTTGACATAAACCTAACATAGCAGCTGCTATATAGACAGAATATGAATTTTTTATGCTATTGATGAGAAGTTTATGTCATTTATGTACTGTAGTGATGGTAGAAGATGGATTTTGAATCCTGAAAAAGCTAGTGTTGGCACCATTCAGAATATTAGCTGTGCTTTGAGTCCAGATATATAGATAGCTGTATTGCCAGTGTGTGTGTTCTTTGCAAACTGGCTTATCGATGTGTGGGATGAGAGAAATTTCTCTACCTGGATAAAACAGTAATGGTTTTCTTTTGTTTCTATTTTGTGTTGTAAAATGAAGGATTGTTGGCATTTAATATTTGATTAATCTGCCCTTCCCTTCACTATCAAAAGAATTAAGTGTTGTGGTGATAAAACCATATTTCATCCAGTTGAAGGTACCATTAATTGCAAGATGCAGCATCATTTTATGTACTACTAAGAATATACACTAATAATTGAACTGCCATGCTGGTGATTTTAAGATGCATTGCAACTTCAGAGGTGTTGCAGTGTGTAAAAGTGGGTACCTTGGAATCAATGAGATGCCATATATAATTCTCTTGTGGTATATATGTCTATGTATGTAAAATATACTTGCATTTTTTAATATTCTGTAGTATTTTAAATCATTTTTATTAAGTTAAGTTTTATTCTTTAAATTTTCAGTTTGAAATTTGTTTGATACAATTAATTTAACGTGGCATGAATTTGGAATCTTCAACGTAAAAAAATTGGTTGGAAGCCCTAGTTTCTCAAGCTTTCAAAAGGAAAAGGGTCAGGTGCAAGGAGGCAGATTGACATTTTCAGGCAAACAAAGTAGAAGAAAAGCAAAATCGAAGAAAGGAAGGTAGAGGTGAGTGCTCTTAATTAGGAGCCAACAAGCTTTCTTAATTTTTCAAGAGAAAAGCAGATCACTGCAGGTATATCAAAGTCCAGTAGGTCATTTGATTTATAGTTCTAGGATGGTGTCTCTCAAGAGTTAATACTCCCTAAGCTAGATAACTGTAGTTAATAATAATGTATTTTAATACTGGAAATTTACTAAGAGAATAGATTTCAGGTGTTCTCATCTCACACACACAAAGCGTAACTGTTTGCAGAGATGGATATGTTAACTAACTTGACTGTAGTGTAGTAGTAATCATTTCTCTCTCTCTCTCTCTCTCTCTCTCTCTCTCTCTCTCTCTCTCTCTCATTTATATATATGGGTGTCCCAAAATTCACGCAAGATTTGCAATTCAATTCTTGTACACCTGAAATATATTCAAATTTTATTAAAAACTAAAATTAATAACCTTTACTATATACTCATTACAAAACAAATGATAACACATAGAACAGTAATTCATGCCATATATCAAGTGCACAATAAATTAGGGGCATTTTCCCCATCAATACATTTCTCCACATTAACTTTTGGTAGCTGCATAGTATACCATTGTATAATAGCACAATTTTTAACCATTTTCCTATTTATGGATATTTAGGTTGCTTGAAGTTTTCATTTAATAACATGATTGCTGTGAACATCCTTATGTTTTTCTTTTTGTCACATTTTCCCAGGGTTCATTTCAGGATCAATTCCTAGGAGCTGAATTGCTGGATCAAAGGCTATGCATGTTATATTATCATTACATGTGTTGGGAAGGGATTATTTTCATATATACTCACCAATACAGAATAGTAACAGTTTTCCCCCCATCTTTTCCAACCTGATTGGTATATAAATAAACAAATACATAAATAAATCTCGTTTTTTAGCATTTTAAAAATTACAGTTAAGGTTGAATACCTTTTTTTAGATATGTTCTGGCCTTTTCAGAGTGGTTCTTGATGGTAGAAAGCATGGAAGGTCAGGAGAAGAGCAGAGATCATAAGAGACTTTCAAAGTGCCTCACAGAATCCTGTAAGTTTTTTGAGGAAACACTAATTTCCTTGAAGTAGTTGAAACTGATAAGATATAAAAACAAGACAAAACCAATAAACGACTGTGATGTGGAGGTTGGATGTGGCTTTTTCACTCTCGAAAGGAAAATTCCTCGCATGGAAGCCAGGGTAGAGTGAGCAGGCGCCGGCCTGTTTTGAAACCTGGAGAACTGTACAGAAAACGGTAGACTCCTTTCTTCTTTCTGAGATGCCAGGATTTGAAGGAGAGAGCAAAAGAGGGCTCCTTTTCTTGGAGTGTGTCACATTTTTCTTTAATATTGTTTCCTTTTGGTTGAATTGAAATGTTATCTTCATTGCTTACCATTATGAGTACAAATAACCATATATTGTGATTTGGCAGGAGTTAACAATAAAACTGCAAGTATGAGCCAGTCTTATTTCTTTAAGTTGGCTAGTAGGGTGATTTCTCTATGAACCTTTCAGTCAGCGTGGGAATTATATTTGGAATAAATTAGTAAATCTCTATTTCGGTTGCCCATGTAATCTTCAGGAACCGTAATGACTATGTAGGTACATAGTGTATCTCCCACTTAGTGATAACAAAACACACTGTTGCCAAGAACCCCTCCATATCTTCTGATCGTGGAGGCCCAGCCCTAGTGCTGCCTCTTCTGTTGGGCTTGTATGTATTGTTGTTGTTTTAATTTTTTTTTTATTTGAGAGAGAGAGAGAGGAAGAGACAAAAAGAAAGAGAGAAACATCTATGTGTTGTTCCACTTATTTATATATTCACTAGAGGCCCAATGCACGAAACTCTTGCACTGGTAGGGTCCCTAGCAGCTGCCGGCTGTGGGCCGGGGCCTCCCTCCCTTCCCTAGCCGGCCCCACCCCCTGGTCGAACTCCCGGACAATTCCCGGTTGAGGGGACAATTTGCATACTATGCTTTTATTATATAGGATTGGTTGATTCCTGTATGTGCCCTGGCTGGGGATCAAACTCATAACATTGGCATATTGGGATGATTCTCCAATCAACTGAGCTACCCAGCCAGGGCCGGATATGTGTATTTTATAGGAGGTGGGACAGCATGGTACAGTGGAAACTCCTTTGTTTTTAGAGTGAAACCAGACATAAAGTGGACTCTGAGCTTCCATTTACTGCTGTCCTCTCACCTTTGGAAATCAGGAGCAACATAATTGTTGAGACAATTTATTAAACTTGGCACATGTTTGTGCTTCCTCATCTACCTTTGAAATCTTCTACTGCCTCTGTGGAGTGATGTGTGCTTTGGAATTCCTTAAGAGTCTTGATCTGGGTCACATTATCATTTAATATTGACAGTTACCTCTTGATATTTGTGTACTTCTTTGTATCTGTAGTATCCTCCATTAGCACATTTATTTGTACATTAAATACTTATGGAGCCCCTTTTGTGTGTTAGGCTCAGAGTTAGATACTGGAATATGTTGGCGAACAATTGATGTCGTTGCTACCCTCATTGAGCTTACATCTTAGTAGGGGAGACCTATAGGAAACAATCTTGATTCACTGAATAAAAATTGTGGCGATTGCTATGAATGGTGCTCTAAGGCAGCGGTCGCCAACCTTTCGGACCTCACGGACCACCAGTGGTCCACGGACCACCGGTTGGTGACCACTGCTCTAAGGGGCTATAAGCATGGACCAGCTGAAGGATGGCATTTATGAGCTGATATCCATGGGGTGCATAGGAGTTGGCTAGGAGAAGGTAGGGATGATTAAGCCTTTGGGCAGAGGAAACAGCATGTTCAAAGACTCTGGAACAGGAAAGAGACCGATTAAGTGGTGGATTAGAGGATAAGCAAGAAGTCCTGGGACAATGGCGCATGGTGGCAGGTCTTCACAGAGGGCATAGGCAGAGTGAAAGGGGCTAAGGGTGGAAACCTTGTGCAGGGCCAGAGCCTTGCAGGCCAACTGTAGAATTCTGGCCTTAGGTTCAGGAGAAATAGGAAAATATTGAAGGATGGAAGACTTCCCTACAGAAGACAGACACAGAAATGGATAATTTAAAGTGGGTCTAGCTTAAGTTCTGAGTGCAGGGTTCTGACTATGTACTACCATACTCTCTACCTTTGTCCATAAAGTTTAAAAATCAAAAGCAAACAAACAAAACAGTGAAATTGATATTTTGAGATATTCATCAACTATGATGATGGGTAGAGTATAAGGAATTTTATTTGTCAATTTAAATGTAAAGGTGATGTCTGAGGAAAAGTATTTTTAGCCTAAGGTAAAAGGGAATCGTAGTGAAGTTTTTAGGGCCTTTTAAAATACTGTGTTTATAGAGAAAGTGATATATATATGATAGATGTGCTTTAGGAATGTTAGAAGTACAGTGTTTCCTTTAAAGTGCCAACTGCAAAAAAAGCCAGGTAAGTCAGATATTATTGAATTGATTACCAAATTATTGGGACTAATGAAATTAAATAAGGATGTAGCTCTTCCTTCTCACTAGTGTGGTGTTTTGGTGACTGCATTTTTCGTTTTGTCTACCCAGATAATAAAATTCAAAGTCCTAAAGTAAAATTAAAATTATGTTCTCATTTTCAAGAGATAGGGAGAAGGACAGTAACATCTATGTTCTTTTCAATTGTGCATTTATTGTGAACATTATTGCATCAAATCACTGCTAGTTTTTGTTTAGACAAATGAAATGAGGCTTTTATATGTTATCTAAAGAAAATACTTTTTTTGGTCTGTTTAAAAGATTTTATGTAATGAGGATTTTAAAACTTGCTTGTAGAAATCATAGTGATAATGGCCATATTTCAGCCCTCAGTTACTCCCAATGGTGTTTTGATCTTCGATGTTCCCAAAGGTGTTGATTTTGTTCCGGCTACAGCCAAAGGAGGGGAGTTTCTGCTTGTTAGCTGAAGTGTAAAATAGGCCTCTAAAGGTGTGATATGAGGGGGAAAACTAAAGTAAAAGCTTCTTCAAGATGGCAGAAGGGCACAATTTTTGCTATCTGTATTATAAGATCCTTAGCAAAGGTGTCCTCCCTGTTAACAGTTTAACACTTGAAATCCTCAGATTAGATTTCAGGCTGCTTTTATTCGGTCTGCGCATTCTCCCCCCACTTCTTCCTGGCTTGTGACAAGTGCTTTGGGCTGCCTCTATTTCTTATGCCTTCAGACTTTTTCCTCTGGATTGTTAAGCTCTAATTGGAGATTTATTATGTGCTGTTCAGTAAGAGGGGAGGAAGGCCAAAGGAGAAGGAAAATGGAGGAGAAACAAGAAGAAACTGAAAGAAGGCAGCCGAGGGAGGAACCGAGGAGGATGGAGATAAAATATGGATAAATGAAGACAAATGAAGAGCAATGAGATAGGGAGGCCTGAAGGGGAGTAAAGTACTGAAACTGAGCTAGTGAGAATACACGTAAAACAGGGGTCTGGCCAAAGATCTCCAGCAAAAGTGGTGTAAATCAATGATGAGTAAATTAATAGGGCAATTGTGCAAATGGGACTCACTCATTTAAACTAAGCGGAATACATCATGGATGATTTAGAGATAATGCAACACATAGGGCATACCTTTTAATCTACCCAGGACCCAGTAGAGAATGCTGTCACTTCAAGGGCAAAAAGGCACAGGATCAGAACATTGGGTGTGTCTCCTCATTTCAAAAGTGTTAATAAGACAGATTCTGAGCAGCCTGAGAATTCACCCAGACTCAGAAGCTTGGTTTGTGATATATGGAATCCAAAGGAGAGTCATGTATTTCAAACCTTTCTCCACAAACCCAGAATATTCTTTAGAAGTGTCTTAAAGTCCTCATTTGAATAGGTTAATGAGTGAAACTGCCATTAATTGAAGTGAACATAAAATGAGTCACTGCACGTGTGATGAAAGGAACATCTGAGTGTTAGGTGTGCATAATCACGTAAGAATCCACTGCTGTAACGATATTCTGAGACCAGGGGAGAAAATTCTGGGCCGTGCGCTCCCACTTCTTTCATGCACTCATACATTCATTCACTCACTCATGGGTGTCTCCTGACAACCTGCTTTGTAGAAGGTACTGCTGGGCTGCTGCTTCTATCTGAATCAAACTTTCGAGTTTCATTCTTTGATCCCTCTTACCAATATTCTTGGGGGCATGTACTGACAAAGAGAAAGAATTGAACATTGGGAACAGAGAGATGTCTTAGTTTATAGAACTTTTAGTTTTCCAAGATTACTGTTCTTTTTGATTCAGAAAATGGAAGCTCAGAAAAGTTAAGTGTCTACCAAGTCCAGGGCTAGTTGGAATGTTAACAATTAGGTGTTTGTGGACTTCCTTTATGGTTACTGTTAGAATTTATTCCAGTTCTTGTCTTCATGAAGGAAGCTAGAAACACAACTTTTATGGAGGGAGGTAGAAGTGAGACTAGTGGCAATTAGATGTTAGTATGTAAGCACTTCTATCATAAGGAAAGCACAAAAACACCTTATATTCTCCAATAGGCTTAGGGCCTGAAAGTAGGAAAACAGACTTAATTTCATAGAAGGGGTTGCACTGTTATACATGGCATCAACTATGCTCATAAATTTCAGTCTTGCCCCATATAACAAAGGAGCTAACCTAAGTCAAATTCCCAAGAGCTGAGGAAGCCAGTAATTTATGACAAGCCATACTTGTAAATAGTCATGGTGAGAACAACCAGACAAGTTGATCACAGGTTTTCCAAAGTATGACTAGAGGTGAGCAGGCACTAAGTTTAAAATTGTCTGTTAAAATGATCGTAAGTTTATGTTTTGTGTAAAGGAAGATATAATTTCGCAGGTCCATAAAAATAAATTACCAATGTTCTTAAACAAAGACATTGGCACTAATAGTATCAGAGGGTACTCAACAGTTGGGCTTTGTGTGTTTCCTTTCCAGAGATCAGGGGAGACATGCCTGGGAGAGGAAGCATGTCTGAAATCTGGAGATGATGGGAAGAGGGATGTCTGCAAAACTTACCCCGTGTCAGTAGCAGGAAGAGTTTCTTTTCTGTTCTCAAATTGCTCAGTTGATTCTAAATCTTCTTTCTATAGTTCATTTTGGTGTGGTCGCTCATGTTTGCCTTCGGATACTTTGTGTGATACAGATTCTCTGGAGCACAGCGAGCATAGCTCCAATGAGAAATTGAACCTCCCTCCTCCATTTTCAGTGTGATTTAGTCTAACCTTCCTGTGTCCCTCTGTTCTCTACCCTCACACCCCAATTCAGTATCAGCTCCGCTGACAATGGTTAACCTGCCCTTCTGGAATTGTTTGGCATTAAGCTAAAACTGCCGCCTTTCTTCTAATAAATTAGATTTTTAAAAGAATGCTGCCTGCCAGGAAGCAAAGTCATTACATAGTGTGTATACATTTTCAATGTATTGCTATAAAAATTTCCTTAGCCAAACATAATAGGCAGTTAAAATAAATTTGAGATAACTGTGTCACCTCTAGGTTTTAAAAGCATTAAGCTGAAGATTGGTGCTCTAATTTTGCTCTATTTCCATTTTCCTTTCTCATGTGGTATGATACTTGCTCTATGAAATCACGTATATATCTTGTGTCTGTAGCTGATATATTTATATGCCTAAATATACACTTGCCCAATGGACTATTATAAAAATTATTTTCCTTTACAGTTGGGAATTAGTTTTACAATGGTTGAACATTCCATCATCTTTGTCAGTCAGCTCTCTTATTTGCCATAAAGAACAAAAACGTACTTGGCATGACCTTTTGTAGTTCCTGTTTGAATTGAACAGAGGAATATTATGTGAGCAAACTGGAGAATTATATAAAGATGCAAATATATTTGTATTTATTTTCATGGTTATTTTTACCCCATAGCTTTCAAGAAGGCATTTGAAGCTATTAGAAACGTCTAATAAAAAGTAAGAATGAGCCCTAACAGGTTTGGCTCAGTGGATAGAGCGTTGGCCTACAGACTGAAAGGTCCCAGGTTCGATTCCAGTCAAGGGCATGTACCTTGGTTGCAGGCACATCCCCAGTGGGAGGTGTGCAGGAGGCAGCTGATCGATATTTCTCTCTCATCAATGTTTCTAACTCTCTATCCTTCTCCCTTCCTCTCTGTAAAAAATCAATAAAATATATTTAAAAAAAATAAGAATAAGAGTGAGTACTAGATGGGAGGAAGGAGAAAACAGCTTTGGAAATCATACATGTTTATGTCATTGCCGAGATTGTTTATAAAATTGACTCTGAGGTTCCTGGAAGCCATGACAAAGAAAAAATGTGATAATTCTTGTTTTCAGAAGAAAATAACCAGCTCCTTATTTTGCTGTTGGGAGCAGGGTAGGGGGAAGCAATACATTTTTTTGCCTAGTTCAGAACTTTTAGAAAAATGTATCCCATGGGTTTTAGGGCCCCATTGGAGAATATAATTGACAATGTCCTCAGTTAGATTCCTAAAAAATTTAGTCATGGAATTCATGTTACTTTTTTTTTAGTTCTGACCTTTGATGAAAGATCAAGGCATTACATGAAGCTTAAGTAAGCAAGGCATTCCTCAGGTGATGTAGTTCATTCCATCCCAGTGACCAAGAATAGATTAGTAAGCTTGAAAAATAAGATAAACTGGTAAGGGATTCTTTTATAAATCTTAAAGAGCTCGGTGAACTTTCTGGTCCATGTGGAAGGCCACCATACTCCCCCAGGTCAAGCAGCATAAATAAACCCCCATGCGAGCTTTGAAGGGACTGCTTCAGGGTGTTGCCATTATTTATGGTGTCAGATTTTTCAACCTGGTCAGGACTTAGTGCTGATTATTTCTCCTCCTCCTCCTCCTCCTCCTCCTCCTCCTCCTCCTCCTCCTCCTCCTCCTCCCCTCCTCTTTCTCCCTGTTTTCCTCTACTTCCTCCTCCTCCTCCTCTTCTTCTTCTTCTTCTTAAATTATTTATGTTCTTGTTCATTTCTCCTGACACATAGAATTGATTTTTTTTTTCAGACCTGGTAGTCTTTACTGGTAGTCTTTGGATATCCCCAAGCTTAATCTTTACTGTTTTAACAAATATGTATTGATTGTTTCCCTTATGATAGGTATTGTGCCAGATTCAGGGAATATTAGTAGTCGGTGTCCTTGCCTTTGTGAAGTTCTTAAATCTCTTTTTCATGTCCTGAGACATACAAGGGTCATATTACCTGCACAGACTTGAGCTATAGACTTTAGTTCATCACCTGCTGCCCATTCTTATCCACCATGTTTATGTGACATTAGGGTCATTCCACTCACCAGTTGGGACTTTAGATCCTAGAGTTTCTTATGATTATGTAAAAGCATGTGTATGTTTCAGGAGTCAGAAATGACTAAAATGTTTCAGGAAGTTCAGCGTCAGCCCCAGTATCCTAGATGGGACACCAACTCAGTAGGCAAGAGTTTTTTTTCTTTCTTTTGAGTTTTACATTTCATAAAGAGGAACAGGGTGGGAACTTCCCAGGGAAGGATAAAATGCACTGTTGGGGATGGAGGTTAGAGTGGACTTTGTGGAAGAGCAATAGCAAGTGGGACATTAAAGAAACACATCATGTCTTCCAGTTACTTCCACTTTTTTTTTTTTAGTCATGGTTGTGAGATAGGTACCTTCTAGTTAGAGAAGGGATTTAAAAATGTTAAAAAAATAAAACAAGAGACAAACTAAATAAGTGAGTAGATGGCCACTTAGGCTCTGGTTCAGCCTACATCACAAGGTGCTCCTCTGAGTGAGAAAGCCACAAGGATGCTTGCCAACCCTCCCCCATGCAGCTTTCTGTTAACCATATAAAAACACCATTGCCATAAAGCACCTCCATAGATACATTATCTTCATTTTGCAGATGCCATTGTACATGCTATTCTCTCTCTGTCTGCTTAGCAAGCACTCCTTATCCCTCAAGATATAACACCAACTCTTCAAGCCCCCTGAGAGCTCCCTGAGCAGGTGGTGGTCCCCTCCCTGTTCTTACCAACCCGTGTGCTTACCTCTTACAGCGCTGATCTCATCATTACCTGCTCACGTCAGGGTCTCCCCTGTGTGCTGTGAGGCCGTGTCTATGTGCTCTTCACTGTACTTCCCAGTGCCTGCCTAACGGGAATAATGGTGGGATGAATACTGTGTAGTATGGAGGTTAGGAGAGTCTAAGTCACTTCTTAAGTTAGGATGTTGCCTAAATAGTAGCCAAGAGTAAAATGGGGGTCTCTTAACTCCCATGTTTTATCAGGTGTTTTTTTTTGGGGGGGGAAAGCTTGGTCATCTGAATGTAAGCTATCCACCTCTTATTCATATTATTCCACCCATTAGAGTTGTTTCTTGGTAAATATGAGAGGTATAGGATGATTCTTTGTCAGAATGAGGACATCTCAGGTCCATCATTAAGCCTGAACTCATGAGCCCCATGGAATTACAATTTGGTATAAAATGTTAGAGCCATCGCTTTTGCCCTGAATATCTTTTCTCCCCACTCCTAATTGGTAGATTCCCCAGCATCCCTGGAAAGTGTGTGCCGATGTCCCCATCTCAGGGTCACCATTCCTTTTACCTCCTTCTCACCATCCCAGCGTCTTGATAGTGCCCCCCTTGCTTTCTGCCCTCAGGACAGACCCTATTGGAAATCTGCTACCTTAATTACACTAAGGTTTAAAGTCACTGCTGCCTGTGGAATGTTTTACTGTCTTTGGAGAATTTGCATTTGAATGACCAGTGGATTGAAGCTCTGTGTGGCGGATTGTTAGATGGTAGATGAAGACTGTAAAATAAAATATCTGAGACTGGAAGGCATTCCTGGCACCCCTAAAAGGACCCTGCTGGGGACCGCTCCAGCCTGTGATTAACAAAACCTCCTTATTTGCTAGGCAGTTTCCACACACCATAGTAGGGTATTTATATGAGGCACAATGCAGTGTTTATGTGAGAATAATATAGATTATTTGCATCTAGGCTCCAGAACCTACAGTTTTACAGTTTTGTGTAATTGTCTCTTCTTTGTGTTTGCATAGAAGGCATTACGTAGCTGGAAGATGATGGCAATTATAATTTATTATGCTGTAATTGTTACCTAAATGTTTTTGAATAAGCAAAAATCACATCTGTTTAGGAATAAGTTGCACAGCAAGAGAATTCCCTTTGAAATGAATGCTGTGTTCTCATATTCTGTAACTGTACACATAAAACAACATATTTATTTCCCCACTGAGTCCATTACATTCCCAAGTCAAACTGCATCCTCTCTTCCCTTCCCGTATTAAACCCTTTGATTTAATGGAGGTTTTAACTACTGGTTCTTTAGGGAATTTTCAGTAGGCTTTGCACAGATTAGGTTATTGGAAAGTATAGTTATTTGCTTGTAAAGTGGCAGTTCTGTGTCAAAATTGATTTTCTCTGGAGCTGCAACAGTAAAAAAGATAAGCTTCTGCTTTGCATCCAAAATGCCCTGATGTTTCTACCATGATAGTTTTCCATTGCTTCTTGCTCAGCACCATTTGGCCACAGGCTGGTTTGGATGGGAGGATATGAGCACATGTGGCCCGGAGGACTGTGATATCCAGTGGCGATAATAGATGAGGCCCCTCTTCCATTCTGGTTGCCACTGGTCTGTGACAGCCGGTGTTCTGGGCTTGGTGAGCATAGTGTTTCTCCCTTCCTCCATTAAATAGGAAATGCATACGCCTGGAAAGATTTTGTTTGTTCCACAGAAATGTAGCAGTTGAAATAATTACTTTGCCATGGCCAGACTAACAGGATTTATCTTCCATTATGGATCTTGAAGACATATGCAAGAATAGTTACTCCTCTGAATTTACTAGGCTACTCACTTAGAAATGATTTCACTGTGTAAAAGAGAGCAGTCATAGCTGGTGGCATAACCTAGAAAAAGCTCGGATAGTCAGAAAGATGAAGGGCAAACTGTATTCTCTATTTTTCTGCTCCCTGCTCATAAAATAGAATTGGAATTTATGTGAATAGCAGGCAGCCTTATTTTATTTTTTATGCTCCAATTGCAAGTGAGGAGTCCTTTAAGAGGGGCCTTACTCACTGATCTGTGTGCTTCCATATGGCGCATATCCATCTCTCTAGTGGCGTCCAGGGGCTGAGAGGCTTACTGCTCAGTGTGGGTGACCGCAGAGGGCTGCATCAGTCTGTTTCACCTTAGACTCTGTGGAGTGTCATTTGGAAGACATTTTTTTTCTATGTTGTTCTAGAATACTGTCTCCTGCTCCTTACTCTTTTTTTATAACCTCAGTTCTATCTCAGGCCAGATGCTCTTTATAGATTTTGCTTTTTTGTTGTGTTTTGGGTCTAGAGGTCCAAATTGCAACCTGAATACTGTTCCATGCTTCATATTTCATTCAGTTAAGTCTGAAACTCAGGCTTTAATCATCCTATGTTTGTCTTTTACTCAGCTGGTCCCACCTCGGGGTCTGGCTCTCACTACCTGCTCATAGGCACTGACCCCGGTTCAATCTTCTTGGTGAAATCTGAGTTTTCCTTAAGGAACTAGTCTTGGGAGTTGATGGATCTGTGAAGGTGCATGACTTTAGGCTTGGAAGGATCAAAAAAGAAAACAAACCAGGCTCCCCTGTTTATATTTCAAGTTCCATTCTCTGGCCTGGTTGTTCATAAGATGGGTTTGAGGAGTTGAATCAAGAAGCCTAGAATTTTAGTCCATCTTTGTTCACACTCTTTCAGTATATTTCATACACTGCATCCTTCTACCCGGCCCTACATCCATCCGTCCACATGATAGTTAACATATGTTATTGATAACTTCCAGTGTTCTAAACACTAGGGGTGGGAAAAAAAGAATAGGACACACACACACCTGTCCTTGGCAAATGAACAAAATGAACGCCCTAAGATGTGAAGCTATCTGCTGGGCCACGCAGCTAGTCGGTGGCACAGTGGAGACTAGAACCCAGCTCCAGGGCAGTCTTTCCCATGCTGCTTACATCCGCTCCCTTTAGGAACCCTGTCTTCAAAATCCTCCCAGTGGGAGATGTAGACTCACCAGTCATTTGTATGTGGAAAGTATCATGTGGTTGAAGAATTGAAGAAAGCTGATGGAAGCAAATTTGCTTTTATCTTTACTTCAGGAGATAAAGCGTTTATTGTTTTGCCAAATATTCGTGATCACTTACGTTTATTATAGTGAATGTGAAAGGCATCTATTTTTTTCAATTTGAAAAACACACAAAGTGCAATGAAAGAAAATTAAAGTAACAATCATTCTACTACTCTTTTAATGTTTCCTTTGTGTAGGTGTAATGAATAACAGCGTTGTCAGCATATTCTTTATATAGTTCTGTGTCCTGCCTTCTTTGCTTAACGTCATATAATCAGCATCTTCCCACATCATGAGACATTTTTCCGACACATGATAATTAAAAACATTATTTTAAAGTATAACATTTAACTATTGTTGTACATGGTATTTAACATTTTCTTCCACTTTAGGTTTTTTCCTAAATTTTCACCCTTAACACCTTATCAACCATGCTGAGATGAACTTCCTTATAATAAATCATTGTCCATATCTGTCAGTATTTCCTTAGAATAAATTTCTGTGAGTGTTATTGCTGCATCAAAGGAAATGAACATATTAAGGCTATGGATATGTATTGCCCTTGATGTACTTGCCACCCTCCCTTATACCACCCAGAATCCAAAATCTGGAATCCTTAACCAAACTGCCAGAGTATACAGTATCTTAAGCTTAGGAAAGTGTACGCTTTGGCCAAACGTAGCCACAGAACTACTTTCCAGTAAAGAAGTCCCCTCACAGCTAAGCTTTCTGTTGAGGGCGGTTTCAGAGAAAAGATGGCATTTGATCTAAGTCTTGAAAAAGTTGGAGCTCAAAAAGTTGTGAAGAGGAAGATGAATTTTTCTAGCAGAAGAAACAGCATGTTCAGAAGGAAGACTTTATTAAAACTATACAGAATCTTAGAGCTCATCTCCTCCAAGGGTGATCATATATTTCTAACTGATAAAATATTTCTTTCACACTGAATCTTGTCCAGCACATCAATACTGCAGATTGATCAAAGCACAGTCAAATCAAAGGAGAGATGGGGAGCTCAGAATTGGGTGTCATGAATCTTTGCTCAGCTTCCCTTGAACTTCCTGTGTAGATCCTGAGGTACATCTATGAAACCCAGGGCTCTTCAAAAAGCAAATTTAAAACCAGTCATTCCAGTTTGAAGTTTGGACACTGAGACACAGAGACAGAATGTGACTTCCCCCAAGGTGAGAACTGGTTCCAAAAGCGCAGTCTTTTACCTGCCCCAGAGCAACCAGCTATCCCAGAGCCTGTACCAGGAGATACAGGCTCCCATGCAGGTCCCAGGGGGTTATCCTTACTCTGTTAGGTCATGTATTGTTGCAAAGTCCCGAGAGATTAATGTACGTATTAACTTTTATCAGATGTTCCCCCAACCCATATTAACCATGTCTGGCCAAGACTCGAAGGCTCTATTAAATTATATCCAAGTTCCTATTAAATCACTACACTGGCAGTCATACCTGGCCTCACCTTCTGCTTAACCCAAATTAGCACATGCTCTTCGCGCTCTCAAATCTAAGGCAAGTTTCCGAGATGAACAAGTGACTGGGAAGACAGGAGAGGAGAAAATTAAATGATAGGGTGACCTCCTCACACCACTCAGGGTTTCTCAATTAACCAGAGCCAGCCAGCTCCACATTGCTGTTCTTTCAGTAATAGGATTCACCCTCCCATCTAGTGCCAGCCCACACGGGTGCACACGCAGACACACACTTTGCTAATCAGATTGGCAGCAAATAGAATTAAACCATTAAGGCAATTAAGCAGTTCTTAGATAACATTTGATCAGTTCAATGAAAATGCAAATTCATGCTTCTTTTCGAGAAATAAGTTGATGAAAAGTCATTTTGCATTCCATAATCTTCATTAACTTTTTTCTAAATAAAGATTGCCGTGTTTTAGGCTTAGGGCTGCACAGATGGAATGGAATTTTTTTCTTTTTTCTTTTTCTTTTTTCTTTCTCTCTCTTTTTTCCCCCCCTCCACTCTGTGTATCCTTTTATAACACACCATGTTTTTCTGCCTCCAGACACTTAGCACAGTTAGGTAATCTTACCTACAGCTTCCTCATTGTGCCTCAAGGCAAACTGTTCATTGTCCTGTCATGTGGTGACTTAAACCTTGACTTCAGACCTTGTCCTCAGCGTTCTGGAGAGACTGTGCTAGGACACTCTTGCTGCAGATATGACTGCTTCTCCTCCTTTCTGTTCCCCACACTTACTTAAGGGCTCTACTCTCTCACAAGCTCAGGGGGAAGACAGCGTTGATCCCAAATAGGTACTTGAAAGTGAGTGTGTGGTCTCTTTGCTTTCAGCTCTGGATTCATGTCACACATCATTGAGTGGGCACTCTGTACTAGACCCTCAGGAGAAAATGCTGAGCAGGTCACACCTGTGCTTGCTCCACCCACCTCAGCGCCTTTTCTGCTCTACCTCTGGGTTTCCAAATCCAGGGGAGGGTGGGGGAAGGGGGGGTGGTGGTCATAAGCTAGGGGGTTTGAAAACTTATAGGCCAAGGTTTCAATTCAGATCTACTAAATTAGTATCTCTAAGGTTTGGCTTAGGGATTAAAAAAAAATTGTGTTTGGTTTTTAATCTCCCTGTTTGGTTTAGTGATCAGCCAGTGTTTATAAGACTTCAGTGTAAGTGCCCTATTAGCTTTTCCCCCATTCTCTAAATGAGAGACCATAACAAGTAGTCTGACATACGATACAGAAATCACGTGGGTCCAAAAAGTGTTGTGATTGCCTTGCTTATAGAGAGAAATAAGCACCTTATGTGGCAGGCTGTTTTATAAACACACATACACACAGGTATTAGTGTGCTGTGTGCTGTGCATGTGTGTATATGTATATATATTTTGTGTATATAAATGTCACTAGAGGCAGATCTAATAGCCTGGTGACCTAGGACATGATATGTAGCGCATCACCTCCTTCTCCATGAATACAGTGCAGGCGTACCTCGGAAATATTGCAGGTTCTGTTCCAGACTGCTGCAATAAAGCAAGTATCACAATACACTGAGTTGGGGTCTTTTTGTTGGTGGAGGGTCTTGCCTTCAATGAAAAAAAAAGCCACATCTGTGAAGCACAACAGAGTGAAGTGCAATAAAACGAGGTACGCCTGTCTACCAGTAAACTCTTCTCCAGCAGGACAAGTGGCCTTGGTGTGCCCGCCTGCAGGCTTTCCAGAGTGTTCGTGTACACGTGGACGGAGAAAATGTGAATCCTCTCAGGAATGTCAGCAGTCTTTTTAGCACAAAGCAGCCTTGAATATTTCCAATTCACTCACCAAAGCATGTTAGCAGGAGAACACATCATTTTGAACATTTTTTGGTTCTTCTTTGAAGTCATCGAGCTGGAGGTACCTCCAGTGTCACAGGAAAGAATGTTTTAGGAAGCAATTGAGCCCAGCATTTCTGGAAATAGTATTTCTCACTATTTGTTACTGTGCACATAGGCTTGCCTTTTCTCAATTTAGAAAGATTTCTAATGAGTGGACTTTGGGGAAGTGGACACATAATGTCCTTAGCAGTACTGTAAAGCTTCATCAATTTTCTAAACAAATAAGTGAGATTGATAGGGTATTGCAAAGATCATAAGGGGAGGTTTAATCATCTTATGTTGAACTGGCTATAAAAGCACCAACTTTTCAAGTTCTTAGGAGATTCTGCTGGTAGATCTTCCTTCTTTTCTTGAATGTGTTCTCTAAGATCTTTTATTTGTTAGAATTACATTTTAGACAAGGATAATTCTGTAATTTTTAAATGTATTTTTTATTGATTTCAGAGAGAGCTAGAAAGAGGGAGAGGGAAATAAAAACATCAATTATGAGAAAGAATCATTGACTGGCTGCCTCCTATACACCCCCTACTGGGGATCAAGCCTGCAACCTAGGCACGTGACCTGACTGGGAATTGAACCAGCAAACTCTTGATTCCTGGGTTGACACTTACCTACTGAGCCACACCTGCTGGGCTAATGCTATATTTTTTCAAAAATTATTTGTATGAGCAGTTAGGCCCTAATTCAAACTGAGGTTTCCCATAAATTGGTCTAAATCACATTTTCTTGTGTGTGCATAGTTATATTCATACCATATACATTGAAGCATGAAGGGGGCAGTCAGCAAGTGTATTGCATTTTTGTTCACAATAATTTCCTGATGAATGTTTGCTTAAATAAGGGAATCATATATATCAAAGGCTATTGTTGGTCATTAGTATTTCTTTTTTTCACTTTATAAGTAGGTATAAAATTTTGGAGTCAGTACTTCTTCCATTTAATTTTTACATTTCTTGGAGGCATAAAGTATTTTAGTATGTGTTGATCTTTCTTATTGAGTTTCCGTAGATCAAGAGTTTTTGTCTTGCCCTAACCGGTTTGGCTCAGTGGATAGAGCATCAGCCTGCAGACTGAAGGGTCCCGGGTTTGATTCCGGTAAAGGGCATGTACCTTGGTTGCGGGCACATCCCCAGTGGGGGGTGTGCAGGAGGCAGTTATCGATGTTTCTCTCTCATCGATGTTTAAAACTCTCTATCCCTCTCCCTTCCTCTCTGTAAAAAATCAATAAAAATATATTTTTTAAAAAAAGAGTTTTTGTCTATAAAAAGAATCTTTTAAATAATAGTCTTTCTTTTTAAATATTTTTTTTATTGATTTCAGAGAGGGGGAGATAGATAGAAACATCAATGGTGAGAATCATTGATCGGCTGCCTCCTGTAAGCCCCCTACTGGGGATTGAGCCCACAACCTGGGCATGTGCCCTTGACTGGAATCGAACCCAGGACTCTTCAGTCCACAGGCCAACACTCTATCCACTGAGCCAAACCAGCTAGGGCAATAAATAGTCTTTCTTGAACCTGTAGTTGGGCCTTTGAGAACATGAGGATCTGTGAGGTCCCCCAAACGGAAGATTTTGTATTGTTCTCTCCTACTACCCCCATCCTGCCTCCCTCACCAGCCTGCTACAATCTTATAATTAAAAACTTCTAAATCAGTCAATGTAGGTAATAGTAAGGCTTAATTTTTTTTAAAAAAATGCATAAAAGATGGTGATTTTGTATACAAACAGAAATTTTTAAAAACCTGCTGTACCAAATCTCAAAAGGAGAGATTGGCAGACACGTCTAGAGCTTTCACGTTTGTACACTGAAAACCGACGACATTGATAGGGTTTATGGAACCCACAATAAGTCTGTTATACTAAATGGGATTGAATACTATAACTTGTTTTAGTCATTGAATAACACCTAATCTTCAAATGGATATACCTCCTACTGCTTCTCTTCTTGAGTTAATTTAATGGGTCCCCTAAAACTACTCCTGAGTTCCTGTCCTCTGGCATGCCTCCTCCTGGCCATCATTCACCACTTCCTAGTGTTTTCAGTGATAGAACCACCAGGCTGTGTTACTGTGTTTGTTACTTTAAAGATGGCTAAACTAGGGGTTGGTTAAGAACAACGAAGTCTTACCAACGAGGTGGTATTGGGCAGTCTGCCTGCTGCCGGTCACTCCCTGCCCCTCTGAGCTCTTCTCCTGAGGGGCCAGGACAGCGTGTGCGGATGCCTGAGAGGAGGACTGTGTGAGCGTCTGCACATACACGCACGCTGTCTCTTTTCTGAAGATGTTTCCTTTGACCATGGTTTTCATCCATCTGGTACATCCTTTCTCTTTAAAAGCCAACATTTAGCTCAGGCTCGGAGGGACGGTTTTTGAGCTCCCCTGTGGCTGTGCTACAGCTTTCCACTCCCATTGTAACAAGCCTCGTGTCTTCCTGTCCTCAGGAGGCTGCTGAACTCTCAGCGGATGCCTGTGCACCCCTTTGCCCTCCTCCCCTCAACAGGGCCCCAGGGGTCTGGGCTCACAGGAAGGCCCTGTTGAAGGACAGAAGCAGTTCCTGGAAAGCGCCTGGTGATCCCCCAGTGAGTAGGACTGGATGGAGAAGGGAGCTGAGGTTGGCCTGGCAACTGGGAGATGTTGGACGGCACAGGCGCTCGCACATAAACGCGCGCGCACGTACACGCGCACATGCACACCATCCCGCTGCATACCCCACAGCACCACATAATCACTGTCTGGCTTTGGTGGTTGTCCTTGGGGCACGCTCTGCTCTTGTTTGGTTTGCTAGCACAGTAACTCAGGGGAAAGACAGAGACTCTATCCATTCCAATCCCCTGTGGGTTCCAGTAGTTTCAGATAGAAGATACCGCAGGGACTGCTATAGAATTCAGAGATTTATAAAGGTCACCTTATGGCCCCACTTCTTCCTTAGAAGTGAGCCTCCCATCTGCGCTGCACATGTCCCCTTGTTGCCAGAAGGCTTTATTGGTGTCCGACATCCTTCTCCTCTTTCCTTCTCCCTCCCAGGTCAAGAACTACAAAAACAGCTATTTTTCTCTCTCATCTCTTCTTTTAGACACACTTGCTGCCATTTTCTTTTTCTCTGGAGACTGTGGTGTGGCATAGGAGGGGAGGCATCCGCCTATTCTTTCTGCCCTAGCCATGTGCCTGGGCCCTGTTTGACATCTCTCACTGCTCCAGGGGAGAGGGCCCAGCCAGCGACCCCTGCCCCAGCATGGCACCCTCCTCAGAGCTCAGGGCATGGCATTTTCATTCCTCCCTGCTGCTCCACGCCCATTACAACATGCAGACATCTGCCACTTTCCTGCCTAAAGCCAGGGAATCTCTGCAAGTCATACTACTTATCTGTGGGCGTCATCCCACTTATCTCATTCCTTAGACTCTTATCGTAAAACCCTGGAACTATGTAGCAGATGGGGGCTTAAAGTGCCTGTCTTCTTCTAAAGACCCCGATTTACAAGAGGAAACTGAGGCCAGGGCACTGTGGATGACAGTGTTTACTTGTTTTAGCGGGCTTTGAACTGCACCGCAACATTTTACTCAGTGGATATGTCTCTTGCTGTGATTCAGAGTGTCCTGCCTGGATCAGAGCTGCTGATTTCTTCACCGGAGTGAGGGCAGTGTCAGCAGTCCGTAGGGATTACCCGTGAGCTTGTATTTTGGGGGCACTGTGGTGTCTGAAGTTGGGAGAGTTTGGAGGTACTACTCATTTCTGGGTTGAATGCCTTTTGAACACCCCCTGCAGACACCTTAAAGATAACCTCAGAATAGGAAAAGCTGCCCTGAGAGCAAGGCCGGTTCCCTTTCACAAAGCAATACCCAAAGGCTCTCTGTTAAAAGTATTCTTTGGTTTACTGATTATAGCAGTAACGTAGTTGCATTCTAGAGATTTCAGGAAATGCAGAACATTTCAAGGAAAAACATAAAACTTGTGCTTACAATGAAACTGAGAGCTGACCACTCTTAGTAATTTTTTTTATAACAAGCATATGAGTCCTCCCACTTTCTATCTCACATTAACTTTCTTCAAGGTCATGAAATACCTTTCCAAAGCCTGGTTTTCAGTGACTGCACAATACCCTATTACATTGATAATGCCATTATTTGTCTAACCTATTTTTGGATATTTAGATTTTTTCCAATTCATCGTTATTACAGATAATATATCAGAGTGATTATTTCTTTGGAGTCTGTATATCCTTGAAAGATTACTGGGTAGAAGGAAATGAAGCCGTTTCAGAGTGTGCTGTGCTCTGTCACATCTCACTGCAGAAAGACTGGCCCCGTTTATGTTCCCACTGAAAAGTCGGATCTCTGTGGTCCCTTTTATAAGACCTTTCACCATGTAAAAATCCGCCCTTATGACTTATAATTATGTGAGTTCACATCTTTAAGTTCATAAAAGTACAAACTTTGGGTTCTCTCCAATTCCCCTTTTAATAGAAAGCTCCAGTTCAGTAAGAAATTCTACTTGGCATTTTACTGAGTAGAAAAACATACTCTTGATTTCTTAACTTCATGACAAGTAACACATAAACAATAAAATATTTGTTAAATATTTGTTAAAACTTTGAATAATACAGGGATTTAGTTAGGCAGTGGAGTTTGACCATCAAACAAGACAGACCTATGCCAGTCTCCTTGGAGATGACATGGGCCCTCCCCTGGAGCAGTGAGAGATGTCAAGCAGGGCCCAAAGCACGTGGTTGGAGCGGAAAGAAGCCGGCTGATGCTTCCCCTTCCTACGTCACACCACAGTCACCAGAGAAGAAGGAAATGGCAGCATGTGTGTCTAAAAAAAGAGATAGGAGAAAAAAATAGATGTTTCGCAGTTCTTGACCTGGGAAGGAAACATGGACTTTAAAGAACGCACATCAACATAGAGCAAGTTTTTAATTACCTGCCTTTTCTGCTATTCAATTATATGGACATAAAAGCCTTAGAAAATATGTATACATTTGTTGAATGTATGAAAATGAGAAGGATAGGCATTAAAAACAAGACTCTATCCCTTACATTTTGTCCCAAATTCTATAAAAGATACTCAAATAGAAGCCTGCTTTTTTATTTGCATGTGCTGTGCCTTAGGTCTCCAATATCATCTTTTTTGTACCAACATACACCAGATATCTGATCATTTAAGATACTTCACTTAGCACTGAAAGCTCAGGTCACGGAAAGGGATGGCACATACTCTAATGGACACAGGAGAACACCATTGGCTCGCCTCTGTAGCATGTTACCTCTGTCACTTGTTACCCACAGATGTGAGGGGCGAAGTTAAGTGATAGAGGAATTAAAGCTCTAAGGCAAACTCCGTTCACATTTTTTATTTAAGGATTCCAAGAACTTGCAAGACCAAATCAAAATTCTTACTTAATTTTGACCAGAATAATGGCTCTCTTTCTATCGCAGAATGAGTAGAAGGTTGACGTTACCTGCCTTTGGGGTTTACTAACTGGTAAAATGGCCAGTTGAAATGTTGGGAACGCATCTTTAGGGCCAGATATTTGCATTCGGATGCTGGAAAGCCTTTGCTTGTAGGTGGAGAGAAAATATGTTACTGGGATTATAAGTTTACTTGGGGGGTGGGGTGGGAAGGAGATGGAGGACAGAAGGAATGAATTTCATGCACCCTCGGTAAGTAGGCCCGGTTTAGCAGAAGGTTGTGGAGTGGGCTGGGTGGAGCAGCCGACCTTTGCTCCCCTACAACTTCTCCCCTAACCCTTGGTCTGTTCAGAAGACAAATTGCATGAACATTACAGGACAGTTTGACTCCAAACACAACTCCTTTCTGGTTGTCCTGGCTCCTGACAGGACTGACAAAAGAGAATTTTGTTTCCCATTAGAATAGTTGTCATGCTGAGTTGATTTTATTGGAATAGAAGCTTTAAAATGTTATACAAGTAAAATAAAATGCGTTTTAAAATAAAATGACAAGATTTGCTTAGTTTGGCTCTCTTGATTTTTGTTTAAAACTGAGGATCATTGAGACTAGATGTTGTCTTAACTGGTTAAAAATTTAAATTAAAAAAGCTGTTTCTATAGGTTTTCCTTCTCTGAAGGCCTGTTGTGAGCTGTATATTTTGTTTCTATAAGTTATGCTTCAACCCCCCAGCTTTTCTAAAGTCTAGTTTGATGGTTTAGTGGGTGGGGATGGGACACGAAGCTCATAGAGGCTCTTGTTCTCATCTCTGTCATGGGAGTAGCAAAGGTACCTGTGTCATAGGGGTGAGGGTGTAATCATATAATTCAAGGAAGACCCTGAGACCACTGCCTGGATCATAGTAAGTGCTCAGATGTTGGCTGTCATCAGGGACATAACTTCATCATCATTATTAGCTTAGTTCTCAATTCTGTGTCCCCTTTCTATGGATTGTTTCCCGGAGATTCCCTGTTCCTTATTGACAACATTTTTAAAGCTCCTTTTTTTTTTTGTAATTCTGGTGGGGCTTACTCCTGTGTGATACAAATGCTTTGAAAATGGGCCCTGAATTCTGTTCCTAGGCCTATAGGGAAACCCATAAGACACTCAGAAAGAGAAAGTTAATGTATTTCATCAAACCTGACCCTTGTCTGTGTGTAACTTATGATATCTTACCTTAGGGATACCTGACTAGAAGTACCCATTGCAGCTTCCCTGCCTTAGGACGATTGTATCATTAAAGGAAAGTATGGTTGCAGAGGAGGGTAGGGTATAAACAAATGACATGTTGAAAGTCAAATAAATGTTTCAATGGCCACTTCACCCCAGTGGACAGGACGACGCTGAGCCCAGAAATGAGAGGCCAGGTTCTAGACCAAAATGGCATCTTCTGAGCCTGTTTACTCACCAAATGGGGATTTTTAGTAGATCATCACCAAGGCCACTCTGTGCCTTAATATTTTGTAATTTTTGCAACTGTATGGTTAGTGCTGGTGTCCACAGTTTTCAAGTTGTATAAGTTTTAAAAGACTAGGTAAGATGCTGAGGTAAAGCTTAGTCAGGGCCAGTAAGAGACTAAGAATTGCCAAGTGTCAATAATGGGCATTATTTTTCCTTCCTTCCCTGTACCTAGGCTCCCCAGAAGTAAAAAGTAAAGATAGGAAGTCCATCGTCTCTGTTTTGTCAGTTGAAGTAAAAAGAACACTTACTTCCATTTTAATGGAAGTTTTGTGTATTAAATATAGTCAGTGATTTGGCCTCCGGCTGAATTTAGATTTGATTTGCAAAGATGGGAATATTAAAACTTGTCAGCCAACCCACAAACCAATTAAGTATTTCTAAGCTGACACAATGTGAGGTAGAGTTCTTTTTCTTTTCTCCACAAGAATCCCTCACAGTGAAAAAACCAGATAAAATAGATACTGTCTTTGAAAAGGCATTATTGCAAGTAATTGTCAGGAAAGGATGGCCTTACAGTGAGACCACTGTGTGGGCCAGAAATTCAGACAGAGCAGTTCCAGGGTCTGGACCAGTGCCGTCCGACAGCACTTTCTCAAAGATGGAATGCTTTGCGCTGTCCAGTGTGGCAGCCACACGTCACACGTGGCTGGATGTGGCTAGTGTGGCTGGGATCTGAGTTTTAAATTTTATTTAATTTTAGTTTAAATAGCCACACGTGGCTAATGGGTTGACCAGTGTAGGACTAGGGGAAAAGAAGATTTTGACACACATTCTCATGTATCAAAAACCTGCCAAAGAGCGTCAGATTGCCACAGCTGTGGATGGGAACTAAAAGAATGTCGGAAAAGCACTCCTGTGTAAGAGAGTTAGATTACACTTTGTTGTTCCAAAGGAGCATATCAGGCCACATGGAAGTTGCTGCAGGTCAACACCTTCTGGCTCGGTGTAGAAAGCTTCCTTACAGTTAGTTGTATAAAATTATAATCACATGTCTTAAAATGTAAGGACACGCCCAGTTCAGGGGGTGCTCGAAGTCGGGTTTGGTGACAGTATGGCAGGGACCTGGAGTCTCTTCATCAACAAAATGAAGATAGTAACACTTGTTCCACCCTCCCCACACATCACTAGCTGCACTGAGGGTTAGCTGAAATACTGGTTTTATAAGTGCTCTGAAACTACCAAGGCATTTTATTAAACATGACTGTTACTAGGTTAAAGATGGTGATTAAAGGACTTTATGTATAGGTGTCACCTTCAGACTGCTTGTTTGTAAAAGAAGCAAAAATATTCCCTTTGGGATCCTGAACCAAAACCCCATAGTTTGTTTGTTTGTTTATTTAAACATATTTTATTGATTTCGGAGAGGAAGGGAGAGGGCGAGAAAGATAGAAATATCAATGATGAGAGAGAATCATTGATCAGCTGCCTCCTGCATGCCCCACAATCTGAGCATGTGCCCTGACCAGGAATTGAACTGTGACCTCCTGGTTCATAGGTCAATGCTCAACCACTGAGCCACGCTGGCCAGGCAAAAACTCCATAGTTTTGACAGTAAGCATGCCCCTATGAATATGTTAAATGACATTGGTCTTCAGCTGTTGGTCTTAAAATCGTCAGTGATTATTTCACCTCGAGAGGAAGCTAAAATTGGTGCTATTACCTTTCCAAATACCCAGCAAACTCCTGATAATGAGCAAATGGATGAACTCACAGTAGTTGGGCTGTGGTAGATGCTCTCATTGCTGAGCCACCTTCAATCAGCCATGGGGTATGCTGGTTCCTCCCGTTGGATATAATGGATTTGTGGGGAAGGTGCCTTGTAGGTAATGTCACAGCAGTGGCCTTAAATTGCAAAGAATTTTTACCAGCCTCATGAACCAGGGTATGGCACAGAATTCATTGGCCCTACTTATCTCCCATAAAGACTTGGGGATGGCAGGACTATGAATGTGGAGCTCAGCCACCCAGCAGTGGGGCTAATGCTCTCATTAGAACTCCCCCAGAATTCGTTACCCGCATTTTAGCACTTGGAGCCTGCACCCCTTACATCCCAGGAGCGATGGTTCAGAAAGATAATGACAGCTCTTAGGTTAGTATTGATGACCCCACTTTCTTTTTAAGCAGGAGGACATTTCCTTGTGAAAATGGTAGGTGCAGAGCACTCTCCTTAGGATGTAGCCCTTCAGCTCCCAAGGACACGAGGAACTTTTCTCTCCTTCCTCTTCTGTCTTCCTTCCTTTCCATGTCATCTCATTCCTACATTTTGAGTGGACTAGCATGCGTTTGCCTTTTGATATACTCTTACTCCTAAGAGCTACAGTGAGGAACTCTAGACAGCCCCATCTTACATGCCTGCACGTGGTCCTTCTCCTGCATACTTGGTCTGGAGAGTAATCATGTCCACCTGGACATAAAACTGGCAGGATGAACATGCAGGCCTGCCTCACAGATGGCTGTCTTCTTCCACGGCATGTGTGTGCATGGAGACGTTCTTGCACGTACGTTCCTGTCAGCCCAGATTGACGAGGGCAGAGGTTAAATTGCTGGAGAAAATCAGCTTTCTACGCCAGTTGCATCGGATATAAATTCCTGACGCTGGCTAGGCCAGGTGCAGAGTAGTCCCTCATTTTCACAGTCTTCACAGTGGTTACTCCAGATTTTTCCTCTCATCTTAAACCCTCCAGTGCAGACTTCTGTCACACCTCATTATCTTCAGATAGCCCAACCAAGAACACCAAGATGTCCAGGAAGATCATTCTTGACTTCCTTTTCTTTTAACATTTTTTGTCAGAATCGCTCTGCATGTTTACATCACTCCTTCTGCTGTCAGAACAAAATGCATCCTTGTTCATTCTCAAGGTCAAAACTATGTTCTTCAGCCAACCCTCACTATCTCCTCCGTGGCTTTGTCACATCAATCATTTCCTTCCCTTTGTCTTATACGCACTGTCTCCTTCACTACCTCCTTCGGTGCTTAGCGTAAGAGAGGCAGCCAGTCTATGTTTCTCTCTCACATCAATGTTTCTTTCTCTCTCTCTGCCTTCCCCTCTCTCTAAAATCAATAAACATATCCCCAGGTGAGGATTTAAAAATAAAAGAAGAGGAACTTAAGCAAGTTTTTTCTGAATTTAAAAAACACACACCCTACCTTCATCGTAGTCTCTCCTTCCCTTCAAAGTCACGTGATTTTATACTTGCTGTCATCCTTTCTTCTTAACCCCTGAATGAGTAATTATGCCCTATTGTGCTAATAAAATCACTCCTTAATGCCCACCAATGGCTTTCCAATCTGAAAGTCCAGTAGATTATGGCAGTGTTCTGCCTGCCAGGTCACCAGTTCCTCCTCGAGTCTCCCATCCCCTGGCTTTTCACGTCTTTATCTAGTTCTCCCCTCAAATGTCTAAGAAGCCCACTGCTCATAGAGAGTGTTACTTAATAGCTTGGATAAAAGAGTCAGATAGACCTGAATTCAAATCCTGGTTCCACCACTTATTCAGCTGTGGAAACCTGAGTACGTTACTTAATTTTTCTGAGTATGTTTTCTCACTCTTCCTTCGGAGGGTTGTAAGGCTAAAGTGAGCAAACACATGCCCAGCATAGTTCCTCACGAACTGCTTCTCACTTTGCTTTCTTTTCTCCCACTGCTCATGTCCTCATCCCCATCTTTCTCCTTTCTGTTCCTGGTCTCCCTCTGGAGCCCCAAAGCCACAGCTCCAGCCACCTGTTGGACACCTTTCTCAAACAGAAATCATCACTCCTTTCTCCCAAATTAAGTTTCACCAGCTCAGCCTGACAATGTCTCAGGCTTGAAGCACAGATGTCCATTTCCCTCCTCTATCTCTCTGACCCTCATACCCAGTCAGTCAAAAAGCCATGTCCTTTCTAGCACCCGAGATTCTTGGGTCTGGATCTTTCCTTTCATTCTAATGCCACTGTCATGGTTATGGCTCCTTTAACTCCGGCTTAGACTCCCAGTCTGGCCTCCGCAGTGGTCCACCCCCTATTCCACTGTACACATTCTTCCTAAAGCTGCACACCTGCTCATGTCCTTGTACTTTCCTGCTCCCTATTAACTGAAGATTCCATGGCTCATCTGTGGTTCAGGGATAGAACAGAAAAAATGGTTGATGCTCTGCACAGAGTTAGCTGAATAAGTTTAGTAGAAAATAAAGCAAACTCGGTCGTGTAATGAGATGTAATGTCCTAAGAACTGCTTTGGTGCTAAGTGGTTAATTAAACAAAAGTTAGCTCTCAATGGATATATGCTACAGAACTATTTGTGAAATAAAATCAGTACCTGGGTCCCATTTGTCACTTGAGACTCAGTGAAAGAGGAGCGTGGATTGGACAGACAAGCAGGGATCTCAGCTGCACCATCCGTGTGAGGTTGCCCTGTGCATGGCTCTCCTTCCAGCCAGCGCTAAAGGGCCCACATCTCCGTTCTTGATATGGATTCTAAGGAGACCATATTTGACAAACTGAAAAGGGGTCCCTTGCCTAGTTCTACATCTACTGCAAGACTGAAACTGGGTCGCTAGAAAAACCATGCGGTACTTTGTAATGCAGGTCTTTTGTGGACACAAGAAAGCACACTTACTGGTGTCCCTGGTTTCCCCAGTATATATCTCACACCCTCTCTTTCACCCTGACCCTCACCAGTCCAGGCAAGAGAACTGTGACGTTTCTGTACCTGGCACCCCACTGTGTGTGAGAAGAGGCAGCAGAAGGGAGTTTGATGTGTGAGTGACAGATCCCCAGGTAGCGCTGCGGGGGAGCGCTTGACCTGACCAGTTTGAAGCTGAAAACTCATCAGGTTACACTGGAAATGGTTGCTGCTGGGCATGGCTTTCATCCTTGTTTATCTTCTTTGTGTTTTTTTAAACCCTTCCTGAAGGTATTCTTGTTTTGTTTTTGTACAAATGGATCCTTTTTCCTGAATTGTGTGGACGTGTGTCTGCAAGAGCATTTGTATATTCCTTTTTCATGTTTCTTGTCACTGCAGGGCAAGGTTGTAACCTCTTGATGCAGATTGTGAATCTTAATGAAGTCATCATTTGCCCTGGGAAAGAGATGTTTGTTCAAATAGTGGAGAAACATGTTCTTGTTCTGACAACATTATAGAAACCTTGTGTAGGAAGTAACAACTTTTATTTTGAGCACCTACTACATGTGAGCTATCATTTCAAACACTTCATGTATGATCCCTTTTAATCCTCAGAAGAATCCCTTATTGCTGGTTTTCCCATTGACACTTGAGGAAACTGAAACAGGGAAGTACTTCACCTGCGGTCACGTGTTTAGTAAATGAGAAACCAGGACTCAGACTCAGGCAGAAGTTCTAGTGCCAGCAATGCTCATCCTACAGAAATGACTAGTGGGGGCAGACACAGAGCAGCGAGGGCTAAGTTTTCTCCCAGCCTGTTACCTTGCCTGACTTAAGGTTGCCCAAGACATGGCCCCGCCTTCCGGGGTCATTACTGCCCGGTGGTTGGAGGAGGGCTCTGAGTCTCTCTGGTTTATTGGCATAAGTCCATTGCTGAGCACAGTGACAGGCATGTAGGAGGTGCTTCAAGTTTTGTTGGATTGAATCAATATGCTTCCAAAAGATTAAGCTTCTGATGGTCATGGTTGAACCATGATCAGTTAACAGTAAATGGGAATTAGGGACTTCTACAATGTAGTGATCGTGTCTTGCTACCTTTAGAAACACCAGTGGAATAAAAATCTGGTGCTGTTGGGATCACTGTTCTTACCTACTATGGTATTTTTGAAATCTTTCAGGGTTATGTAGGGGCGTCCTGGCTCCTGTATGATTTATGAATCTATTATGCATGTCACATAGTGACTTTCATTCTGGAGAACCATCCAATGAACTCAACCAGCCCCCTCCCCCCATAATGTAATGTTGAGGGGGACAGAAGAAGAAGACAATTAATTCATAGCTAGAACACAGGACAGAGTGGTGGGCCTGGAAGCCAGTGAGGAGGGCAGTACAGAGACAAGAGCTAGAGGCGGCGGAGCCCAGCATGGGGAAGAGTGTATAAGGAGAAAGAGCAGGGACTACTGACTAGGCAGGAGGATTGAGGCCAAGGTTGAAATACTGCTTAGAAAAGCAGCAAGCTATGCTGGTGCATTGATGACCTTAACAACCTTAAAATTATGAGCCTCTGGCTTATAAGCTTGCATTGCCGGTTGACTGGATTTAGATTGGGAAAGGTTTTTTAGCCTCCCTCCCCCTCAATCCTTGTATCCTTAATTCCCAAGGTCTTTGGTTTGTGAGTTGTGTATAGCATTCTGGGCCTTGAGACCATATAAGTCAAGGGAGAGGGATTCTAGTGGCCAGAGGGCTGCTTGCCGAAGGGGAGGTGAGAGGATCCCAGGTATGCCAGCAGGCAGTGTAGCTTTTGCAGGAGGTGTAGAGAAGTGAGACAGCCTGCCTGCTCATTAACACATCCTCCTGCCGTCATCCTCTCAGCAGAACCGTGTTTGATTTGAAATCTGTGTTTATTCTACATGAAAATGAAAGGTGCCTGTTGATGTCACTTTGGTGCTGCTGAGACAGAAAGTGGGTATTTTACCTCTTTTTAAGCAAGATGGAAGGGCCTTGTAAAAGCGGTTTCCAAGGAATAACCTAGCATTTTAAAGATTTATAGAACAACTGTCCACTTACAGGTTCATTTAAGTTTTGTGAAACATTTCTGCTTCTGCCTTGCCATGTCAGCAAAAGATTCTGGGATTTAAATAAATAAAACCTGGTGAGATATAATAAAGTGCAGAAAAATAGGATGCATTGAGTTACTGCTGAAAGGAATATTGAGGCCTGAGTGATCTCCTTACTGATGTCTCCTGAACAGAAGACAGCTTTCGTCTTTGAGCTCTGTGTTATTTAAATAAGCCGAGGGATTTGTGGGTTGTTGGGGGATGTTAGAAAGTGTATCCACCAAAGGTAACGATTCCATTTCAGATACGCACTTCTTTTAATGAAAGGAGACAGGTGAGGGTACAGAATGGAAATGTTAATAGCACCTGACCCTCTTTCCTTCCCTAGGAGTGTCTCCACTCAGCTAAATTGGTGAGATTTTAAAAATAAATACTTGCGAGTGTATCATGAGGCAGGATGTACTGTGGCGAGACAGGAAGCAGTGGTGGAGGTCAGGAAAACCTGTGGACATGGGAAGTGTGTGCTGAGCCCCCCTGTGTTTGCTGTTGTGAAGGTTTGACTAAAAACAAAACAGGTGTCTCTAATTCAGAAGGTGTATTTCCTCTGTTTTTATTCTTTATTCTTGGTCTTCCCAGGGCCCAGGGACTCAACACCTAAGGAGCAAATGTCTAGTGAATGGATGGCTTTGAAAGAGGTTCTAGAAAACACTACGCAAACTATCTTAATAAATTTTATTACTATCTTCATTCCATTCTTTCATCTGGTCCCAGTAACTGATCCTTTTGAAAATTGCCCTGAAGGACCTTTTATTTTATGTGGGAAGCCAGACAAAAGTGAATGAATGAATGAATGAATGAATGAATGAATGAAAATTATCTCTCATTCAATCCATAGACCAAATTATCCTTACTTGCATCTGAAGACTTGCTCTGCTATGATTTTTATGCCATGATTTTTATGCCACTGTCCCGAAGCACTGTCATCATTTATTAACCATTACACCTTCATATTGCTCTGATGCAGGTTTGAAATGAAGTCAGGTTCTTTTTATTTTCCTCCACATCTATATTCAATCAGTTATAGACTTTGCCCTGTTGAGACTTCCGTTTCAGTGAGCCTCAGTCTAAACTATAAATTAAGCCACAGAGGTCATTACAGCATCATCTTCGGGAAGCCACTGGTGTCAGAAAAGATCATTCTTTGTTCAGCCTCAATATTATCTGTGCGCCCATACATTTGTGTACAGAAGGAAGCATGTTGTTCATAAAACCTGGCTATTACTCTGCAAGCCACCTTCACATTTGTGATAGAAATATTCTCCAAGAGGCAAATTCACTGTCCATCATGGAATTTATACAAAAGCCAGACTTCCCAGCATATATTAAATCTCTTTATTTTGGATCATGGCATTTATTAGGATCACTAGGGCAGCTTATTTGAATGAGATCAAAAGAGCTTATTTGTTTAGTAATCATTTATTGAGCTCCTGTTGTGTGCTGTATACCACAGGAGGATAAAATTAAAATAGTCCCTGTCCTCCAGGAATAAGTAGTCCAGCATATGAATCCAACATGAGACAGCCAGCAGAATTGCAGTGATGGGTGGGCAGAGGTCCTGGGACTTGGAACAAAGGGGGAAGAAGAAATGGTGAGCGTGGACCAGGGCTGGAGCAGAGGGCTTTTCTGGGGCATGCTAGTGTTAGAGGTGGAAGGGCCATTTTGAAATCTCATTGCAGGAGCAGCCAGAGGCTGTGAGTTGGTGGGTCCAGTAGATGGGTAGAAGAGGCAGAGTCAGTGCCCTTGGGCCAAGGTCTAGCTTGTCCATCTCAGCCTTCCCCAAGGATGGGATAGAAGGAACCCCAGGAATGGAACCCCAGGAATCAGCATGAGGCAGGCAGTGATCACCTTACAATAGTGAGCACCTTACCATAGCTGCCTTAGTTGGATCCTCACTAGTATATTTTAACAACATGATGGCGTTTACCAAGTGAATGACTAGATACTAAGCACCATTTAAGTGCTTTAATGCATTATCATTTTTATCTTCTCAACTTTGTGAGATAGGTGGTACCATTCCTGTTGAATAGGTGAGAAGCTGAGGAATGAAGAAGTCACCCAGCTTCTAAAAGGTAGAGATGGTGCGGTGAGGATACAAGTCCAGTGCCTCCTTTAATACAGAATGCCCTTTCAAACATCCCAAAGCCAAGATTCCATGTATATTCATTTTAGAATAGCAATGTCAGGTGTCTTATTCCCTGGTCATTTCTTTTGCCATACATTTGGCAAAATCTTGTTGGTTTCACTTAAGCATCATTACAAATGATTGAGTGTTGTTTCAAATATTTGTGAATTGTGAGGGAGCATATGCACTCTGATCATTTTTAGTGTATGTCATTATTTTTTTAAAATTCTGAGTACAAGCCACTAAATTGATTTAATAGTTTGGGCACCTTTGGGTGTTCTCTCAGACACCAAACAAACAGAATTTCTAACCACAGTGACTAAATCAGACACTTCACAGTTTGAAAAATTTATAGAGTAGAAAAAGATATATGTGGCCAAATAAATATCTAGGCAGTTAGGACATGTCTACTGAAACACTGGTTTCCTGAAACATAGTCAATAAATGTACAACCATGTCACAAAAAGAGATTGTGCTCAAGAGAGTTTATTATGATGTGGTCACGCCCCAAGAATATCGCCTTATACCTCATGAAGCCTCTCCATAATGGGATTCTGTGTTTCAGATACTCTTTATGAAAATGAATGTTCCTGTGAACTCTAGAAAACTTACTTGGTCAATCCAATTAGGAAAAAAAATTATTTTTGTATTTAGCCCTAATCCCCAAATTAGGAGGGACATTCAACAACTATAATAAATTCAAGGATTACTTGGAGACAGAATTTATCTTTAGATCTAATTTGATTCTCTCGTATAACATTTTGACTTTATGAGAATTATCAGACCAACAAAATTGCCCTTCATTTGTATAAACTGTACTTGAGTTTGGAGCTTTTTTTCTAAGGCAAAAAAAGAAAAGTCTTTGTAGGGGTAATTTTTATATGCATTGTAGTGTGTTTGTGGGAGAGACAAAATTCTTGCTAAAATGTACTGAAGAGAAAGTGTTCTGAATTGGCCAGCTGTTACGTTTTCCAAATGTACTTGGAATGGCACTGTATTTTGGAGTGAAGTGGAAGAACAAGGCTATCCTTACTATTGGAAAGGGCCTTGAAGGTATGTTCTGTTACCTTTCTACAAGCTGTTGCATTCTATGCCCTGCATTCTGTAGACAAAGTCCCAGCTTCTTTCAGGTGGAGCACCCAGAAAAGGCAACCACTCACCTGTTAGCCTTTCATCTAGGTAGAGAGTCCTCACAGAAAGGTTTTGGAGATGCTATTGAATGCCTACTGGAAGTCAAATGATTTCTTGTTTCTGTCTTGTGGCCCTTTCTACTGGTGAGTGTCTATTTAAAGTAAATTAGAATAAAACAAGTGAAAAAGCGTCAAAAGTTTTCTAAGAGAGCCAAGCCAAAGAGATTAGGCCATTTTGTTGAGAGAGGCAGTCTAATGTAGTGGCAGAAGGGTGTGGCTCTAGAGTCAGGCTCACTGGGTTTGACTCCCACCACTGCTAATTGTTTTTGTTGGAAGACATTAGCTAGGTTGCTTACCCTCTCAGTGCCTCCGTTTCTTTATCTCTGAAAAGGGTGCAATAGAATCTAATTCATAGGATCATTAAAAGGACTAATTGGGTTGGTGGGTATATTTAAAACACTTAGAATGCTGAGCGCACAATAAATGTTAAGCACCATTAACATTTCTGAAATCCCAAACTGGAAGCTTCCGGGCACATCTGCTAACACAGGCTGCACACAGTGCAATGCGCTCCCTGTAGGTACAGTACTTAGGCAGGGGTAGGTGATTATTAGATGAGTCCATGCAGGCAGACTGTTCCATCCCCAACAAGACATTCACTGTGGACACTGGCCTGCTTCACACACCCAGGCAGACTGAGGCACTGTGCTCAAAGGAGAGAGCAAACTCAGGCAGACACTGGAACACCCTTTTAGGGGACCTCGTAACAGTAAGCTTCATGGGAGACGGTGAAGGGGAAGGTCATGCTGAATGCTAGTTCCACTTTTGTCCACTGTTCACATTATATTGCACAAGGCCCTTCCTGTCTAAGTACTTACATGTACTGTCTTCCTCAGATTTGATTCCAAACTCAGGTCCCACATAAGCGCCTTCCAGCAGCATCTATCACCCTTTCCTCTTCCTGGCGTAAACCAATCAGAGCCAGCCTGGAAATGGAGTTGGAGTTAATCCCAAAGAAATTGAAAGTGGGAGCAAGGACATTTCCCAAAGGAAAGTTGGGGTCCTCTTCTACCAAGAAAGTTGAAAGGATGAGGTCACAAAAACAGCAGGTATCTGTGCATCCGTGACGGTAGAGTTGAGATAGCTTGTTCTGTTAGCCTTGGCTCAGAAATGAGCAGACCTCGGTTTTCCAGTGGGGCCAGTCCACAACCCAACCCAGAGGCTGGGCCAGGAAAGATAATGGAAGGAAAATAGACACTGGAAAGAAACACGGCTCATCGGGTGTCTATTCTGCACCAGGGTCTTTATGTCTGTGAAGTGGAATGGGAGGTTTAAAGGGGTTGGAGAGAGGATAAAGACGAACCTGGATTCATGGTGAGGTTTGATGGCCAGAGGTGTGGATGACCCCAGGGTAAATGGAGGAAGCAGGCCCTCAGAGGGGAAAGGGGTTCTAGAAGGTTATACAGGCCAGTTGAAAGGGGGACTTTTGAGGTTCTAAATAGGAAAGTCTTCTGTTTGACCTAGATGTAGAGTGAATAATTACTTTTGTTGTTTGGAAAGCAGTAAAGCCAGCCAACCATGCCACCATCCTGGTCTCACAACCCACATATCTTATGTTTCAACAAGGAAAATCCTTTCAAAGAGATAAATGTGAGTTCTGTGTGCCATGTATATATTTGTGCCACATTTAATTCAATTAGCTATAATATCACGTAGCTGTGCTTATTTAGCTGCTTAGACCAGATGGTAATGCCTGCTGAAGAAAAATGGTTCCACGATGTAATTGAACATGCCCTGTTGACAGAGTTACAACTACCCGTTTCCCCAATTAAATATAGGTGATTCAATAAAATGAACACCGAGTCTCTTACTCCGCCACCATTTCTAGCTGGAAACATAAGGGAGGCAATGTGCTACAGAGTGGGAAATTGCACAGTTATGGCGTGTACCGTGGGAGGGATAGGAACGAAGACAGGCTTTCTCCTCCCCACCCGCCCGAACAAATGAGGAGCTAGTTGTTGATATCTCGATTTGGCCAGTGGCCAAGGGGAGAGGCCTTGGCTTCCTCGGTTATGACCCATCTGAAAGTGGTGGCGAGAGTGGATGTGAACATTATGAAAACTAGCCAGGACATTTTGAAAAATGATGAAAAGTGTTGGCTTCTGAGTGGAATCAAGTGTGGCAGAAACCGTGTGTTGACTGGGCAGATGAGGGTGTTGGGTAATTTTAGGAATGTTTTTAATCAGTACTACAAAATATGCTGGCTAAATTAAAATTTGTGAACAAATATCTGATGAGGCTGTCACTGAAAATATTTTTGTATTTATTGAAAAAAGATGAAGTCTAGTCTCCTGCAGATCTCCCTGATCCTGCCTGTGAAAATTTCCAGGTTTAGGAAAAGGAAGAAGAAAGTCAGATCCTGGCATTGCAACTTTCCCGCAAGCTCTCTAGAGATGATAATGATAATGATCACTAGAATGATAATAAGTGAGAAACACTTCCTGAGGAAAAGCTAGAAAATGGCCATGTCCAAGGACTTAAATGACCCAGTTTATTTTTTGACTCATGTATATTTTTTTTTTCGTAGTTACTGCATGTTGTGTAAGTAAAAGTTTGTAAGGAGAGTTGAGAATCCTAGAGTAACAAGGATCTTAAAATCCACTCAAGCTCAGCCTCTCATTTTAACCAGGAGGAAAAGGCAGGGGGAGGAAACCCCACACAGTTCAAGAGAGATCACTCCAGGCCCCTGTCTCTTCCCCCATTACTGAATTTTGCCCCATTCTAGTGTTAAGGGGCTAATGAGGGAGAGGGAGGGAAGGTGGGACAGGAACAGGTGAGGGTTCCCTGTTCTCACTGCTGGTCATCCAAGGTCTGATGGGGGTGAGGGGAGGAAAGGTGGGACAGAAACAAGTGAGGGTCCCCTGTTCTCATGCTAATCACCCAGGGGCTGATGGGGGAGAGGGGAGGGACGGTGGGACATGGACATGTGGGGTCCCTATCACCCAGGGCTGATGGGGAGAGGGGAGGGACAGTGGGACATGGACATGTGGGGTCCCTATCACCCAGGGGCTGATGGGGGAGAGGGGAGGGACAGTGGGACATGGACATGTGGGGTCCCTATCACCCAGGGCTGATGGGGAGAGGGGAGGGAAGGTGGGACAGGAACAGGTGAGGGTCCCCTCTCCTCACTGCTGGTCACCCAGAGCAGCTTCACTTGTATCTGTTTTATATGTTGGAGTCAAATAAATGTATTTAACAGATTTTTCTCACATAAAAAGGTCCTTTTGAGTCCACTCTTCTCAACCACACGGGAATTCCAAATGGTGGTGGGGTCTATTATGCCTCCCATCTTCACTCTGCCCACGGGGTCTCAGAAGTGCCCTCACCATATCTACTATTTCCCTAACTCAGATGACAAATGTAAAGCTGTACCAAATCGTATTGTGGAGGTTATACAGTGGGGCCTTGACTTACGAGTGTCCCGACTAACGAGTTTTTCGAGATACGTGCCATCTCTCGGCCGATTTTTTGCTTTGAGTTGCGAGCTAAAATTCGGGTTACGAGCCAGCTTCAGATACCCCACCGCTAGTTGGTGCAGCGAACATCACAGTGAATGCCACAACATCAGCCTAGCATCACGTGTCTCACTTGTTCACTTTATGATTTGACATATGAGTAATTTGAGTTACAAGCTCCATCACGGAACGAATTAAACTCGTAAGTCAAGGCCCCACTGTATTCCGAAAGTAGAGTGAGAAAATATTTTATGTGGCTCAACGTTAGTGCAGAACTCTGTCACCCCACTCTCATTCCAATTAGATTCTGAAAAATTAGACTAGGACTCAGAGTCCTGGGTGTCAGGCCCAGCTCTGCAAGGAAACTGTTTGACCTTGCACGTGACCTGTAGACCCATTCAGAGAACCGTCAGACCCCCCTGAGAAAGGGCGTAGGTAAAGATGGCAGGCCTTCAATGCGGCAGGAGTGAGTCCCGTCAGGAGGAAGGCACCCCGCCTCTGCCCATCAGCACCAGACATCTGCCTGCATCTACCTCCACCTGGGCCTCCGTTCTGCATCTCCGCTGGAGACTCAAATCATGTCACACATGTTTTGTGTTTGATGCATTTAGTCACCAATTCCTCAGCCACTCTTTCTGATTTCTGCCTGCGGGGGGTGGGGGAGTTGGAGATGGGAGCCTCAAGTTGGCACAGCAGGCTGAGCCTGGAGAGGCAATCAGCCCTCGCAATGAACTCCTCTGTCCCTAAAAGGGGCCTTCCTGGGAGGCTCCTCCCGCTGCTGTCTGCTCCCCAAGGCTTCCTGATTGCCTCTCCACCCATCCCCAGAGGGATCTGATTGCAGCCCTGCTGTCCCCTGGCCTTCCCTGTGCCTTTACCCACTCCCAGCCTATCTCCTCTTCTCCGGGGCCACCACCATTGTTCTGCAGTTCATCTTCCGCTCCTCAGCCTCCTAATCTCTGCTCCACCAGTTTTTGTCCTTCCCTTACTCCATGAGTGTCCCTTTCCACACCTGTACACACACACACACACACACACACCACCACTTTTTTCAGTTCTACTTTTTGTAATTCCTTCCCCAGTGACCTCTGACTCAGGCCCGCTAGCCAGGCCCCTTTCTATGGTTTACCTCCAGGAGTGGTGTGCTCCATGCCTTCTCTCTCTACTTTACTTGAACCATGGGACTACAGTCACTCCTGAGATTGTACTGTAAGTGGTTCCTTTGAGCCAGGCTGGGCTTCCCTCCCTTGGCATAAAGTAAATGAACGCTTACTGGGATAAGCAGTGAGGCGGCATCATCCTCAAGTCACATTAGCAGGTGCGTTGAGGCTGTTAACAATCTCATCATCAAAATGCTGGGTAATAGCTAGAAAAACATAATCACAGGTGGCAGTGGGCATGAAATGCACGGCTCCGTGCTTAGTTCTTGGGATAACAGGGACATTGGCGGGTTCCTAAACAGAGCCCTTTGTGTTCCCAGTGCTGTCTTCCTGACTTGTTACGGACCCCTTTCCTCAGCACGCCCACAGGACACTGGCTTCTGGAACAGCCTCAGGAGCTGAGCTACCTGTCTGCCTCCGCATGAGTGTTGGGGAGCTGGTTATGGTGGAAGGGAAAATTCAGAACAACCTTCAGACCCGGCTCTGTACAGGTTTGTTCTTCCAAAGAAAATGGCCTTGGAAATAGCACTTCTAACGTGGAGCGGGGAGGATCTGGGGACTTAGGGGATAGTAGAAGGTAACTTGTGACATTTTCTCAGAGTTTTGTGCAACCTCTGATTCTCCCTTTGAGATTTTTCTTTCTGAAAAAGATGCATAGCTAGTTCAGCAACCTGTAATTCATAGATTTAGATGCCCTGGCATCAAACTATTCCTTGAAAAAACTATGAAGGTGCCGTTGGTCTAAACCATCTTCCTGTACGAGTCTCTTCTGTTGCCATCTGCTCCTTAGACTCCCTGTTTTGTACTGTATTATCCACTGACCCACATTTGTTATGTAAAATTTATCATTTAATTTTCATTTCACTACTCACATCCATATAGTCATTAGCATAAAATGACTATGATGACATCTTTTCTGCCAAAGGAAAGCCACTTGGTGTTTTTTGGCCTCTGCAGCTTTGGTGGAGGGATATGAGGTTCTTTTTCAGCCTTTCTGAATATTGAGAAAAGTTTCCAACCCCCACAGTCAGCTCTGGGGACTCGGCTTCCAACCACTGAATTCAGCTGTGCCTCATGTTTGTAACTCAGTATCACGACAACCGAGAGAGGCTCCGCTTAAGGATTCTTATTTGACAAACAGGATAGGACTTTCTGATATATTGGATTTTAAAAATAGGCTTAAGCTTTCTACTCCAGAAAGCTTTTAGGTAAGGAAAGTAAAATACAGTGAGTTCATGTCAGAATCACTTGAACAACTTTTTTGGGTACGTGCTGGGGATAAGCTAGTGGGGCTAGATGTCCAGGGACAGGAATAGGTGAAAGTTGCAGGCCTTGCCCTCAAGGAGTTTCTGTGTAAAAACAAATAAACTGTAAATAAAATTAACTATATTCAGCAGTAATGAAAGAGTCTAAACCAGCCGTGGGCAAACTACAGCCCGCGGGCCGGATCCGGCCTGTTTGAAATGAATAAAACTAAAAAAAAAAAGACCGTACCCTTTTATGTAATGATGTTTACTTTGAATTTATATTAGTTCACACAAACACTCCATCCATGCTTTTGTTCCAGCCCTCCGGTCCAGTTTAAGAACCCATTGTGGCCCTCGAGTCAAAAAGTTTGCCCACCCCTGGTCTAAACCATTAGTTTGTGATAAAAGATTTTAGAAAATGGGAAATGTATTTCTTTTTTTAAATAATAGTTTATTGAAGTGAAATTCACATAACATAAAATCAGTAAATAAGTCAGTGGCATTTAGTATATCCATAAGGTCATGCAACCACTACCTCCTTCTAGTTCCAAAATATTTCCATCTCTCGCTGTCTGTTTATTCTCCCCTTCCTGCTAGCTCTGCCACCCTCATCTGTGTTCTGTCTCTAAAGACTTATTTGTTCTGAATATCCTATCTAATAAAGACAGAATATGCAAATTGGCCATCACACCATGACAAAAGATGGCGGCACCCACAGCCAATAAGGAGGGAATATGCAAATTGATGTGACAAAGATGGCGGCGGCCTGGCTGGGATGCTTGCGTCGTCGCCATGGTGACAATGCAGGTGTTCTGCGCCACTTGAGGCTTCTGGGCAGCGTGCGCGCAGGCACGGAGGAGCCAGGGTGGGGCGGGGGGCGGGACACCTGCTATGAGGGGGTGGAGAGAGCTATAGGAGGGCGGCAGGGCCGGAGCGAAGGCGGAAGGCAGTGGCCAGAGTGAAGGCCCGGGTCCCGGGGGCTGGAGGGAAGCCAGTGCCAGCAGGCAGAGGAAGGAAGGCCTATTATTGCATGAATCTTCCTGCATCGGGCCTCTAGTTTCATATAAATGGAAGCACGCTATATGTGACCTATTTGTCTAGCTTTCTTTACTTAGCACAATGTTTTGTAGGTTCGTCCAGATTATAGCATGTATCATTGCTTCCTTCCTTTTTCTGACTGAATAATATTCTAATGTATGTATATACCATTGGTTTATCCGTACATCCACCGATGGGCATTTGGGCCATTTCTACCTTTTGACTATTCTAAATAGGGCTGTTAGGAACACCTGTGTACATGTGCTTATCTAAGTACCTGTTTCATTTCCTTTGGGTATATACCTAGGAGTAGAATGGCAGGGTCATATGGTAATTTTATATTTAACTTTTTGAAGAATTGGCAAATTCATAGTTACTGAACCATTTTTAATTCCAACCAGCAGTATATGAGGATTCTATTTTCTCCAGATCCTCTCCAACACTTGGCTATTTTCCATTTTCTGTTTCTTTTTTTTTTTTTAGAGCCACCCTAGTGGATATAAAGTGGTTTTGATGTGCATTTTCCTATTTTGACTACCGATATTGAGCATTCTTTTAATGTATTTTCATGTGTTCATATATCTTCTCTGAAGAAATGCCTACTCAAGCACTTTACCTATTTTTAAATTGGATTGTTTGTACTTTTATTGGTGATTTCTAAAAATTATTTATATATTCTGGATACTAGACCCTTATCAGATATATAATTTTCAAATTTCCCCCATTGTATAGGTTATATTTTTCATTGCACAAAGTTTTTAATTTCTATGAAGTTCAATTTATCTTTTATTTTACTGTTCATTTTCCTAGTATCATATCTATGAATCCATTGCCAAATCCAGGGTCATGAGGATATCTCTGTGTTTTCTTCTAAGGGTTTTATGGTTTCAGCTCTTACATTTAGGCTGTTAATCCATATTGAGGTAATTTTTGTACATGGTATGAGGTTGGGGTCCAAATTTATTCTTTTGCATGTGGCATTCTAGTTGTCCCAGCACCATTTGCTGAAGCCTTTCCTTGTTGAATGGTCTGTGAACCCTGATCTAAATCAATTGGCCATAGATATTTATTTCTGGGCCCTTGATTCTATTCACCCTATGTCTGTTCTTATGCCAGGACCACACAGTTTTAATTACCGCAGTTTTGTAGTAAGCATTGAAATCAGGAAGCGTGAGCTAACTTTTCTTTTTCAAGATTGGTTTGGGTCTTTAGAGACCCTTATAATTCCATACAAATTTGAGGGTTGGCATTTCCATTTCTGCCAAAAGGCCATTGGAATTTTGATAGGATTGCATTAAATCTGTAGATCATTTTGGGTAGTGTCTACATCTTAACCATATTGAGTCTTCCAATCATGAATATGGATTTTTTTTTTATTTGGGTCTTTAGTTTTACAGTTTTCAGTGTACAAATCTTTGACCTCTTTGGCTAAATTATTTCCTAGGTATTGTATCCTTTTGGATGCCATTGTAAATGAATAGTTTTCTCAATTTCCTTTCTGGATGGAGCATTGCTGATATATAGAAACACAACTGACCTTTATGTGTTGGTCTTGTACCTTGCTACTTAGCTGAATTAATTTTATTAACTTTGGGATTTTCTATATATACTAGTAGAATCATTTCATCTGTGAACAGAGATGCCTTTTGTTTATTTTCTTGCCTAATTGCTCTAGATAGAACTTCCAGTAAAGTGTTCAATAGCAATGGCGAATGCAGACATCCTTATCTTAGTGATGATCTTAGGGGGAAAGCTTTCAGTATTTTACCATCATGATGTTAGCTGTGGGTTCTTCTTTATTGTGTTAAGGAACTTCCCTTCAAATTATAGTTTTTACCCTGAAAGGGTGTTGGGTTTTGTCAAATGCTATTCCTACCCCATTTGAGATGAACATGTGGTAGGTAGAACCTTGAAGAAAGAGTAGGATTGATATAAAAAGAAATGTGGAGCCCAGAGAAGTAAGTAGCTAAAGTATAGTGCTGAGAACATGAGTAGTATCTGCAGAGATTACTGCACAGTCTGAGTCCCTGGAAGAAAATATTGCAGAGCAGAGGACTAAGATAGCAAGCTGGGAAAGGGCAGATTCTGAGAATGGTTGGAAGGCCCTTGAGTGCTAGAATGCTTTTATCCAGTCAACATCTGGAGCTCCTTAGGGCTTATGAACCCTGTGGAACTCGGAATCATGGCTTCAGCTCATTACTCTCCACTTTGGTGTCTCCTCTTCATCTCTTCTATTGACTTGCACATTCATCTAGCAGTATTTCCTTTGTAATTTTGTCAGTCAGGTGACATGTAGAACAAAGGAAGTATTGGATTTATTTAATACCATATGATGAATTCTATGATTTTTTAAAATTTAGGAATAAAAACAAATTTAGGAAGGGAGCCAGTTCTATTTGGTAGTTCATTTCTAGTTACCTACAGAGACAGGCCTGGTAACAAGCCAACAGCTTTTGTCAGGGCTACAAATTAGACTGGAGGGAAGAATGAACTGCACATTCCTCGCTCCCGGGCCAAGGTTCCTGAGATCTCTGCCAGCCGCTTCCAGACAGCAGCATGGCTCCTCAGCTGTCTCTCTAGTCAGGGAGACAGATGGAACCTCGGGGGCTTCCTGTTCAGGCGTCTCAGAATTCAAAGCTGTTATGATGTGTGGGCTTTGAAAATGCCACTCTTCGGGGAAGCGGAGCCTTGGCATCCCAGGCTTGCTTAAATTGAGCATGTGTTCTTTTCCATCTTCATGACTGTAATTTTTGCTGTGCGTGCCCCTAAGCCTTTTCTTGGAATGTCAGCAGAGGGTGGGTTCTGGCTGTGCTGGGAGCTGTGTGCTCATTAAGTGCTCCAAGTTCACCTTACTGCACACTCCCATGGCCCACACTCAGGCCAGCCGCTCCCCTCCCTACACTTGTTCTAGTTCGTGTTCTTCTCCAAAAGGCCATTCCCGCGGGATTCTGCTCCCTCCATAGTGGACCTTAGCCCAAGCACCAGCCTATCTGTGTCAGTGGCCATGGCATGTCAAGGTTGTGACTCTTTAGCTCTTGAGCCAGGAGCCTCTGTCCTTTCTAGAGACGTTCCAGCATACTCTTGACCTCAGTGCAGGGACAAAAGCCCAGGAGCACTTGGTACAAATGATAATGGCTTTTTCATTAGGATACTTGGTCACAGAATTCCAGCTGTCCGTGTCAGGAGGTGCCAGTGAGGCCTCTCTTGGATAAGAAGGAAGTGGAGATCAATGGAGATCAGAAATGAGAGGATGGATGTCATTCTGTAATCGGAACGCTATTTGACTTCTGAGTTTTAGCCAACAGCAGGTGTGGCCACATCCATAGTGGTGAGGCCATTATTTCCTTATCCTTGTCCTCAGGCAGCGTTAATGAAGAAGCTAACTGCACATGGGCCAGTACTGGGCCCTGTGTGCAGCACATAGAAAATGCTGCCCCGTCAAATTGAGACTGGATATGTGAAATGATTTACTAAGACTTAACAGTTAACATAGCTCTTTCATTGCAGCAAGCACCTAACGTAGATAAGTAGACAAAACTTAAAAGTCTACATTTTGGAAGCAAATAGAGTTTTCACATTATAAAAAGAACACAGACTTTTATGCTGGAACATCAAATAGAGATTTCGTTTTTCTTTTTTAAAAAGTTGCTTTGTTAACAATTAGGAAAGCCATCCAGGTTAGTTATGATTTAAAAATAAATAAATAATTTTTTTAAAGTATACAAACTACAAAGGAAAAGCCACTGACCCACCTGAACATGCTTCTCCTCCCACAGGGTAAGCCGCTGTTAACATTCCTCTGTAGCTCCCCATCCATCCCTTTTTAAAGGACAGATGTAAGTATGTGCGTGTTAAGGGATGGTTTCTAATTGATATTGGCAAATGCATATGTTTACTGTAATCGTCTTTGCCCACATGTAAGCTGACATTGTTCAGGTCTGCTGCCTTAGCGGCCAGGATGCAGACGCTGACAGCTGCCCCTTCGTTCTGCTCACCGCAGCAGTAGTAAGCTTACTGCGCACTACTTGTGGCCTTACTTTTTAGGTGACTTATCTTTATTGGCTTTTCTGCCACCACCAATTAGCCCCCTTGTCTACACACTCAGAATCTGTTCCTTTTGTTTGAGGTGAAAATAGTTACTTCCACCGAGTGCGCATTTGCTAGGAATGCTTCCAGCCGAAGTGCACTTCGGCTGCCTCTCTGGTTTTGCAGGGAGGTTGTTGCCTCTGAGGCTGAAACTCTTAATTGATTAGCTTCATGATAACATTTTTTTGTCAATTCATAGGTATGTGTATGACCCACAAGACACTATCTGCTTAGTAAAATGTAAACATATTCTCTTCCCTGGATTTTCGCATAGAAGCTTACTCATCTGCCTCGGCATCTTCTGCCTTGGTCTTGCTTTGTTTTGAAGTTTGTGGCTCATTCTTGGACGTAGAACCCCTTTCATTGACTGTGGTGTTTGCCATTGATTCAGAAATCCAGTCCTTGAAGACTTAGCACTCAGCAGACAGGCACAAGGTGGGCCCTTCTTTGGCTCAAGTCTCTGCATCTCCAGGAACTGAATTTTTCATGCAGTAATTAAAATTTGTAGGTCAAGCCTCCCATGGCACCGTTTGCTGCTAATGTGAGAAAGCAGTGATCAGATTCGCTTATGCTGCTCTTCACTGAGCTGAGACTTAAAGGATGAAGGGTGACATTTTCCCCCATTTTGTAAATTAATGCCATTGATCTGCCTAACAAGAACAAAGTTAGGCTTCAAAATACCAAATGATAAAGAGATTAAGACTTTAAATGGCTTTCCAAAAGGCAACCTCTATTGTAAGGCTCCAAGCTGACTATTGAACTTTCAATTAGAATTTCTAATAGGCTATTGACTTAAATGGACAAAATGTTGCCAGCGATAGCTTTCAAGATGACAAAGATTGCTTCTTACGTTCTGGATTATTGCTTTATGGAGCAAAGACTGTTCTGGAAGGTGAGTAATAATAACAACAACAATAACAGCAACAACAACAGACCTCCCTCTGTAGAGTGTCAGCTGCATCAGTGCTGTAATTTTCTCAAAGGCAAATAAATGTATTTTTAAGAAGTAAGTGCATTTTTGAAATATTCTCCCTTCTGGTGTTTGCTAAACATGGGCTCCATGAAACCTTCATGGCATGGACGCCCCTTCAGTCTGTGACAGGGTGGCAGTATTCTCTTTTTATGAGAAGTGCCTGGTATGGGATGTTTCTCTGTGTGCTCACATGCATTCACGCATACTTGCACGTGTGTTCACAGTTGGGACTTTCGCAGATATATTGTCTGTCATTGCTCTCTGCCTCAGTTTACTTTTCTTAGAAGTCAAGATCCTCCTCCCTGATAGGCTTTCAGGTGGAATGAAAGTCTAGCCTTGTTAGGAGTCACTAGCACTAGTACATTTTTAAATACTAATTTTTCAAAGACCAGCTACCTCTTCTAGGATAAAGGGTTAATATTATGCTTATGTTACAGTGCATTAAAAACTCTAATTAAAACAGCATTACATTCCCATCTGCCAATCTCCAGTAATCTTCTTTAATTGCAGTAATTAAACTATATTTACATGTTCAGAATACTTGTAATTTAGCAAATTGCACTCTCTGCTCTACATTTAATCAAACAACCAGTTCCAGTATATTTAGTGTGGAAAGAAGTAATTTCAATGTTTTGATTACTATAGCAGATTTGACAGAGTAAGTGCCCCTCTAGAAGAGGGCTTGAAAGGGAAGGCAAACATGAAATATAGTCATGGTTTTGATTGTCATGTGAATGCCTAATTATATGTTGGAGGATTAACTATTAAAGGGTATCATGGTTGCACTTGATGTTTAGACACAGCCAATATTACCGATAGTAGAGACTGTCTTTTAAGAAAATATAACAAAGGAGCAAATTTTTCTCTTTAAAGGTTGGGAGATCATTGGAAAATTCCATGACAGTGTTGCTGAATGGTGTAACTGCTGTTGGGTCTCCTACCTGTGAATCCCAAGCCTGTCATGCTGGATATGCCTAATATTGCCTGTGTCTAAACATCAGGTGTAACCATGATACCTTTTATTCTTCCCAATTAGAGTCCAGAAAGAATCAGTGATAAACAACAGTGATGACGACACCAGCGCAGGAGTGAGTCCCTCTGCATTCCTGTCTCTTAGGCTGTGTCTGGATTGGTTCTGGGCAGACATGTGCTTTCTTGAAAGGGCCCTTCAGTAGAAGTGGTAGAAGTGGGCCTTTCTCGCAGCACCTTTTGTACCAGACCATTCCCTAACCCAGCCGTGGGCAAACTACGGCCCGCGGGCCGGATCCGGCCCGTTTGAAATGAATAAAACTAAAAAAAAAAAAGACCGTACCCTTTTATGTAATGATGTTTACTTTGAATTTATATTAGTTCACACAAACACTCCATCCATGCTTTTGTTCTGGCCCTCCGGTCCAGTTTAAGAACCCATTATGGCCCTCGAGTCAAAAAGTTTGCCCACCCCTGCAACCCATTCCCTCTGCCTCATCTCTTTTTCTTGTTGTATTTTTTTTTTCATTTGAAAAACAAAGAATAATATTGTGAATATTGATTATATTTTAAAAAGGAACCTACTAAAGTATTTATTTAAATGCTGCTTGCTATTGGTATTGTCTAGGAGGGCTGGTATAATAGTTTCTGTTTCTCTGTATGAATTTGACTGGATATTGGATATTGTCATTAAACCTCTGTTTTTTCAAAACAATATGTCAATTTACTCAACATAGAATCTGAAGTAATCTCTTTTCCAGTAGCTTCTTTCTAATTATGTGATATTAACAGTCTTTCCTAGAATTTGGATCTCTCCTCACTTGTGGGCCATCTATTGTATTAATAAGGCTGATGCAATTAATGAAAACAGACAGTCTAACACTCCTGTTGAATACCAAAGTGGAATCTGGTTTCTTGACCATGTGAACAGAGCAAGTTACTGAATTGTTAAAAATAATACCTGGGAGTGAGGACTAAGGTTTTCTAAAAGGTTCAGTTATGTTTTACTTCTGAGGGTTTCATATTGTTTGGGGAATGGTAGAGAAAGGGGCTTGGGTATTTTTGGCTCATGAAGAGGTCAGGATGAAAATCTTGACACAAAAAATTGGACTTTAGATTGTCACAGGAAGACTCATTCAGTTCAATCTAGTGAGAATTTAAGTTCTGACAATTGTTTTAATATCTGGTTTCTTCCTGTTTCTTACAAAGAGATGCCGATTAATTTATCATGGCTGCCTTTAAAAAATATGGTGAGCAAAATTAAGTGTTATAGTGAAATTCCAGGCACAACAGTGCTGCTAACTGCACTAAGCAGGTTTGAGGGTGCTAGAGACACGTTGAGAGAAAAAGAGAAGTAATTTGAAGCTGAGGACAGGGTGGAAATTGCAGCTCTGTTACTTAGCTGTTTAGTCCCAAACAAACTACCTAATGTCCCTGAGCCTCTGATGTCTCATCTGTAAAACGGACATAATAATACACTTACAGGTGCTGTGCTGTTAGTTTTTCTCTTTCATTGCCTACGTGTGTCCATGTATGAACACACACACCATAGAAACGTAGCCTTTGGAATGATACTAGTACAGTTTTTTTAAACAATGCAGCATAACTGTCAGGAGAACTATGCAAAGGGATGAGGTACATCTAGAACTGAAACCTCCGGTTTCCCCAAACCTTACACAATGAAGGGCACAATGGAAGGACTGATCTCAGTACTCTTTCACACTCTCTGCTTATGAGCAACAGAATAACCCCCAAATCACTCTTAATTCATACCCCACTGAGTCAAGTCCTGAGTGAATGAGAACAGACTGTGTGACACATACCTGCATGGCAAGTGAGCACCTCTGCTCTCCAGCAGTTGCTAGGGAAGGTGAGTTTAGTTCTTATTCTTGGAGACCTAGGGGTGAGGTCAGCATTCTCGGTAAACTCAAACATATGAACATCTGTCTTCTTGAAACCTTCTACCTTGGGGCAGGGTCTGGGGACTCTAGATCCAGAGAGAATCTCCAGCATTTAATTCCAAAGGCAGAAGTTCTGACATTTACATTCTGCTAATTTCACACATCATCTTGCAGCCTATAGGACCTGGGCTCCTGCCAGCAAGACTCTTTAGGAAAGAGTGCTTTTTTGGAGGTGTAGGAAGGGTGTTGAGCTGCAGAGACATTTTTAATAGTGTTCCTGAAATGTCCAAGTGGACTTACGATGTAAATCATCTGAAATTCAAAGCCCTCTTCTGAACTTAGTCTTCTAAGAAAGCTTTACTCCGGCCCTCTCCAAAAATATGGCTGATTTCCTATTTCCAGTGTTTACTTATACTGTACGATGTTTGCTATATAATGCGTTTATTGTATAATAAGGGACTCTGATTTATTAGCTCTTCATTAATCTCATCGCTGGTAAATACTACCACCTTTGGCAGGGACGTGAGCCCCAATCAGGTGATATCATTGCTTTTTAATGAACAATTCTCAGAGTAGCAACATTACATGTGAAAATCCTTATTCTGCATTAAAGGGCCCCAGAATAAAAGACACAAAGGCATTGAAAAGGTTGTGCTGAGAAATGAGGCAGAATTCATTACCAGTTCGATATCCTGCTAGTTAACAGTCTTTGATCTATCATATTACCCTTGTGAAACAGTAAGAAATCACGGGCAGAGTGGCAGTGAACTATACAGCGTGTGTAGGCATTTTGTAAATGCTGCCTTGTTATTTATTGCCTAGCCTAACTGCTGGAATTTAACACAATGACAACTTTCGCAGAGGGGGCATGCGAAAAACTGTGATATTTTACAACCTGAGAAGTTCAGCACTGAGATAGTGAGGGCCCAGCTCTCATTAGCCGAATGGTAGATTTTTCTAATTAGTTCTTTCTAGTGCAATTAGCAGGAAAGAGTCTAATCACCTCATGTGAAACCAATCTAATGCTTGGAAAAGAATGCCCTTGGCTTCCCTTTCAGATTGGATTTTAGGATTTTCCATGCACCTCCTTAAAGAATGGAATCTGTGTTTATATAAAACACGAGGAGAAAGGACAAGAAATGGACAACTTGTTGACTTGCCGGTGCCAGTATAGCTGGAGAAAATGCTTGGAAATATTCATTAATTGGCAGTTCTCAGTTTATCACTTCAGCTGCAGAATCTGTTTCCCTGATTTCTTTCATTTTGAAGTTGGAGACATGGGCCTGGAACAGCTACAGTGCAGCATGGCTGCCCCTTCTGGGGGCATGAAGCCTACTGCATATTAGAATCAAAATGCACTTGGGCTCCTGGGCCTATGGGCTTGTTTCTCAGCCCCTACAGGGCCAGCAGTGCCCACAGTTTTTGCTGATCTGTGCATTCAGGGCTTTGTCTCTCCTGCTCTCTGCCTTGGCGTCCTCCATAGGTGCCACACTCATTTTTGAACTGTTCTCAAGGTTCTAGTGGCCATCCATCAACTCACAGTTTTTAAGTGAGCTGACTGATTATCTGTTAATAATGTTTGTTTTTAATTGGAAAGGAAACTCTAATGATAACCTCTGGTCCCGTAGTCTGTAAACTATTGCCACTTTTGGGGAAGCTACTTGCTTGTAAGAAGATGGATGATAAAATGGTGAGTGTGTGCAAATAATTATTATGAACCAGGGAAAGAAATAGACATTCTTGCTCACGAGATTGTGGAGGCCAAGAAGATGTCTTTCCTCTGTCCATACCATTACTGTCCACGAGAACTTCCCGTGGTGATGGAAGTGCCTGAATTGTTCATGCAATAGGCACTCGCTACATGTGGCTGTATAGCACTTGAAATGGGAGACTGAGGAACCAAATTTTTAATCTTACTAATTTTAATTAGCTTGAACTTAAATAGCCCTTGTGACTATGGCTACCGTGGTGGTCAGTGCCAGTCTGGACCTCTTCTACCTCCTGACCACCCTGCCCCGCTTACATAGCTGCACGTACTGACAGAAAGGTCCTCTGCTCCTCCCTCTTGCTACCCATTCTCCTCTGCTTTGCCTTAAAACCAGCCCGACTGGTCACTAGCAGTTCACTATAAGGCTTGTTATCCACCAAGCTGGATTTTTGTTCTAAAGTTGGAAAATATATTGTATTTTCTTAAATGACCAAAAATACAGATTTGTTTCTAAGAGGAGAGGTGGGAAGGAATCAGTCCAGTTAAGTTCATTTATGGACGTTCCCCAGTTTCAAAGGTAGGACACTATGCAACACCTCTCTCCAAGCAGCTAGATTAAGTGTATACAAATGACTTCTACAAACTCCCTGTGATGTTTTCATGATATTTAATTAAAGTAAGCAAAAATAGAATATTTAACCATCATTGTCAATGATGTCTAACAGATGTGCTAGCTTTGCTCATGATAGCCAGTTGCACTATGGTAAATAAACCCTTCAGGTCACGCTGTCAGGATACAGATAGCAGCCTGGACACACAGGCCTCTCTGTGATTTGATAGACTGGTCTGGTTCCTTCTCTCATGGTTGGAAGTCTCATATTGTTGCTTTGGACCCTGAAATGGATCCTGTTTAAAGGAGAAAAGGAAGAACTAAGTTGTATATTCAACAGAATGCACATTCATCTACTCAGCAAACATTTATTGAAGGTGAACTGTATGCTAGGACTTATGGTAGTCTCTGGGGGTGCATCGGTGGAAATATACTAAGTACCCCCACTGCACTGTAACCTCAAGCAACTGACACATAAACAGTTAAAGATTACACTATGTGATAAGTGTCACAAAAGACATGTATACAGGGTGTGCGGTGGAAAATAGAGGAAGGAAAACTAAGTGGTGGTTTTAGTGGAACATGTAAGGGGAGTTTTATACGTATGAATGGGACTCAAGTCAATTATAAGAGCTTTCCAGGGATACAGAGAAGGCAGGGCCTTCATGAAGGGGACTGTGTTAAACAGGGATTCCGTGTGGGATGGTGAGAGTGCTGAGAGATGAGGAGGGGAAGGAAGCCCTCCATGAGCTTAGTAACATAACAGGGCCAGGACTTAGGTGAGGCACCTAATGCACAGAATTTAAGGGAGCAATCCCTGTGGGGGTCATGCAAGATCAAGGTTGGTACTCACAGCCCCGAGACTGAGTGCCTCCTTAAATTGTGAGCCCTAGGCACCTCATTTGCCTTACCCTGATCCAGGTCCTGAAACATGACTCTATTTGTTTTTAGTATTTGTTTTAAGTGTACAGGATCATGGTTGGACAATTATATAACTGACAAAGTGATCCCCCAATAATTCTAGTTAAACCTTGGTTTTTATGCAGTGAGTGGGCTTGAAAGAGAGCTGGGTGGGAATCTGAAGCAAGGCAGTAAGTTAGACATGGCAGAGTAGAAATCAATGAGATGCATTGAAAAGGTAAAGGCAAAATACCTACTTACAGAAATAATATGAGGCATCAGAAAGAGCAGCCTAATTGTCTTGTCACTGCGTTCTGGGGACTTTTCCCATTGCCTGCCACTGGGTTTTCCTGATTTCGCACATTCCTCAGTTCCTACTCTGTCCTAGGGTCATGCCCAATTCAAGACCCAACCTTACCTATCTCCTAGGTCCCATGCACTAGTCACAGCGGTCGCCAACCTTTTGGATCTCACGGACCACCAGTGGTCCACGGACCACCAGTTGGCGTCTGCTGCACTAGAGCATGTTTTGAGAGCAGGCCACAAGAGTTGGATTATTTTAAAAGTGCCTGACTTTAGATGGATCTGCTGGGCTGGATGGTGTTAACACACTTGGAGAATTGCAGTCTTCCTGGCTTTCTAAATTCAGTGACCTTATTTTAAAAGATGATCAACATGGCTTAGAACCTTTTGAGGATTAGGAGACATTTTAGCAAGTTTATCAAGAATAAGCAAAGATGACATTTGGCTGGCAGTAGTTCCACCCCCCAAAACCATTTGACAGGTTTAGAATTACCAATACTGCTTGAAACTCCCTCCTTCTCCCAGTCTCTGGGATGTTTTCAGAAGGGACTTTTTTCTTCAAAGTCATTCAAGAATACAGTTAACTGGGAAATCATGCAGGGAAAGACCTCTTGGCTCCTCGGGCCGCCTGCTGTGCCCCCCGCCCCCAGCATATGCTATTACTTGTCTCAGATAAGTAGACAGGTGGCTGTGTGCAAAGCAGGGTCCAGCGTGCCTTGGCTCAGGGAAGTTTGCAAACAAAGCCTCGCACTGTTTTCTGAAGTCTTCTGGTCTTGCCTACTCCTTGTCACCTGCATCTGAAAGCATTTGTGGAGGTGTCTGGTGTAGAACAGAGGGCTCCCCGCATTTATTGGGATTAGAACCATAGCATGGCAGGGTAGGGTGAGTAATTGTAGGTCATCTTGTTCATCCTCCATCTGGAAAATCTTCCAGACCACTTTTCCCCACAATGCCTGTAAGGCCATAGCCTCCTAGGACAGACAGACAGCTTCGCTGCCTCCTCAGTCAGCGCTTGCCAAACCTCAGTGATACTCGGAGTCCACTTCCACTTCCTCACTGTTCTGCCCTTGAGTGGTAGTTTCTTTGAAAGTGTGCCAGGCTTTCCAACTTCTATACGTGGCCTCGCAAAATCAGGTTGGAGCTCTCCATCACAGGCCCCCCTTCTTGGGAGGACCATTGGCAGCCTAGCCATTCTGAAACTGCCCCACCCCATTGAGCCATTGTCCCTTCCAAGGACTTTAACTATGAAGGTAGACTCCGTGTTTACCTAGGAATTACGAAACAAGATGAGTAGGTAGAATAAGTGGGGGGTGACGGAAAAGACAGGTCCCCAGGAAGACCAACACCTCCCTCCTGGTCCTGAGAAGTACAGCTGTCGCCTGCTCTGTAGCCAGGAGTCCACACCATCCACTGCACGCTGACTGCCTGGCTGTTGTCTGGCTCTGTGTGCGGGGAGCTTGTCTCCTCCTGGCAGCCACCCAGTGCTGGCAATGCCTCCCACCGCTTTGCTCTGTGTCTTGGTTCACACTGCCACTTCTTCCTGATGGCTTCCCGGTCCCGCTGCAGTCACATCAAACGCATTGAGGTGCTACTGCCATGGACAGCTTAGCTTCTCTGATACCTCCCTACCTCCCGCTACGCAATCCTAGGTTTGAGATATGCCTTCTCGAAGTCCTTCCATAACATCTAAGCATATCTCCGTCACAGTCCATATACCAGGGTAAAATGCTCCGTGTGTGTGTTTCTTCCATTGGACGGTCATTACCTTGAGGATTGGCACTGTGCCTCACTCATCCACGTGACCACAGTGCCAAGACACAGTATAGGTGCTATTTAATAAACGGAGGCATGTATGAACGAGTGTTCCCACTGTGTTTCAGGGTGTTTTTCTCTTTCCCCTCTGTCTTTCCTCTTCATTCCTTAACTTCAGTGAGGAGGGATGAAGTCGTGCAAACAGGAAACCAGAAACAGAAGAGAATCCCAGACTCCCAACAGCCCTTTCCCATCTTGGATGCCCCACAGCATAGAGACCCGTCCTCAGGACCCCTGGCTCATCTTTCCCACAGTGTGCAGCTAGCTTGCCCGAGGGGCACCCAGAGGGAAGGCCGGCCTCCATCAGAGAAGCTCCAAGGGGATATTCTCTGCAGGGCTTTGCAGGTCCCCTCAGCTCCTGTCCCTCTGTGTCAGGGAGGGCTCCAGGGCACAGCTCCTTCCTTCCACCCTTGATGGTATCTGCTTTGGTCTGTGGCTCTGAAGACTCCCTGGCGCTGTGAGCACTACTATGTCACTCTCCTCTGTGCTGGCTCATGCCATCTCTTCCTGCACCTTGGGGTGAAAGTTCTAGAAGCTTATGAACAAGTAAGTTACACACTTCCTGCATAGACAGGAATTAGAAAACACCCCTTCAAAGGGAAGGGAAATGAAAGTTCTTGAAGGATCTAAAAATTTTTATTAATTGATTTGAGAGAGAGAGAGAGGGGAGAGAGGTATTGTATCCTTGGTGTATCGAGACAATGCTCTAACCAACTGAACTCCCTGGCCAGGGCCTTGGAGGATTTGAAGATAGTGCACACTCCCTTCCCTTCCAGCCGGTGCTGCAAAGTCAGACTAAAGGTGCCTGTGCTGCACCTCATTCATTCACCACCACAGAACTTGGCAGGGTTGACTCTGTGTTTTAACAGGAAAACAAGGCCCAGAAAGTTGAAAGTACCTTGATAAGACTGTAGCTAGTTATTGGCTAAACAAGGTTATATATCCAGATCTACCCATTTACTTCCCCATTTAAAAGAAAGCTGTGAAAAAATTATTTTTGTGGCTCCTTAAGTACCTTTTAATCTCCTTGAGATGAACTCTTTGTATGATGTTGTTTCTACCCACCCACCCCCCACCACCACCAATGTTTCATAATTCAGTGTTCACCAGGCAGTTGCTACCCAAGAATTCCAACCAAGTAATAGTGAACTAATGGGATTTCATCCTATGAATTGGTGGACCCTTTTCTAGGGTTTGAGTATGTGCTCTGTCCATCACAGAGGGCCAAGAAATAGGGACGCATATAGAGAACAAAACAACTAGTTCTTGATAAAAAACAAAACAAAACAAAACAAAAACAAAACCTCTTTTTTATAACAAAAATGGCAGAGTTACTAAGGACCAAGAACTACTCTAAGCATTTTATACTCATCTCATTGAATTCCTCCAACCCCACGTGAAGGAGACACTACCACCATCATCCCGTTTACAAGTGAACAAACTGAGGCTTGAAGAGGCTAGATAACTTGCCAGTGCAGACCCAGGCAGTCTGACTCAGCGCCCGCTACTTCCAGACCCCTGTCTGACTCCGTTCCAGGGTGGAGAGCAGCCTGTGGGCTTCGTGATTGTGCTGCTTGGTGCACAGCAAGACGGACCATAATCAGCACTTGAATAATGGAATTTTCATGAGTGATTAAAGTAAAAGCCAGGATTTAGAGATTGAGAGTTGATTGTTAAAGGATAAATGATATTTGGGACGTCTTACTGGATTTGATTAAAGTGAAATTCAAAAACCATCACAAAGATGATTATTTACCAGTGGTACTTTAAGGGCTTTTTTTGTGGCTCAAGTCATTGACACTCCAATACTTAAAATCTCTGTGCTCAAAACCAGAATGTAATTGATCCTTGGAAAATCAGAGGTTAGTGCCTTCCTTGGCAAGCTACTTCTGAGCTGTTAGACTGTAACATAATCACCCTTTGAAGACAGATCTTGTTGTATTTTTTTCCTCCTATGGTGCCTAGTATCTGGCTTTATACATAATAGATACTTTGAGATGGATGGACAGACAGAAATTATTTTATATTGCTTCAGGGGCTCTGAATTCAAGGAAGAGTTGATTTCTGAATGAAGTATATTAGCAAAGATTGCCTAAGCACAGAAATCTCATTTCTCCTCGTAATTATCTGGATGTCAGGGGCCAGGTCCCAGTCTGAGTGTCATACTGTGCCTTTATAAAGCTAATATTTCCTGGAAGAGAGGCCAACTATGAAATAATAGCAAGCACATGGACAGAGGCTGCATGTTGTCCATTGGCACCAAAAGGTCAGACAAAATAGGGGGCTGGACCAGGGCGTGTGGACACAAGCAGGCATTTGGGATTTAAGCTTGCAGCCAGTGCTGATGCTACAGCTACAGGACTGTAAGATATAAAAAGTAAAGGCCATGCCCAAATGCTGTAAGCGATGGGCCAAATAGATGCTGGGTGGTGTTAACTAGTAAACAAATTCCATGGCTTTTTAGAGGACAGTTCTTTTTACTAGTTCACCTTTATTCTGTTTACTACATGTAAGGCATGGTTCTAAGCACTTTACAATATTTAATCCTCATAACAATCTGTGACATAAATACTATTTTTATTCCCATCTTACAGAGAGAAAACAGGTGTAACCCTGATCAGGTAGCTCATTTGCTTAGAGTGTCGCCCCAAAATGCCAAGGTCAGAGCACATACAAGAAGCAACCAATGAATGCATAAATCAGTGGAACAACAAATCAATGTTTCTCTCTCCCTCCCTCCCTCTTTTCCCTCTCCCTTCATCTCGCCTTCTCTCCTTTCCTCCCTTCTCTCTCTAAAAAAAATCAATAAAAAAAATAATAATAGCCCTGGCCAGTTTGTCTTAGTGGATGGAGCGTTGGCCTGTGGACTGAAAGGTTCTGGGTTTGATCCTGGTCAAGGGCACATACCTCGATTGGAGGCTCAATCCCTGGCCCTAGCCGGGGTATGTGCAGGAAGCAACCAGTTGATGTGTCTCTCTCACATTGATGTTTCCCTTTGTCTGTCTCTCCCCCTCCTTTCTACTCTCTCTAAAAATCAATGGGAAAATATCCTTGGATGAGGATTAACAAATAATAATAATAATAATAATAATAATAATAATGAAAACAGGTGTAATGAATTTAAGGAATTTGCCCCCAATGTCACTGCTTGTAAGCCATGAAGCCATTCTGTCTGACTCTAGAGATCATGCTCTTAACCCCTGAGCCAGGCTGCCAGTTCTGGTGGGTAGTTTGTCTTGGTGGTTCGGTTTCTTGTGCTGCCTCTTAGAACCTGCGCTCTGGTAGTGTCAGCCAAAACTTGCCTTGAATGCCTGGCCTAACCTGTCTTTTTCAGTTCAGTAACTTCTTTATCTGAATCTTTGGCTACCTGCATACACTCCTGGGTTCCTAGGTTGTAAACTCCCTGAGAGTAGAGAGTCTATCTCACTCATTTGTGCTCTTTCAACTTCTGTCCAAGGGAAGCCTCTGGGTGTTTTTCTCTGGGTACCTCTCGATCTAAATTATCCCATCAGTTGCTGGGATCTTCATTGGTATTTCTTGGCCCAAGGATTGCGTCAACAGCAACAGGAGGCAGCAGAGACCTCAGCAGTGTTCACCAAGCATGTTGAGTACCGACTGTATTCCCGGAGTGATATAGAAGTAAACCTTCTCAGAGCGTACAGTACAGCAGAGAAACAAATGAAGTAAACACAAGTGTGATAGGTGCTGTGAAAAAAAAAAAGCTAAGAAGCTGAGATGGAGAATAATGGAGATGGGGTGAGGGTGGGCATGGGAAATGCATCCTTGAGAAAGTGACATTCTAAGCTGAGACTTAAAGAAGAGGACAGCTTAGGTGAGAATGAGACTGGAAGGGAAGCACCTTCTAGGCAAGGAGGTTTACCCTTTTTAATGGTGGAATTCAAATAAATCAGTTACCTCTTCTATGTTCCTGCCAAACTTTGTCCCCCCAGTTTGCAGCCTATTCTCTTTTTTTAGTAGATCCAAGTCCTCTTACCAAAGCAACACCCATATTCAGAGAGTTTTTTTTGACCATTTGCTCTGGAAACAGAAAATCAAAGGCAGAAGCGGTCCCTCCTGGCTGACAGGGCATGGAGCATAGGTTAACTTAGTCCATTGTCTCTTCCTCTGCGTCATAAACTTGCTTGCACACAGCTCAGGAATGGAAATATGTCATATTCTTTATATTTGTTATATCTCTTTTATGACTGACTCAAAGCATGAAAATTGAAATTAATAAAAGGCAAATGATTTTTTTAGATCAGCAGTAATTATTTTTTCTAAAACTTGCTAAATATTGGAGTCATGTCCCTTACTCCCGGGGTGGTGGATTCAGTAACCTGTATTCAAGAGAAGATTCTGTACTTCATAGGAGAGGTGCCCTTGCAGCCTCCAGCAGGAGGGTAGCCGAGCACTTTGGGGTCCAGGTGCCCCTCGGTGAATGGACCAGATGCTGGAGAAGTCTGCCTGTGGACAGTGGCTCTCTTGATCCCAACTTTCTCCTCCCCCATGTTGCAGTTGAGATCCCCTGAAAGGTCCCATTTCCCCACCATTCATAAATGGTCTGTAAATTATTTAAGAGCAGGAAACACAGCCTTTTTCCCATTGGGTTTTTCCCCTCAATCACACGAGTCTTTTCTCTGAGCACACACATGGCCCAGACTCACTGTCAGGGGAGATGTAATGCCAGCATCTGGTGTTAATATCTATTGTTGACATTTTGGGAATGAGAACATGAGCTATTAGGGAAGATGTTTGCTTGTACCTAATTAATGTCCTGTTGTATCCCCTCTTGTTGTCAGCTCTGCCTCACCATCCTGCCTTGGCATTTTCTTTTACTGGCTAAGTTTTAAAGTTAATTATTTCTCTGTTGAATGTTAAATGCCACCTTTTTAAAATGCTGTTCCTCAGCGTGAATTCCTGGTTATTGAAAATCAAAATAATCTGTACAGCGATCAACTCTTGACCTGAAGCCAGTGTTCTTGCTAATCATTCCTCTGAAGTGTGATGGCATTTGCTGACGTCTGGCAGCGTGGATGCCTCCAGCAGATGTCGGTTCCTGGCTACCACATTCCTCCCGTGTCTAGCCTTCCAAGTGCGGAGCAGGCCCGGAGCTCTGGTGCATCATCTAATGCAAGCAGTGGCGAGGGGGCAACTCTTCCAGACTCATTTTGTCTGAACTCAGTTCACTGTTAAACCTCCTTAGGCAACTCCAGTAAATGCAGACAGACGTGAGGAACCTCAGATAGAATGATTCCCTAAAATCTTTTATGAAACATATGTTTTGGTGGGAAATTGTGACTCTTTATTTGAGATTATTTATTAAAATAATAGTAAAAACTATAGCTGATACTCATTGAGTGCTGACTCGGTGCCAGGCTTTGCTACGTTTTCACATGGATTATCTCAACAGTCCTATGAGGTAAGTATTGTAATATCCCCAACTTCAAACTGAGCAGTTTGAGGCACTGACAACTTAAGTAATTTATACACTGTCTTATGCCCGGTTAGTGCTGGGCCAGGAGCCTGTGCTCTTCCTCCCCCAGCACAGAGCATGCATGTGGGACTGTGGCCTTGAGTCACACGTGGCTACTAGGCACTTAGATGGGGCGAATCCGAATTGAGATGTGCTGTAGGTGTAAAGTATACACCAAATTCCCCAGACTCACTGTCAAAAAATTGCGTAAAATAGCTCATTAATAATGTGTTATATCGATTACTTGTCAGAATGATAATATTTTGGACATACGGGGTTAAATAAAGTGTATTATTAAAATCAATTTTACTTCTTTAATGTGGCTATTAGATTTTAAATTTCCTGTGCTGCTTGCATTTTATTTCTATGGACAGGGCTGTTATGGAGACATATCCAGAGTCCCAGGGTTTCTAGATTCTTTCCTTGCCTTAGGAGTTCCTGATCCTAAATTATTGAGGGAATATGCACAAATTTCTGACCCTTCCCCTCCTTTCTGGTCATTTCACTTCCAGAAATCCAGCACCAAGTATAAATCCTTACATCTGGGTCCCAACCAAGAAACCCATCTGTTGGCTCTTATCACGTATGGAAAGATAAAACACCGACATGTTATGCATTAAGGAGATCAAAAGGAGGGCTAATGACAGAAATGTGGCTGCTGTTAAAATGTCCTGGGAGGATAAACTGGCAGCCTTTTGTTCTCCTTAAGGCGACCCCCTTAAATGTATCCCAGAGACCCTGTCTCAGTTCTCTTTCTGCGACCCCCCCTTGCCCTCCCTTCCAGTCCTGCCCTCCACTGTCCAGTCCAGCCCCCTCTCTGGGCATGTGCACAGCGGCCCCGCTGTTAAGCAGTTCTGACACGAAGCAGGCCTTTTTCCCTGCCTGAGAGAGTGGAGTGTATAATGGTGTTGCCCTCCACCGGGGATCTCTGAGAAGCTTTATGGCTCTAGCAGGCATGGGGGAACCAATCGCAAGCACTAGCAGCTGATATATGACACTAATATAGGGTTCACTTTTATTCTCCACCTAAAAAAAGATAGATTGTTCCAAGTTTAGACAGGCTGTAAAACCGTGTGCTTCTGGAACCACGCTGCCTTCCCCCGGGACCACTCTAATTGCTCTACATCTGTACAAAGGTTCCTTGTAATCGGGCTTTCTGCCTTCATTTGTCTTCTTTTCAGCCTCTTAGTAAAGACCTTAATTGGTCTTAGTGGGGCTTTTTTCAGTTAGTGTAACTGTACCTTTAGGGCTGAACAAGTACCAGACACTACCTACAGGAGAGTGGGGAGATGGGAAAGGCAGCGTGCTCCTTTACCTCTAACCGTTTAATTAATGTGCTCGGAACACGGGGCCGTTGGAAGACATGTGTGCTCCCCTGGGACCCTGCTGCAGATCAGAAGGAACTGGGGCGAGGTGGAATTTTCTAGATTTCTTTTCCTGCCTCAGACTCTGTGAACACTCATTAGCTTCATAATTGTCTCACAATAAACTGCTGGATCAGGTTTCAGGCTGTCCTCTTTGGAGGATCGAGTTGCTTTACATCAATAGATGAAGTACTGGGGGAGGCATGTGCAGGGAAGTAGCCTCTAATTTCTGTTCCTTACCTACTAATTATTTAATAATACATTTTATTGCCTATTAAAATGTGGCATAACTTGCTTGTCAGCAAAACTAGATGGAACCTAATCATTTGAGGAGAAGGATAATTGGCGCTTGTGCAGATGGCTGTTACTGCAAGTCAGGTTTGTTATTGCAGATAGAGTTCCTTGCCAGGTTTCTTGGTTCTGTTTGCGGCTGGTCAATGTTGTGAGGGGGTTACTGTATTACAGCCCAGGCGGTTCAATGTGGTATTATTGCAAATGCAGTATGTTCTCAGTTATAGATCATAAAGGCTTCTGCTGTGTAGGTACTTTTTTTCCTTCTCCCCCCTTCCCCCTCCACCCCAGATTTTAAAGGACCCTAGTGAGTTTTGTACCACACTGGAAATTACCTTATGCGCTGGAAAATGCATCAGTGGAGACTTTGTTTAAACAAAGGGTGTTTTTATGATGGATAGAAGAGGCCAAGACTTCTGGATTTCCATCTAGTAAAAACTTGTGTAGGAAAATTGGACCAGTCCCAGTTCTTTAGTAGAATTTCATGAAGGTTTTCCTGTTGCTTCAAAATGACCCCTTAAGGAATGTTGCATAAATTTCCAGAAAATTGCCCACAGTGTTTCTTGGAGCACATTAAAAAAGTGAGGGGAGGGGGGGGCACATTGTGTGTGGGATACTTTGGAAGCAGGATTAATCCACTGGATAGAAGAGAGGGGAACCCAAGTATGTTGGCTCTAACTGGGAATTGCTGGCCAAGATATATGGCAGGAGATAGATTTGGCAGGCACTTTGATGAGGAACATTTTGGTGCATTGGGATGGGTGGGTCGAGTCTGTGCAGCGGGGAGATCAGTTCACACTCCCAAGCTTTGAGATCTATAGCCCAGCATTCTCATTCCCCCACTGCACGCCTTCTTTGCCTTCACAAGGCATTGGCCTTCCTACTCAGGTGCTGCCCACATTCACTGGAGACACCACCCTTATTTCAAAGTCTGTCTTGAATTCTGACCCAGGAGGATCATTGTACATTTTCTGGGTCCCTTCTTCCCATTCCTTACTTCTGTGTAATCGTTCTTTTTTCTTCTAGGAGAGCACCTGGCCCAGAACTTGTTTCCCCTCTGTCTGGTCTCTCCCTTGACAATGGCATTTCTCTTCTCTCTGAAGACCTACATGTCTCAACCCTTCTCTCTAAGGTCCCAACAACTCAGTGAAGACCTGTGCATTTTACCAGTGAATGCATGGTCTTTGTAGGTGTAGAAGGAAATATCTTGGCTTGACTCTTTAGAAAATTATTATGAAGTAAGCTTGACATAGACAGCTCAGTTTCTTAGGGGTTGAGCTTGGGAATTACCGTAATTTAACACCTATAATAAATGCTTTAAAAAAGGGAAGAAAGCCAGTTCTGAGGTTTTGTGTATTGTATGAAGGTGTGTGTTATACATTGTGATTAAATTCTCTTAAGCAAAAGCTACTGGCAAGTTGAAGCCAATTTTAAAGGTGTGTATTGGAACTGGAACATGCAGCCATAAACTGGCTTGGGAGGTGTAAATTTTTTAGAATAATGATAGCATGAAGGTTGGCAATGACGTTGAGTGTCTGTAACCTTGGTAGTCATAGCCCCACAACCCTCTCTGGATGGTATGTGTGTGCGCGCACACACACGTTCTGAGGACTAGGTTATATCTGCTGATTTTTTTCTCTCCTATAGTTCATTGTTCTGGGGTTTACTTGTAAAATAACTCAGCCAATAGGATTCTTCGATAATATCTTATCCTGATAACTTTTCTCTTATTGATCTAGATGGGAAGTCCAAAGAGAGAGGATTTTTAACAGTATTCTACTCTTTTTTCTTAATCCTCACCTGAGGATATGTTTTTTATTGATTTTTAGAGAGAGAAGGGAGAGAGAGAAACATTGATGTGAGAAAGAAACATCGATTGGTCTTCTCCCACATGCACCCCAACCAGGGATTGAACCCTCAGCCTGGGTATGTGCCCTGACTGAGAATCGAACCTGTGACCCTTTGGTGGATGGGAGGGTGCTCAACCAACTGAACTACACCAGCCAGCACAGAATGCTATTCTCTTTTAAATGAATCACCATTAAAATCATTTCTACCTCTTGGTCTTCTTCTGCCAGAACATTTTTAGGACCAGAATACACATGGGAGCCCCTTACTTCTCTCCAATTCTGGTTCTTTCCATAAAGGGCTTTGCACACAGGAAAGTGGGCAGCCATCCAACACATCCAAGCTCCGTCCATACCTTACGCCCTTGGCAGGCCAGCAAACAGCTTCCCCAGGGCCACTCTGAGGCCTGCAGGTGCATATAGTAGCAGCATGGCTTGCCTTCAGGACAGTCCCGCGGTGAGAAGCCTGCTCATGCAGGCCCTAGAAGGCACTTGGGGCCATCTGGACAGGGGAGCCCTGTGCCTCTGGTATGCAGAACATGGTTCAGAAGGGGAGATATGTGAACCAGGTGGGCTCATCCTCATGGACCCCATGGACTCTTGCCCCACAGAGAGGGGCACAACTGGAAAAGAGCCTGAGAAGGGCTCCCTTATGCCTGGGTCTCAGGGCAACAACTCTGTTGCCTAGATAGGAGCAGGGTTGCCTCTGCCCTTCTGTATTAATCTCAATAGCCTCACTCCTCCTACCCAGCAAAAATAAAATGAAATGAATAAAATGGATCCAAGTCTTGTCCAAAAAAGCTAAATGGATGTGAATGCTTAGTTTTCAGACGCAATACTTGGAAGTCAGCTGGGGCTTGTGCAGAAAGATGTTATGAGACTATGTTTGTATAAGAAATATGGTTTTTTAGTGGTGGTTAAAATATAACATACTGCTATCCAGATGCAAGGAGAACCCTACAGTGCAAAGACCATGTGAGGGAAAATTACAGCTGAGGGGCCAAATTAGGAATGTTTCCACTTTCAGGAGTCCAGAGAAGAAATGAAGAAACATACTGACAGAGTTCAAGCAAAGTGAGGAAGTTTGACGCTTGCTAGCATTTTTAAACACTTCTCTATTCAACCTCTTTTTAAAAAAAAGAATGGGATAATTTGTTACTGATAGTATTTTTAATATACAATGGATTATTGAAACCCATTCCTCCAAATTTACATATGGTATATATTGGTTGTCTCCTGCATGTGCCCTGACCATGGGCAGGGAATGGGAATTGAACCAGAGACCCTTCGGTGTGAGGGTTGACGCCCTAACCTCTAAGAACACAGGCCAGGACTAAATTACCTAGATCTTTAACAGTGGGAATTCTGACTTTAGTGTGTGAGTAATAGTCCTTAAAATATTTGAAGTTCTTTGTATATATTTATATTATTAGTTGGGGTTTTTGGGGGGGAGCTCATGTTTTAATGACCTTGATTTTGATCTTAAAAAATAAAAGGTATTCAGTTAGTCTGTCATCTTCATCTGACAGACAGCAATTAATATTTTTATTGTGTAAATGAGACACTTTACCCTCCAAAAGAAAACTCTTTGGGGAAGTGTGCTAATTTTGGCTTTGAAAAGGAAAAAGGAAAATTAAGCAAGTGTCTTGAAATGGGTCCTTGTAACCTCCTTTTCCCATTCTCTCAAGAGATGGAAATATTAGGAGAACACATTTTCATCTCACTTTTCTCATCTAGAGAATGGCAGTACTACCTGCATCAGGTTGTTAGGGTGTATTAAGTGGACATATGTAAAACACTAGGCCCACAGTGGTCTCGGTGTGTGCTGCCTTCTCCTCTCAAGTAGGGCCTACTTTTACATAATTTCAAATTTAAGAAACTTTCCTACTTTCTTTTTCTCCCATCATGGACTTGGCTTTCCTGGCTCTCATCAGTGAGATAAAAGAGGGAACTGAGTCAGGACAAGTGAGTTGCTACTTGGAATGGTTCTTCTCCCTGCAGGCTGATCCTGAGCTGTGTTTGTGAGGGTTCATTGTCACCATTCTGCCCAGAGGCCTCTGAGCTGCTGGTCTTCCCTGGAGTACAAGCCTAGTTCTCCGGATACGCAGTGCATTTGCTCTCCAAAATTATCTGCCCCACTCCCGAATCGCCTCATCTCGATAAACTGGCCTTGGTCTTACTTCCCAGTGCCATCCTGTGTGTTGGCTCTCATCCCCACTTGGGGAAAAAGTGGGGATGTCACAGGTTTGTTTCAAGGGGTCATCACTTACACCAGCCCCTCATACAAATGTAGATCCTTGAAAATTAAGCCAGCCACCGATGATGATAGAGTAAAGTGAGAGAGCAAAATATTTAGCTTTGGTTTTTGACCCAGTGTTGATTTTTCATGATGCCCCAGCCTCCTTTCCTTTGAGCCCTGGTCCTGATCTATGGGCCTGTGTGTACTAGGGGTATGTCCATGGCTGCTTTTCAGACCTGCCTGAGTTTTAAAGCTCCCATCTAAATAATGAATAGGTTTATAAGATGTCATCATTCCCTCTAGTAGATTCTGACACCCTTTGAATTCTTTAGCAGCACCCCCAAAGTGCTAACCCATAGAGTCCAAGCAGGCCAGTCATCCTCCAAAGGAGCAAGGGTCAGGTCACAGAAAGGGGAAAAGAAGTCCAAGGGAACCGGTTCAGCCTGGCATGCATGCCCCCTGGGTAAACGAATCCCTGTAGTTAGGCGGGGCTGGGGGGTGGAGGGTGGGGGGTGCAGGGTTCTGCCCGAGACCTTCCAACTCTGGAGGAAAACGTTCTGAAATCGGAGAACTTCAAGAAGACAAGTTATATATATTTATATATGTGTATGAATATTTATACATATATGTGTGTAAGTGTGTACTTAGGTATTTATACATATGTATGTATGTATTTATACATGCATACACTCATGCGCACTCACACACACTTAAAGAATTCTAATTTAGGGTAGATTTAACCTTTTGACAACTCAAAGGGAAAAGTTAGAGTATATGAAGTGATTATTATGGAAACCCAACGGAGCCTTTCCTGGAAATACCAGACCACAAAAATTTCTTAGCTTTGAAAAGATGACAAATGCTGATTTATGCAGAACTCAGGATTCCATTCCTAGGGCACTGTCATTTATTACTTCCATCAGCAGGAATGGTTCCTTTTAACATCAGGCTAGGTGTTTATACTGATGACAATTAAGGATGGTGAAATAGTTCAATAAAACAAGAACCAGACCAGCATTGGGAGTAAAACTGATCAGTTCCCAAATATCCAGCCTTCCCCCTGTCCCCTCCCTTTCTCCACTCTGTTTTTCCTTCCTTCCCTTTCCTGACTTCCCTGCCTTATCTGGGAAGGCTGAGCAGAGACTACACAACACAATTCATTGAGATTCTGTATCAGAAAAGACCTTCAAATCTTGAAACACATAGTAGGACCTAGTTTTAAAATGTTTCTTTCCAGGAAAAGCAAATATTTCTTACAGTCTTAAAAAAATAATTATACTCTGATATTCCAAACCAGAAAAATTAATTTTAAGAAGTTGGAATATTTATCTTTACATGCGACAGAATAATAGTTCTTTCTTTCTTTTCCTCCCTCCCTCCCTCCCTCCCTCCTTCCCCCCTCCCTCCCTCCCTTTCTTTCTTTCTTTCTTTCTTTCTTTCTTTCTTTCTTTCTTTTTCTTTTTTCCATCAGAATGTTTTTTTAACCTGAAAAGAACTGTCACCATGGTACATTCCCAAACAGGTGAATCCTAAGTCCTAGGGTTTGTGGACTGTCCTTTAACAGGTACAGCAAATGCTTTATATAGTTCCTGGCTCTATTCACTCAAACATTTATTCAACAGATACTAGAAGAACATTTTTCAAGAACTGTGCAAGGCACTAAGACATGTATATTCATAGCCACAATGAGAACATAAAGATGGCCACAGTCATATGGGAGAAAGGCAGGTACTCAGCGCTAAGTGGCAGAGGTCCAATAAGAAAGGTAATTATTTCAGTAACTCTGAGATGGCATTGGCCTTATTCAGAACTAAAGAAACAGACTTTGGGATACATTTTGTCACAATTTTTTCCTGTGCATGTGTATATTTAACTCTTCTTGGTAATACATGGGGGTATTCTAGTGGGACATAATGTTTTCCCCTCTGATATTTTCATGAGCAATACATGTTCTCATTCTATCAACTGTCTGTTTTGATCCATTCCATGGATACACAGTACTGTTAGATTACTAATTCCTAGTTCCTGGATACTTAGGTTTTATCCATTTTTTCATCTTTCTGATCATTGAGTTTTGGATTTCCTTAGAACATGTTCTTGGAAATGGAATTGCTATACCAAAAAGAATGGAAAAATTTAAAGACTTACATACTCTTATTTTTTAACTACTCTAAAATAAGTATTATCTATATATATAAAAGCGTAAGCGACTGAACAACTGAACAACCAGTTGCTATGATGCACACTGACCATCAGGGGGCAGACGCTCAATGCAGACGCTGCCCCCTAGTGGTCAGTGCACTCCCACAGCAGGAGCACCACTCAGCTGACCAACGGGCACCAGACACAGGGCTCACAACTCTCCCAATAGGAACTGATTGGTCACAAGCCTGCAGCAGGTGCAGCGGGGCCAGGATGAGCGGGAGTGGCAGGCAGGAGCGGCAGGCGTCATTGGACTGCCAGTTTCGGCCCAATCCCCACAGGCCATGCCGAGGGACCCCACTGGTGCACGAATCTGTCTCAATGTGGCTTCTTCTTTATATCCTTATTGATGGGCATTCTGTTCAGCTAGTCTTCAGGTGGTTCTCCATGATGGTTGTTTTGTAATTTAGGTGTAATTTTGATGTGGTCACAGGAGGAGGTGAGCACTGGTGTTTACTTACTTCACTGTTTTGGCCGGAAGTCTGGATAATTATTTAAATGGTGATATTTCTGCAGGTGAAATATCCAAATGTTATGGTTTGTTATTTGTTATTCTCCTATAAATCATCAGATATGTATACAATAATTATACTTTTCAAAAATTTTCACTCTGTTTTCCACATATATTGGTCATATACTCAGTACTTTGTTCTTTTATGCTTCTCTGAATTCTGTACTACAAAAACAAACAATGAAACAGCTCAAATAATGCTTTTTCCCGCAAACATCCCAAGGCTCCAGCCTCGTTGAGCTCTTCCTTCTTTGCCTCTAGTAGGTCTCCCCTGTAGCCTGTTCATCTCATTTCTCAACAAACTAACTACTTTATAGACTACCTTTTTTTTAATATTAGGATATTATTTATTTTAGTAGATTATAAATTCCTTAGAGCCAGAGACAATGCCTTGGCTAGTATACATAGCTACCAGAGCATCTTACACATCATAGAAATGAAATATACACTGAATGGCCAGATTATTATGACCACCTGATGTTTGTAGGCAAATTAGCCATACATTGCATCGTATGGGATATGGAAGCCGAAGGCCTGTTCGAACACCTTTGCTGTCTGCAGTTACCAAGATAAAACGTCTCCAGTTCGCACAGGAACACAAGGATTGGACAGTTGAGCATTGGAAAAAAGTCATGTGGTCCGATGAATCACGTTTCCAGTTGCATCATGCATTTGGCAGAGTGAGAATTTGGCGGAAACAGCGTGAAAGCATGAACCCCACATGCATGAGTACAACCCTTCAAGCTGGTGGGGGTTTGGGGCATGTTTTCCTGGCATGATTTGGGCTCTTTAATTCATGTGGAACAGCGTCTGAATAGCACAACATACCTAAGTATCATTGCTGATCAAGTTCATCCTATCATGTTGATAGCGTATCCCAATGGAGATGGTTTCTTCCAACAAGACAATGCGCCATGCCACGGTGCTCGTATTGTGCAGGAGTGGTTTCAAGAACATGAGGGAGACTTTACCTTGCTTAGGTGGCCCCCACAATCACCAGATCTTAATCCAATTGAGCATTTGTGGGACAAAGTTAAAAGAGCCATCAGGCAGCTGGCTCCACAACCATCAAATCTCACAGAACTGGACAGTGCTATTCATCAGGCATGGTGTCAGATTCCTCACATCACATTTTCACATCACATTTTAACATCTCAAAGAAGAATCGCCACAGTAAGAATCGCCACAGTATTGAAGGCAAAGGTGGCCCAACAAAGTACTGATGGGGTGGTCATAATAATCTGGCCACTCAGTGTATATATCCCACGTGCAAAGGCTGTTAAATCACATTGTTTACCCATATCTTCAGAAAAAGTCACTTCTACTGTCGTGGTAAACAACCTGCTTCCCTATTTATAATGGTCTGGCCCTCTAGCAACTTCAGCACGAAATTATAGCTAATTTGCCTACAAACGTCAGGTGGTCATAGTTATCTGGCCACTCAGTATATATACACACATATATAGATAGATAGATAGATAGATAGATAGATAGATAGATTAATACGTCTGGAGGGCTTTTAAAGAATTTTGGCACGATCCATGGAAGGGCATGGCCAAGTTCATGGTAATTATATGCCTCAAATATCATGTTGCCCATTGTCTTTCTCACTTTGGTTGTAGACATTCAGGTATTGGAGGCAGAAGCAAAACATTGTACAAATACTGGCTAAAGTGTTTAATCTAGTTTTAAGTAAATAAAACATTCCTGGATTCGTTGGGGGTAATTCTTAATGATAAAATGCTGAAAAATTATATTTAGCTCAATTTGAACTCATATCCCTCTAGCAATGATACTATTATAGGTAGTTAGACCCTTCCTCCTTTGTTCTGCAGGTGCTGTAGTTCAGTTTAGACATCCTGTGAAAATGTAGAAAGATGCTGGGAAAGCCTATTATAAAAAAGGTCAATAAGGATTTTAAAGCTAACTGTGACTAAAATTCTTTCTAAGACAACATCTACAAAGAAAGAACATTTGGTGAAAGAATTCCTGGATCAGGTTTTTCCCCTCAGAGTCTTCTTGTTCTGCCCTAAATCTCCCACTTTTTTTTCTGCAGAAGAGAGGGCCTATTTCATCACCATGCAGAATACAAATATTCTTACTTCCTGTTAGAGCATCGGTTCTCAACCTGTGGGTCGCGACCCCTTTGGAAGTCGAACGACCCTTTCACAAGGGTTGCCTAAGACCATTGGAAAACACATATATAATTACATATTGTTTTTGTGATTAATCACTATGCTTTAATTATGTTCAATTTGTAACAATGAAAATACATCCTGCATATCAGATATTTACATTACGATTCATAATAATAGCAAAATTATAGTTATGAAGTAGCAACGAAAATAATTTTATGGTTGGGGGTCACCACAACAGGAGGAACTGTATTAAAGGGTCACGGCATTAGGAAGGTTGAGAACCACTGTGTTAGAGTGAAGGGTTCAGTATTTTGATATCTTTAAATATTTTGTGGTTTGATGAGGAACCAATTCATTTGGTCAACATCCCTTTATTACTAAAATAAATAAAATGACACTCAAACTCAGAACAGATTGAAACAAAAGAGTCCATACTTTTGCATGTGATGCCTATAATGTAGATCGAAGGTTCAAAGGAAATTATATTTCAGTGGCTTCAGCACAATAGAGACTTACTAAGCGCCTGCAATTGACAGGGAACCTGAATGGTATTTTTTTAAAGACTAGTTCATAGACTCCTTCCATTTGTGTCTAATATCAGTAAGCTCTTAATAATGCAGTGTGCACTTATTTATTGATCGGACCATTTACGTAGTAAGACATGAGAAAGTGGACACTATTATCTTGTAATTGACCATATTGGAGAGTTAAGTGTTCTGACAAGGAACTAAGTGTGTTTAACCTTCAGATAAGATCAATTTTAGGATAATGCCTACTTTGGTAATGAACCAAAGCTGCTAAGAAACTTTGTACTTTAGTTGCTTCTAAAGCTATGCTGTTTTGATGACAGCTATCATCATTTTAATGGCCAGATTTATTCCTGGGAGCCATTGGTCTCCCAGGGCAACCTTCATGCTGTACTTAGGGTAATAGCTCAAATGAAAGGGGGCAATGGTAAGTAGCATTGCCCAACAACTCATTAATTCATTAGAAATCATCTTTTGGGTACTTACCAAGTACCAGTCATCATGCTATAGGGCTCCAGAGTTACGATACCTCACATGGAGGAACTTATGTTCCAATAAGTGGTTTTCTAACTTTAGTTTATCAATTAAGTCTCTGAACCAAAGCTTATGTGAGCCGCTCATTTGTAAAAGAGCAAGAGAAGGTTTCTTGAAAACCTGCCCTTTTTGTCTCTGACTCCTTTCCCTGTAGGCTCATTAAACGCAACTTGAAACCAACTTCTCTTAGGGACAGATCCATAGCAAATATCACAATGCATTAAAAGTGATCTAACAGAAATATGAACAAAGGTGTCAGGAGAACTTAATGGAGGATATAGGTAAAACTGCCCAAGACTGTAGGGAAGCCTTCCTGCAGGAAGTGACTTCAAATAAGACAGTGCTGTGGGATGAGTAAAAGCTCACCAGGAAGAGAGGGGAAGTGAAGGCCGGTGTGGGCAAAGAAGTGGAGGATGTGGGCTGTGATATGTTTAGGGACCTAGATAGCCCTACTTATACTAGTATGTCTGGAATAGAGGTGTTGTGAGCAGAATAGTTAGTAAAACAGGAAAGTTGATTAGGCTATAAATCGGGAGATTGCAGAGGTGTTTAAGCAGAAGAATAACATAATCAGATTTGGATTTCAGTGAGGTGATGCTGGCAACCACAGGGAAAACTACAGGGGCTCTTTTAGATCAGGGCAGTGTGGTGATATTTGAGCATAGGGAACATTTCAGAGATTTAAGTGTGGTCATTGGCAGATCTGAGCGATTGACTAAGTGTGGAGATCTGGAAATGATGCTGAGGAATATGCCTGAAGACTGCATAGATGATGACATGCAGTACAGGTGGAGGACTGAGGTCAGGATGAGATTAAGGGGAATCCGTTCAGTTTGGGAGATGTTGACTTTGAGGTCTTGTGAGACATCTAGGTAGAGAAATTTAGCTGAGAGGTGAAGATAAAAGTCGGAATTACAGATACTGATTTATGAAATCCCTAATTGAAAAGACAGGCTGGGGTATATTCACTAATGATGGCTACAAGAGGATTATTTAGCAAAGGAAATGGAGGTATTGTCTGATAACCTAGAAAAAGAATGGCTTTGAAAACAAAAAGAGGTTTCAGAAAGTGGAAGCTCTTTTTTTATATATGGTCATATCTGATACCATAGGGCAGAAGAATGTAAGTCTTCTAAGATTTTTGCTACCTAGAAGGCCACTGACCTTTGGCAAGAACTGCTTCCGTGGAATGATGACAGTGAAGGCCCGGTTAGAAGAGTTCAAAAAGAGATCAAAACAGAAGGTAAAGAAGTGGAGGCTGTGGTATGTTTAGGGACCATGAATGTGCAGTCAGTGTTTAGGGTGATGGGAAATGTATATGGTTTCAGAGAAAAGAGGAATGGAATATGGAAGAGAAGAGAGGCAACTTCAAAGTGAGGATGACATGCTTTTCTGGGTAAGAGAAGGGACGGGCAGTAATAAAATTAGACATTGGGCAGGATCATTTAGATTTTGGTGCAAGAACACATAGCCCCCAGATATAAGGCTATTAAAGCAACATGAATCAGGAAGGGGACTCTGCTCATCTTAGCCCTCACGGATCCAGGTGATGGAGGCTTCATCTCAGCATTTGCTTCTATGCTTCTCACAGAGAAAGTCACATCCAAGCTCATGGGGCAAAGAAAGTGCTTAGAACTGAGAGAGAATAAGAAATATTTGATGGACAGTGCCAATGACCAGAACAATGGGTAAAGCCATAGGTATCAGTAAGTATGGAGGTGAAAGGAATGGTTTGTATTTTTTTAGTGAGGAGGCAGCAAAAACATGATACACCAGTAGTTAGGGGTTTGACAAGAGTGGTAAATGTTTGAAAGAATCATTTGTTGAAATAATTAAACGCGAACATAGCAGCAAAGGAAAAGGAAGTTGTTCTGGTTAAATATTTATCATCAGGGCTCCTTGCAGAATGAAATGGTAATGCAGCTGTGATTCAGTTTCTTACTTCAGCTGTAGCTTAAAATTAGAAGCTGCCCATCAATAATTTTCCCAAGGGAGTGATTTCTACTGTAATAGCACATAGCCTAGAGAAAAAGAAATGCACAAAGAGCAGGCTTTCCTAATGGGAAGGGAAACCACTGCAGAGAGAGAACATGCAAGAGAAACCAATTGTACATCAATCCTTGGAAATAAAAATGAGTTCCTTTTACACTGTAAGTACATCTGCTGCTGGCCCAGCACTTGGCACTGTGTGGAATCAAGAGAACTTTATTATAGGCCTGGTGCACTAATTCGTGCATGGGTGGAGTCCCTCGGCCTGGGCGGTGATCAGGGCCGATCAGGGCATCTCGCCCAGTCCTGATCAGGGCCAGCCTGCCGGGGGGTGGGGAGTAGGGGCCGCAGGAGGTTGGCCAGCCACTGGAAGTTGGCTGTGGAAGTGCACTAACCACCAGGGGGCAGCTCCTGTGTTGAGCATCTGCCCCCTGGTGGTCAGTGCACATCATAGCGACTTATCAACTGGTCATTCAGTCATAAAGGTCACTTAGGCTTTTATATATATACTAGAGGCCCAGTGCACGAATTTTTGCACTGTGGGGTCCAGCCAGCCTGCCCTGATGGGGCCCGATCGGGGGAGGGGCTGGCACGGGGGAGGGGCCACGGGGGGCCAGCCAGGGGGAGGGGACCTGGAAAGTTGGGGGGGGGGGGGCGATCGGGCCGGATCGGGCCAGTTGGCCACTGCATTGTGTGTCATAGCAACCAGTCGTTCCCATTGTTCCGGTCATTCTGCTGTTCGGTCGCTGGGCTTTTATATATATAGACTAGTGTCCCAGTGCACGGATTCGTGCGCATTGAAAGGAAATTAATTAGAAGGTGGCTGGTGGTGCAGGGCAGGACTGGGCGAGACAGGCCAGACATGCCCTGGAGCCAGCCTCCCGCAGTCCCTCCCTGGCTGGCTGCACCTGGGGTGGTGCCATGGCTCAAAGGGCGTCTGTGGAGTGAGCAGGGTCCCTCTGGCAGGTGGGGTCCCTCGGCCTGGCCTGTGGGGATTGGGCCAAAACCGGCTCTCCAACATCCCCCAAGGGGTCCTGGATTGCGAGAGGGCAGTTCTTGGGTGACGCACCCCGGAATTGGGCTTCCTCCTCTCTGATTCCATGGTGTGTCACCCAAGAACCGCTACTGCCAAGTCACCGCAGCTTGGCAGCTCCTGCATTGAGTGTCTGTCCCCTGGTGGTCAGTGCGTGTCAAAACTACTGGTCGGATGGTCACTTAGCCTTTTATATATATAGATAGATTCTTGCTCTCAAATAATATAGTCTGGTCAGTGGGACAAAGTGCATGATATGAGTTTGGGGTTTGTGTAATATATATCATTTATTACCCTAATTAATGAAATTTGTGGGAATAGTTCCATGGGATATTGAAATGTAGACATTGAAAAATAGCTTTAACATGGAGAGTGTGGAAGAGAGGGAGGATACAAGATACAAGAGTGATGGTATAGTTAAAGATCTGATGCTGAGAGTGAAAATGGTCTGTATGGGGGACAGGAAAGAGAATGGCCAGAAAGAGGAAGAGAGGATTAGATGAAGGAAATATGGGACATACTGTTTACTTGACGGGGTGGAGCCTAATTACCAGAAATTGGTACAATGTAGGTGGAAAGGAGGAATTATTTAGTTATTACATGAGGAGTGACACTGAGGCAAGGTATACTTGGTCAGCTGGGGAGAACATATAATGAGAGAAATCAGTTAAAGGACTTCCTAATAATTCACGTGTCTTCTTTTCACCATTCCCTACAAAACTTTAACAACTCCCTGTTACCTTCAGGATAAATAAAATTCCAGTCTTTAGTGTCATTTGGACGTGCTTGTCTGATCGATATTATGTTGGGACCAGGATGGTCAGTTGGAATCTAAAGGTCTTATCAACAGACTAGTTTCAGGATCGCAGCCCAGAACCACGTGGGGGCTGTGCACAAGCTAGACAAGCCCCAGCCCTAATAAGAGACTGGAAGCTAAGTGGGCTGCCAAGACAGGCCTCAAAGAAGAAGCCTTCTTTTCTTTTTTTAATGGTTTTCATAGCTTTATTGAGATATAATTCACATACCACATAATTCACTCACTTAAAATGTATACTTCAGTGGTTTTAGTATATTACAGAGTTTTATATTTATCACCACCATCAATTTTAGAACATTTTCATTGCCCAAAAAAGAAATGCTGCGTTTCTTAACCATCACCTTCTTCCTTGCCCCTCCTACCTCTCAGACTTCTAGCCCTCAGCAACCACTACTCTGCTTTCTGTCTCTGTACATTTGCCTATTCTAGACATTTCATGTAAATGGAATCATACAATGCATGGCCCTTTGTGGCTGACTTCTTTCACTTGTTTTTAGTGTCCATCCATGCCATAGCATGTACCAATACTTATTTCTTTATATCCTATATAATAAAAGGCTAACATGCAAATTGACTGAATGGGGGAACAACCAGTCACTATGACACACACTGACCATCGGGGGCAGACACTCAACACAGGAGCTGCCCCCAGCCCGATTGCCAAATGGTGAACAAGGAACTAGGGGTGGGTGGCGGTGAGGGGCAGGGCCGGCTGCCGGCAGCCGGGGAAGATGGCCCTGATCACAGGCCAGGCCTATGAACCGTACCCATGCAAGAATTTCATGCACCAGGCCTCTAGTTTTCTAATAATGTGCCAGTGAATGGCTATACCACAATTTTTTAAAATATATATATATTTTATTGATTTATTACAGAGAGGAAGGGAGACAGAGAGTTAGAAACATCGATGAGAGAGAAACATCGATCAGCCGCCTCCTGCACACTTCCCACTGGGGATGTGCCCGCAACCAAGGTACATGCCCTTGCCCGGAATAGAACCTGGGACCTTTCAGTCCGAAGGCCAATGCTCTATCCACTGAGCCAAACGGGCAACGGCATACCACAATTTTTTATTCATTCATCATTTGACGGACATTTTAATTGTTTTCACTTTTTGACTCTATATGAAGAATGCTGCTATGAACACTCATGTGTAACTTTTTATGTGGACATATCTTTTCATTTCTCTTAGTATGTATACACCTAGTAGTTGAAATACTGGGTCATATGGTTTAACCATTTAAGTAATTGTCAGACTGTTTCCTAAAGTGTCTGCATCACTTTACATTCCCACCTGCAGTGGATGAAGATTCCAGTACCTCTCCATCTTTACCAACATTTGCTGTTCCTTGTCTATTTTATTATAGCTATCCTATTATGTGTGAAAGTGGTACCTCATTGTGATTTCTCTGACCAGAAGCCCTGTTTTTAATAGTAAGACATAAAGGAGAAAGCATGTTATGGGGACTTTGAAATAAGCCTGAGAGAGAAATATCAAGAGACTGAATAGAAGGAAGATTTAGGTGGTTAAAGGCCTGGAGGAAGTTGAAGGTGCCTGCCATATTTTTCCCAGCCTATGGTGTCATGTTCCACCACAGCAAATAACCAGAGATTACTCTTCTCAGTCACATTAGCTGTTCTCAGACCTTGGCAGCACCAAAATAAAATCACCTGAAAATGTTGTTTAACTAGACCTCTCCCTGAGCAATTGAGTCAGAATATCTGTGAGGTGGCCCAGATTTTTGTATTTCTAAAGCTCTTTCTACATGATTATGATGTTCAGTGAAGGTTGAAAGCTGCCATTGTAATAATTCAGCAGGATTAAAGAGCATAATGAATCTATTGATTATATGTATTGCTCAGATAGCTATCTGCCTTTATTTTGAATTGTAAGCTTTTCTGAGATACCTGCTACCTGAATTTAATCCAAAAATTTGAGATATGATTGCAGTGTGTAGTACTCTCTAGCTAATAACAGAGAGAAAACCTACTATGGAATTCATAAAATTAGCTGACTAGCTTTCCCCAATGAAACCTTCAATTTCAAAGTTTGGTCAAAGAGTTGAATCGCTTCATTTCTTTTCCATTTAAATTGACTACCCATGAGGCATTTGTTTATTTTCAATGGTATTCATCTCTTTGAGTTCAATAAATAGTGATGTTTTTCAAGGTAATGAATTATTTCATTGATTAGTTTTTCTGTTTTAAGGCACTAATTTGATGGCATAGGTCACTGATAGATGATATCCTAATAGTTGGCTCATAGGTACAAGCATTTCTCTGGTGGAGTTGATTTGAACATTTCTGTGTGAACTTTGACCTTTGTAATTGACCTGATGTATCCTGATGACAGAGATAGATCGATCAAGGTGATGTTCCATTACCACAAGGTCACCAGTTTCTCTAGGATTAGGTGTGTTTTATTCTCTGTAAGGATTGAAGACCATTTGTGTCTTCTGTTTAAACTGTACATCTAGTCACAAAACCGAAAAGGTTGAGAAATGAAGTGGAACATTATCCCATTAGATTGGTGCCAAATGTCCAGTGCCGAACGTCTGAAGTGTCTTTGTTCAGGCCTTTCTTTGGAGGACTCAGACGACCCTGACTTAAATTTGAGCTATATAGTTTCAGAAACTGAAAACTCAAGTTCCATAAATAAGAGGTGGGCAATGCAGAAATGTTAGTAATCTGCCTCATGCTCTGGGCCAACCTGGTCAGGACTCCTTTTGTTTCATTGCAGATAGAGATTTCTTACGTAATGTTTAAAGAGAGGGGAAATGGAAAGGAAGGCAGGATGAGGGATGAGGAGAAGAATGTGCTAATATATTTTTTAAAGGACTCATGTTTTTTGCCTTAATAGAACTGTAGCTAAGCAATAGTCTGGGCCCCTCTTCCTCCCAGAAATAGCAGGCTTGTATCTATTTAGTCTTTCAGTTGTATTTATATTAAGTGGAAGTATGGCAGACAGATCCATTGGTGTGGAGCATATCTTAGAAAAGATTGAAATGGATACAACGGAGGGAACATAATTTAGAACAGTGATTTTCAACCTTTTCCACCTCATGGCACACATGAACTAATTACGAAAATTCTGCAGCACACCAAAAGTGTATTTTTTCCCCGATCTGACAAATAAAATAGGTATAATTTTGATTTATTCACACTGGATGGCTATTGTTATATTGGGTGTTGTCATTTGTTCTAGACAACATCAGGGGAGGAAAGGTCAGTGCCCCTGACTAAATAGTCAGGTATTGCATGTTGTTAAAAATTGTGCGGGGACCTCAGCACACTGGTTGAAAATTGCTGGTTTACAGCATCACCATCTCCTTTTGGCTAGCTCTCAGATTCCCTGGCCCTCTCTCATTGTATACTTCATCTTTGCCGGCATTATCGTCTTTCTTTTCTGTTTTTCTTTCCTTTTTAAAAATTAAAGCTGTAAAGAAAATGAGCTGGTATATTACACATCCTTAAAAACAAAGAGGAAAAGAAGCGAACCTTTGTTAATGACTTCCACTTTGAGAGCTTGGGCTGGTTGCAAGGCCCAGGGGACTAATCTGCTGAATGTGGAAGGATATGGAACCATTTGTCCTGGGAGAAGCACTGCATTAAAAAGAAAAGGAAGGAGTCATGGGGGAGGGCGAGGCTCTGCTGATGAAAGTAGCTGTCAAATCCGCAGGTCTGGAAGTTGTAGTGCATATTGTTATGAGCTGCTCAAGTTCACACCAGAGCAACCAGCTCCATCCGTCTTTCTCAGTTTACATTTTAATTGGCTTGTAGTTAAGTTTTTTAAACACTGCGAGATTGCTGACATACACTGTAATATCATGTGAATAATTTATGGAGGTTGCTCAAGACAAGCTTTTCCTTTGATTCGAGAATCCAAGGGGGAAGGGGAGAAGAAGCAGGAGGAGTCTGCGGGAGGGGCCAGAGCAGAAGAGCAGACACAACCACATGTTGTGTGCTGGATGTTAAATGCTTCTGCCCGTGTAGTCAGCAGCGTTTGGGATTTCAGGGAGGTTTGTACAATACAATCTTATTAATAACAATTGTGTCAAGAGAGCACCCAATTAAATTGAATTGGGTTTGTGACTCCCTCTTGGTTTCTTAAAATGTGTGGGTATAAAACCTCTTCGATGTGAGTATTAGATAACAAGGGTGGGTGTTTTTCTATTTTTTTTATTTTTTTGGTTGGTTTTAACAATTCCTCCTCCTACTGAGAATTTGCTTGTTTATAAATGCAGAAGTAGGCATTTTCCCCCAACTATTTTTCTCTCGTCTGCTCTGACAATAATCTAGAGAAGATAGAACAGGTGTTAGCAGGCAGTCATCCTAGTTAAGAACCTGACTTGCTTCTGGGAGTGGTTTGCTGGACAGCTCTGAGTCTAGAATATCATCTAATTAAGACCTGTGGGAGAATCCTCTTCCTAACTATACTTCTGAAGTGCACTTTTTTTTCCTTATTACAAAATGAGTAAATTACATAAAATGTGGGGAGGAAAAAGAAGAGAATAAAAAATCACCTATAAGTCCCCCCTCCTTGACAGCAATTAGTATGGTTTTGTTTATATCCTTCTAGTCATAATTAGAATTATATATACTGTTTAGAATTCATCTTTTTAAAAAAATTCTCACCTGAGGACATGCTTATTGGTTTTAGAGAGGGGGGGTGGGAGAGGGAGGGAGGGAGGGAAAGAGGGGAGAAAGAAAGAGAGAGAGAGAGAGAGAGAGAGAGAGAGAGAGAGAGAGAAACATCGATGTGAGACAGAAACATCGATCGGTTGCCTCCCATACACGGCCCAACCGGGGATTGAACCTGCAACCTACATATGTACCCTGACTGGGAATTGAGCTCGCAACATTTTGGTGTATGGGATGACACTCCAATAAACCGAGCCACCTTGCCGGGGCTAGAATTCATCTTATTTTCCTTAAATGTTACTCCATGAGTATTTTCTCATATGACTAGTCTGTAGTTCCACTTCTAATGACCACATAATGTATACATTTCTTAGAACCACTATGCTTTATCTTACCTATATTCTTCTATTGTAATGAAGTATTGTTTACAGTCTATCCATTTTAGTCAGGGAAGTGATGAATATATTTGTGGTTAAATTTCGGTGTGCATTTTTTATTATTTCTTTATGAGACTTCCTAAGTAGAATTTCTGTCATGAAGCAGAGAGAATCTGAGAGGAAAATCAGAAGTGCCTCAACAACAATTTTGTCTTGAAAAGTGGAATAAAACACAGATTTTTCCCATTAATGAAAATAATTTCTTTCAATTTAAAAAAATGATAATGACATTCAATCTGTGGTTCTTTGAAATTATAGATTTTTTTCCTGTGGGGTTTCTTAACCATAAAACCTATCTGTTAGGTTTAAATATAGGCTATTTTTTCTCTACCAATTGTCTACAGCTACCTAAGACTTCATGTAATCAGTTGAGATGCCACAAATGCACTGCCTGTCAACTCCAATAAAAAAAGGGCAGTTAATTAAAGGGATGTCTTGCTGTTAAACAAACTTGCAGTCAATTGCTTGTAAGTAAGTAACATTTAGTTTGATGTGTAGTCAAAGGGCAAGAAAATCAGTGTGCAGGAAGGAGTAAGGACTCAGCTTTTTAAAACAGTAAGAAGGGGAGTGATTTTATTGGGGTTGAGATGAGTGGCCTATTAAGTGGTATGTTTTCCTTTTAAAAAACATATTCACATATGAAAAAGAAGGTGAAAGGCATAGGTATTAGGGCCTGCTGTCAGTTTAATAACTAAGTTCTTATCCTCACACAATTGTAGAAGACACTATTTCCCCCCAAAGATTAGGTCCGAATTCAAGGTCATTCAGTGCGTGTGTGTCTGTGTGTGTGTGCATGTGTTTGTGTGTGTATACATGTGTTTGTGTGTGTACACATGTGTTTGTGTCTCTCTCTGTGTGCATGTGTATGTATATGTGCACGTGTGTGTACACATGTGTTTCTGTGTGTACACATGTGTTTGTGTGTGTGTGTGCACGCAGATGTGCAGGCTATAAGTATATGAAGCAGGCACTTCCTAAACAAATGGCTACACTCTGCAAATGGGAAACTGTGATCCAGAGGCCCATGGAAAGGCTCCAACAGCACCTCAGCCCTTGAGAACAACTTCTGCAGCCCAGGCCCCGACCCCTCCTGCACGTGTGCCCTCATGCTCTGCACCTTTGTTCAACTCTTCCTTGATAAGCTCTGGTGGGAATACACACTCTCTGGACAGTGAGCTCATCATGCTCAACTATTTCAGAGGGAGGGTCTACCTAAAAGATAACATATTGATTTAATATTTTAAGTGCTAAAATATTTGTGAAACAAATAATGTGTATATATAGTGATTTTTTTTCCATGTCAAAATCACATGGATAGGAAAGACCATTGGAAACCTGGTTGAGTTGGTGTTGAAGTTCCATTGGAGGTTACTGAACTTTGGAGTCTTACTCTAGAGCCAAGATACTTCAGATTTTGCCAGGAACCACATTAAAATGTGCATACCCTGCAAGCGTGAACCAGTGTCCTTTGTGGGTTTTCATTCTTTGTATTTGCCATTCCTTATTTTATAAATAACAGCTTGCTTTTTTTGTGCCAGTGTTGTGCCCAGCTAGGCAGTATGGAATGCAAGAGAAGGAAGAAGTTGTGGTCATTCCCCTCATGGGCCTTTCAATAAAGCAAAGTAAATATGTAATCCACTTACAGTCGGTCAATAGCAATATTTTTATTTGTAATGAACCCACATTTCAGTTGAAGAAAGTATTTATTATTTTGGGAAGAAAAACATCAGCTGCATGAATGGCAGCTTCTGAATGGGCACTGAGCTGTATTCAGAGCACAAGTATGTTCAGTTAGGTGAGGTTGTTGAGGTTTGCTTTTTTTCTGAGCTCTTATGAATTAGCAAATTCTAAACTGGCTGTTTTCAAATTACATGCAATTGGTTCCTACCCCGAGTGTCAGTTCTCTCTGCCAAGTTTCAACTTGTAACCTATTTTCAAGCTTAATCCTAAACACCCCCAAACCAATGGAATTGTTGCAGTGCACCACCTTAAATTATAATATTTTTACAACAACATGTTCCAGCTTGAAGTAATGACCAGGTTAGAGAAAGGAAGAGGTAAGAAACGCAGAGTAGAAGAGTTTGTGTTTTCTTGATTTTTTAAAAAAGTTGCTTGAATGAATATTTGCTTGGTTTCCTGTTGCTTTTCTCCCAGGTGGATAAAAGGAGAGCACATTGTTGCTCACAGAAGTGATGAACGGAAAGGATACCTCTGCATCAAATTACGACATTTGTAGGATGACTGTTGGTGACAGAGTGGAGTTTAGAATGCTCCCTTGTGAACATATTGCTGTTCTCTTTACCCTCCTTCTCTTTGGTAGTGAACACGTTGAATATTAATTCCTATCCTATGGATTGGCAAGCTGAACTTTGGAGCCTTACTCTGGAGCCAAGAAACCTCAGATAGGGCCAGATAGCACAAATTAGTCTTTGTGACCACATAGGTCTCTCTATACGCTTCTTTGTTTTCTTTTCTTTTTTTTTTTTACACAACACTTTAAAAAATGCAAACACTAATCTTAGCTTTCGGGATGTACAGAAACTGATTATGGGTCGGATTTGGTCTGCAGGCTGTAGTTTGCCAATTCATGCCCTAGAGAAATACGGGGAAAATCCTGGATGAGCCGCATTGTCGGATGTGCCAGCATGATTTCTCTTTCCTTTCCTTGCTTTGTTCTGTGCTGGTCACTGGCTGTCTCAGGAGCTGGTCCCGGGAGCCTTGTTCTCCTGCGTGATGTAATGGTGTGAAATGGCGTTTCCAGTGGAAGGCCTGCAGGGGTAAATGCTGTCTCTAATTAACCTGTTCATTTAGTGCCATTATCCTTTATCTGAACGCAGTTCTGCCAGGGGAGGATAAGGAAAGTGCTTAATTAGAGTAACTGTTTCCCATTGTCTGTGTTTGCCTGATGAAGTATAAAAAGCCTGTGAGATGAAGCTGTCAGTCACTAAGTGTCTTTGGGAGCCTCTCGATATTTAGTATTTAATAAACATACTCTGTTATTGAGTGCTGTTGAGTGAGACTTCAGGTCCCAGACTTTGTCCATGACTCTGACCCAAGACATCTGGCATATGTAAGTTATGGCTAATGTCCACCAACTGTATAATGTCATTGGCAAGTCCTGGCTTCATAGATGCTTGTTTATTTGCTCAATGCCTTAATTAGATTACTTTGGATTGTTATTTGTCTTTTTAGTTTGTTTTCTGTGTCCCTAGTTAGATGTTAAGTACTTCTAGGATAAGGAATGAGTTCATATTTCCTTGAAGCCTAAAATCTGTTGGAATATCATTGCAATATTTATAGGATTATTTTCTTATATCAAAATTTACCATTTTAACTAAGTATTTTCACTATTTGAAGCCATCACCACCATCCATCTCTGAACCTTTTTTCATCTTTCCAAATTGAAACCCCATATCCATTAAACAATAACTCCTTATTCCTCTCTCCCCAAACCCTTAGGAACCAGCATTCTACTTTCTGTCTCTATGAATTTGACCAGTCTAAGTGTCTCATATGAATCGAATCATATGCATTTGTCTTTTTGTGAGTGGCTTATTACCTTAGCATAATTTCCTTAAGATTCACCCATGTTGTAGCATATGTCAGACTTTGCTTTCTTTTAAAACTAAATATTATCCCATTATACATATATACCACATTTTGTTTATCCATTTGTCCATCGGTGGACACCTGGTTGCTTCCACCTTTTGGCTATTATAAATAATGCTGCCATGAACCAAGTCCCTGCTTTTAGTTCTTTTGTGTGTATACCCAGCGACCATCACAATATTTTTGAGACTGCCAATGTAACAATTTTTTTAAAGCTCTGTGATACTTTAACTATTTTTTACCATACTTCTCTATGTTGTCTGTCCTAATAAGATCAATGTTATAATAAAGAAACCAGTTATTAGCTGTGGTGAACAAAAAAGATTATTAAGCACAAACATTTACTCATCCTGTGTTCCAAGCACTAGGCTTAGTTGTTTGTGTGAATTAATTTACTTAAGGCCACAGTATGTCACCTGCAAGTTAGAGAAGAGGAAGCAACCACTTAGAGAGGTGCAGAAGTCTGACTGAGGTCACATGGCTGGCATGTGGCAGACAGGGCTCTACTTCAGTCCCCATATGTGTAGGCACCATGAAGACTTCCAGAAGAATGGACTGCATTTGTATACCTCACTATATCCCTGGCGTGGTTAATGAAAGGCTTATCATCTTCTGTAGCCTGATAGCATTTTTGAATTTCAAAATCAAATTATATAAAATAATATGTAAAATTCTTTGAAAGTTTAAAGTGCTATACAAATGTAAAATATTAAGATTAAACCGAGAGGTGAACAAATGTTAAAAGCTGTAAATCTATGGAGCAAAACCCAACTAGATTTAAAACTGGTGTAAGCATTATGCAAACTAACTGGGGCCTGCCTTTGTGATTTTGTGAGAACATTGTTTCATGCACCATTTTATTCATATCACTTCTAATTTAGTTAGGACTGGCACTGCCTTTTCAACGGCTGTTATGAATTTCATGACTATTTTTGGCTTACGTTGCTGGGAATATGCCAGGTTCTCACATGATATTTTTTATCAGTTATCATAACCTCAGAAGAACCATGCCTTCAACCATCTTTGAAATCCCACAACTTTAGGCTAGGCCTCGATGCCAAGTAGCTAAATCTCTGTCATGTGGAAAAGCCATTAGACTTGATTGGGTCATTTCAGAGGACAGAATCGAGGCCTTTTTGCGTGTTTGGCTTCTAGAAGGACAGATTTCAGTTCGGAGTGAAATGCACAGATGAACAGTAATGGATTGATGCTGTGAAAGGTTGTAAACTCCCTATCAGTGGGGATATTCAAGCAAAGGCTAGAAATCCTTTCTCCACAATCAGGTGGAGAGGACTCCTAGGCTAAGACACCAATCTTCAGTCTTGGCACATCATTGCATTCACTTCAAGTGTCCTGAGAACTCCGTTTTAACTATTGTCTCATGTGGTGGTGTTTTCTTCAACACAAGGTAGCAGCTAAGAGGTGTTGCCTGGTTTATTTGCTGCACGAGGGGCAAATAACTGTGCTGTGGAGGGGTGGCTTGTAAGCAGAAAATATTTAGACCAGATCCAAATCATGCTTGAGGAGATAACAGGGTCAATCTTTTTTTTTTTTTAGCATATTTTTTATATATTCTATTGATTTTTTTACAGAGAGGAAGGGAGAGGGATAGAGAGTTAGAAACATCAATGAGAGAGAAACATCGATCAGCTGCCTCCTGCACACCCCCCACTGGGGATGTACCCACAACCAAGGTACCTGCCCTTGACCAGAATCGAACCCGGGACCCTTCAGTCCGCAGGCCGACACTCTATCCATTGAGCCAAACCGGTTAGGGCAGGGTCAGTGTTTTTGATTCAGGTTCTCCAGGGTCAGGGCAGGCCATGTACAAAACAGGCCTGATGCTGAGCAAAGTGTCTGAAGTGGTTCGATGAGTTTATATTGACTGATTTATTAACTTCTATGCACAGCCTTGTTGGAACCCTTCAGCGTCCAGCACTAGAGACTGACTGTTTCAGTGTAACATTTGACATGAACAAGAACTTAGGGTTTTGGCACAAATGACATTCTCTCCTCTTTTCTGACGAATGTGGCTTCAGGATCAACCAGAGTTAATGCAAATAGTGGAATATTTGCTCATCTAGAGACCAAAAGTACTTAAAATTCAGTGCAGGTAGAAATGTTTGTTTAAGCATCAGGAGGACAGACTTTGGTAATTTCAGTTGCCTGTGTTGGTTCTTATTTTGTTTTGGTAGAAATTGAGTGTTGGAGACTTTGCCTGGAAGCCAGCCTCCAGCATTGACGTCTGACACTAACCGCAAAAGCAGTCCCCTTTCCGCTGGCAGAGCCAGGCCCACGTCGTGGCTGTGATCTCAGGGGAGGGCTCTGGTCCATGGCTTGGGTTTATGACTGGGAAGCCTGCCTCTTGTAAGGTGGGAAAAGCAGAGCCAAAGTGACCCCGCAGAATTTGAGCTTAGGGGAGCTGTCAGATCCAAAGGACTCATCAAGGTCAGGGCTGTGGCCCAGTCTGAACTGGCACCCACGGGCTCTGTCAGAGCCAGGTGTCAGAAATGGGTAAATATCAAATTGTATCTGATTAAAACCAGGAGGAGGCAGAGCTCCCCTTACCTACTCCAGGAGCCAAAGTCAACTGAATGGTGTTTGGGTCCAGATGACTCAAAAGCCACAGTCTCATGACTCAACCAAAGAAATATTCAAAACTAGTCTGAAATATAACAGCATGTTTTTAAAAATATGCTATCAAATACATTTATCTTTGGCTAAAAAAGAAATATTCTTATCTTAAAATGACCAAATATTCATTACTATAGGAGAGTATAGGACAAATACTTCTTATGGATAGTCAGGTTGATGATTTCTCTTTTAAGTAAAAAACCTGGCAATGATACTACATAAATAATGTTTGATCTGGTACAGGGCTCTTAGTTGAATTTACTGTCTATTACATGGGGAAAGTACTGAAATGGGAGGAAGGAATAATACTAAGAAAAACATTAGAATAATATACCGGAAAATGACTGGTTATATAACTTTTATCAATGGGATATTGATAAGAGAAGAAAGGAATAAGGATGGTTCAAGTGGGTTCCCAATGATGCAGTAATAAAGATATCAAAATAAAATCAAAATGAAAGTGCATTTTATCTTGACAGGAAGGAAGATAACACAGTAAATACATTTGTCCTACCTCAGCAAACTGTACACTTAAGGCTGGTACATATTACTGTGTGCAAATTGTACTTTAATACAAAAAGGCCAAGTCAAATTAACTTACTTATTGAGGAACAATTTGTGAAAACATTACTGTATTAAGCAATTTAGGGAGAGAAATTTTCTAGCCTCCAGGAAACTTGCAAATCATTGGTTAACCCTGGATACAAATGTAAGAAAAATTTAATAATAAAGATTAAATAATTCAACAATGAATGATTCATAGAATTCTGGACCTGGATGGAAACTTTAAGACCATCATCCCTCTGTTTTGTTTTGTTTAAAAAAAAAATCAACCAAAAACTGAGACTCAAATAATTTTTGAAAATTGTTCAAAGAAAATTAGAGACAGAATTTCACCAGATGGCAGGACAGTAAGCTTAGAGATCCTCCTTTCTCCTTTGTCGTTCTGACTTCCTCCTCCTTCCACCTGCTAACTGTCCCCAAGGCTGGTTTTCTGCTCTCTTTGGCTTTCTCTTGATGTTGCCCTCTCACTATTATTAATTTCAGTGTTGTATTTCTTCACTCAAGTAGTAAGGACTTTCAGGTTTCTACCATATGCCCAGCACCGTTTTATGGGTGGGCAATACAGAAGTGAGCCAAGCAGACTAAGTGTCTTCCCTTACAGAGCTTACTTTCTACTGTCAATGCCCATGGAGCCCACATAGTGATTCCCCAGACCCCTGTTCTCACTCCAGACTCCATTGTCCTTCAGGGCGGCACCTCAAGATCAACATGGCTGTAATTTCATCTTCTCTCCAAATCATCACCATCTCTTGCTTTACCTGTGCGTGAAGAACGTTCCTGGTTCTTATTGAACCTCTAGGTTAACCGATTTCAATTCCCTAAATTCTAATAAATGTATTTTTTTTCTTCATACCTATTCATAATCTCCTTGTTCACTTCTTCCTTGGAATGTTCCACATGATTCTTCCCTCCTTGTCTCCTGCTGGATTGCATTATGGATATCCTCTTGCTTTTTTATTAAAAGAACTCAATGGATTTTTACAAAATGACACATCCTTATTAACAAAATTAAAATGTACAGAAGAGTAATGAAAGTAAAAACCACCCGAAATCTCTTTCACCCAGAGAGATCAATTTTTCAGCATCCATCCAGCCTCTTTTTATATATACAAACATTTATGAAGTCTCTATGTTGTTCTATAAACAGGATCAAGTTCTACCTGGTTTTTTTTTTTCCTTTCTATTGATATATTCTACTACTCTTTCATCGTTACTCAATAGTAAACTAAACTATAATTTTCCGTGAGTGGCTGCGAGAAACTTCATTGTTTGGCTTTCCCATAATCTAACCAGGACTTGTTTCAGGGAGGAGCTTGTTGTTGCTTGTTCTGGCCCATGTGCCTAACAGAGCTGTGTAAAATGCAAGTGAGCAGCCTGCCATGGACCTTGACAAGAACTGTTTGTGGCACATCACTCCATGTGGTTGGGGATCTGAAGAAATGTTTGGAGATCTTGAAAAGAGGTTAGGGAGGATTGACCTAAAATCCACAGTAAAATCGTAGCCCTTTTTTATGACTGCTCCGTGCCTCCATTGCCTGCAAGAAAGCCATTTATTGTTCCTTGTTACACAATCTGCAGAGAGCTGATTCACTTAGGAAGCAGCACATTCGTCGTAGTTTCTCTCTTACAAGTAGCTAAAAGCAGAATCTGTTTTGTGTCTCTGCGGCATTCCTCGCAGCACAGACCTCATGCTATCGCTAATTAGCCAGAGCCTTCCCAGCCAAAAGCCCCAGTGCCTGGCCTTGGAAAGCCTGTTTTCTATGGAAAGGTCGAAGCCTGCCTCTCTGTCTAAGGGCACCTCCATAGACACCCAGAAGCAGGGTGGTGGTGAGCTCTCAGATCAGCCAGTGCAGTGACACATGCTGCAGCCTCCCTCCTCTGAGAAGCGGGACCCCCATCAGACGGTGCCTTTGTATGCTGACAAAGTTCCTAACCACAGGAGAAGCCACTTCTGCATTATTCTTCTATCCATCCCCATTTGTGGCTTCAGAAACCAGTCCAGCAGCATCCCCTAGCCAACTTCCAGCCACTTGTGTTAATGATATATGCAATTAGCAGCCTATGCTAGTTCATGGAGGTGGGGTGGGGGGCGGAGGAAGAGAGGAAGGGAAGAAAGGAGAGGGAGAAACAGAGGGAGGGAAGGAAGAAAGGGACAGAGGGAGGGAGGGAGATTGTTTGCCTGTCACTGTGAAGGGAAGCTTGAGGGGAACTACCTCACTGCCCCTCCCCACCGCCCCACCCCAGCGTGCCTGTGATCCTGTGCGCATGCGCACACAGTTGCCTGTGTTCCAGGGCTCTGCCACTTGCTCAGTGGGGGACGTTCTCTTAGCTGAGCAGTGCACATATTGCTTGGCAGGTGGGCCTGCTCAGATGCACTGACTGTTGTTTCAGCGCTGACAGGGAGCATACATCACGCAGGCCCATTATGCCAGCGTAAATCCATGGTAACCTGTTCAAAGGGCTGCAGCCAGCAAACAAAGTGTTTGGGTCTTAATAGGTGATATTTTTGAAACATATAATTGGCATCCGAGAAGTAATTCTGGGTGACAGGCCACTCCTTCTGCCATCTTAACAGAATCTGGGCCTACAGCAAAATACCACTCCTGTCACACCACACAAAGATGATTGCCACTCCAGCTCAGCTCAGGCAGCTGGGTGTGGTGCCGGCTGTGCCAGGAGGGTGTCTGTGCCGGGAAGAGAGCCTTCAGTGACGAGGCCTTTCCTCTAGGCCTTGGTGCTCAGTACTACGGGCAAAACTCCTGCTGGGGATGTCAGTAGAGAATGTCAGAGCTTCTCTCCTGAGCCTCATCATAGGAGCTTGAAGGGGATCTGGAGTTTGCTTTGGTATTGGGTAGTGGACAGATAAGCTTCTGAGCAGAAATCCCTGATCTTTATCGTGAAGAAAGGCTATTTTTCATTCCCCTCTGGGCTCCAGTGAGAGAATGAGATAGTAATAAAATCCCTGGGCAGTGTGAAGGGACTTGGTATCAGGGTCTGGCTGCCTCCCCACGTGGAGGGGGGATGTCTGCTTGCCAGCACCTCAGAGATACAGTGGGTAAAGGTCGGCACAGCACTGCTCCCAAGTTCCAGAATCTGGGCAAGTGAAAGCATTTTGCACAGGCTGTTGTCACGTTTGCCTGCTTTGGGGTCGTGGTGCACTTTCCTCAGCACGCAGTCTGCGGTCCTGCGTTCCCACTGCACAGACTGACCTTGCTGCCCCCGCCAGCACTTCCTTCCCGCTTCTCCACTACTATAAGTGTGCTCTCCTTGAGCACAGGCACCCACCAGATTGTGCTTAGCTGAGCGCTGGTTTCATGGTGGGTGCGGAAGGAATGAAGAAACGAAGATGCTCATTTTTTAAGAGAAAAAGCATTTTTAGGTAATCGTGCATTGTTGGCTTTTCTTCTACCCTCTCGATTTCCAAGAAATCATAACTCTGGTATTACAATATGACTTGCCAATTAAGTTAAGACTGGGTGGCAATATTGTATTACTTAATATTTATTCTGCCAAACAACTAAGCCAGTATTAGAGCAGCCTGATCTGCACGCTACAGCGTCTGCATTTTCTCTTGTTACAGAAGAATTGATTTCCTTAAAGCAAACTGCAGAATATCCTCATGAGACCAGGGACCTTCTAGATTACAAGGACCAATGGGAAGACGCTCAGGAATGTGAGCCATAGCAGTTAAGACCTAGAAAAGTTGTGTCTGATGGCCTGGCACACGATGGGGATTGTGAGAGCTGTGGCCTCACCATACTCCAGCAACAGCCCGGCCACCACTCCACCAGTTTCACCATTCCTATCCGTTCATGCTTCTACTCAGCAGTGGGGCTGGTTATGACACAGAAGTTTGCCAACACAGAAAGTTCATAAAAACAGAGACTTCGGTGCTCTGTCCCCAACATTCTAAGTTGTGAGGCCTATGGTGAAGCCCAGGAATAGGTACGTTGGGAATGTTCCCCAGGTAGTTTAAAGCAGTCCGTCTATGGACTTTGGTTCTGGAAGCACTGATTAGAAGAACACAGCACTGAGAACCTTAGCATTTCCCTCAGTCTTCCTGCTGCCTTGGGCAATTACTGATAGGTCCATCCTCGGTCATCTTCCTGAAACAGTCATGATGTCTTAGCCGGGTGCTCAGAGGAGCCTGGCGAGCTCCTTGTAAGACCTAAGACGAGGAGGCTTTCAGGCGTGCCAGGGAGACGTGCTTTGGTGCCTCTCCATAGGCATCATGAGTCCTACCTCTGAAATACTCTTTTCTAAATGACGTAGTTTTTAAATGAAAAGGCATTACTGGCTATGCTTCACGTGAAGTTCCACATATACAATTTAGTGACTTTGGTATATTCACTATCATTTAGTGCATTGTGCAACTGTCACCACTGTTTCATTCCAGATTATTCCTCACGCCAAAAAGAAACTCCATACCTATTCCTTCCTACTTCTAGGCCCTGGCAACCACTAAGCTACTTTCTAGCTCCATGGTTTGCCTTTTCTGGATATTTAACCTCTAAAATTTTCTAAGTTGACTGAACCTGAGTCCAGTTATATCCTATATAATAAAAGCATAATATGCAAATCGACCAAACGGTGGAATGACCAGTCAGTGGGAAGGAGGGGGTGGTGCAGTGCCAGGCCAGCCAGGGAGGGTACAACGATGGGGGGAGGGGCTGGCCACTTGCTGGCCCACCCAGTTGCCTCCCACAGAGGGAGGCCAGACTGCAGCTTACCCCCGCTCCCCCTGGGGAGCGGGCCTAAGCCGTCAGTCAGACATCCCTTGAGGGTCCTGGACTGTGAGAGGGCACAGGCCGGGCTGAGGGACCCCCGCCCCTGAGTGCACTGGGCCTCTAGTTTTAAAATATTTCCAAAGAAATTTTTTCTTATGTTCCTTTGAAGGTTCCTGGTTCTGACATGTTTTATAGTCAGAAAGATTTCACTCATGTCTAACTTTTACTTATTTCTATAATATTGGCTTTTGCAGTGTTACTCATGCTCCCTTGTTTGTCTTCTCTGCCTTTCTCCCATTCTTTCACCAACTCTCAGATTACTTATAGATTCAAACATCATTATTAGTCACCTCCCACTTATCTGCAGGATGAATGATCTCAGTATTCCTAAGCCCCCTACTCAGCTTTACCCAGTATTTTCTCCTCTTCCCTCTTCTCATCTTAAAAATGAAGAATCAACCCTTTCATCTAAGGTGTACCCCTCCGTTTGTGCCTTCTATTTCTTCCCTCCTCCTGGCTTTTGACTAACATCATTTTTTTCCTTTCAACCTACAAAAATACTCAAGAGTCCACACTTTTAAAAAGTTGCTTCGATCCTGCTGCCCCCTCAAGGCACCATTCTATTTTTCTCATTGCCATCACTGTCAGATCTTTTGAAAGCACAGTTTGCTCTCGCTGTTGGTTTTTCCTTTGCACTCGCTCCCGCCTAACCTTTTGCACTCGTGGCTCTACCTTCATTACTTTACTGAAATTCTCTCTTCATGGTTCATGGCGTTAACTTATTTGCCAAGCCTAGTAACCATCCCTGGTCCCTTTCCCCAAGACTTTAGATGACACAGAACCCTGTTGACTGTCCTTCCATCTTAAAATACTCTTTTGGCTTCTGTCATACTCCGCCTTCACCTTCTACCTTTGGCTTCAGTGTTCAATGCCTTCTAAAGTATGGATGCCCCCTCTCTTATCTGTCTATTTTCTCCCTTTCTAGTCTCTTAACACCATCTGGCTCCTAAATATATGGATAACTTCCAAAACTATCTTCATCACTTGGGTGTCCTGCCAGCTTCTTAGACTCATTGCTCAAAACAGAACTCATACCCTGGCAGGCATTCTTTCTTCTCTGATTCTGGCCATGGTGTGACCCAGTGTTGAAAACTGGACTTTGTTTTTTCAGCTCCTTGGTTGCCATGGATGACAGCCATCATGTGTGTAACAGTCCTTTTGTCCTATTTAGACTGTATTTCTCTTATTCTTCTCAATGCTGTTGTCCAGGCCTTCATTGTCTCTTACCTGGACTATCACCAGGCCCTACTCTGCCTCAGCTCCATTGCATCTCATATATTACTGCCAGATATTAACACACAACTGATTATTGTCATAATTGTCATTTTCTTAGACAAGAATCTTTTAAGTCCCTCTAAGCCTACTAAATACATTCTGTACTCCATAGCCCAAGTTGTAAGGCTATCTACAACTGAAACCTTGTCTTTCTTTCCAAACTAATTTTCACTCTTCTTCTCCATATTCTGTGTTTTAGCTGAAATAAAATACTGTTCATTCATTCTTTCTCCTCTACAAGTTCTCATTTTCGGCCCTTGCTTATCCTGTATCACTTATCTAAAATGATATCTTTTATTGCTGCCAATAAGATCTCATGTATGGAAATCCTCTCATCCTTCAAATCCTTTGTCTTCCATGAAAATCTTGGAATAGGATTTCGTTCTCCTTTGGATTTCTAGAATTATGTGTGTGTGTTGAGGGGGGAGGGGCGGGTAGTAAAGGACTTTTTAGCACTTTGTCTTGTATTTCAGGTATTTATGTGCTTCTCTTATTTGGACCCTGAAAATTAGGAGTCTTGCATTTGTCTTGTTATAACTTCGATAACAGCTGACAGAGTATCTTTTTTTTTAACAGCTGATAAAGTATCTTGTATATAGTATATTCTGAATAAATATTTTCATGAATGAATTTTTTAACCTCTATAAAATATAGAAGATGTAAAAAAAACTAAACTTGTCGATGATAGGCTATATGTCAGTGTCAAGAGAGTTCTCAGTAGTTTCTGAACTATTATTTTCAATCAATCCAAGTGCAAGGCTTAGATGAAGGAAGCTTGAGAGGATTATAGCAAACCTGACATCTTCATTGTAAAGTCTTGCATTTGCATAACATTTGATGCCATTTGAAAATGCTTTCACATCTTAACTGACCTCTGTATAGTTATGTAGGGTTAGAAAGGGATCCCTGTTCTAATACCCATCAATTCCTAAGTGAGGGAAATGTGGTCTGGTGAGTTTTAATGGCTTAACCAATGTTAGGTTATTAGATAATGGCAGAGTCTAGACAAAGGGACATGTTAGCTGTCTTTAAGTATTTGAAGAGCTATCATGTCAATGAAGATTAAATCTTAAATTTTTTGTTCTTTATTTCCTCAAAGGACATAAAAAGTTCAAGCAATTCAAGCTCAGTTAAGGAGAAAAATGGTTTAATTATCAAGTCCATTCCAAGATGGCGTTGCCTGCCTCTCTTGGTCAGTTGGCTCTCAGATAGAGCAACCTGGCTGAGCATGGCACTCAGAAGGTGCAGGTTGATGAGGATCCCCTCCAATTCTGCAATTCTGTGATTCCTTTTTATGTTAGCACCGTGCTACTATACTTCATAGTCTAAGTTTTGATTTCTGTCTTTCCTTAGAATTTGACCTTAATCAAATCCAGCTAAGGTGTGGGATGACCCACAGTCTGGGTCCTAAATCTTTCACAAAATGTAGACCCCACCTTGTCCTAGTGTGGCCATTCCTTGTAACTATCAGGGAACTACCCACAGGTGGGAATATAAAAGAACATATTTTCACCAAATCCTTCAGTGCCTAGAGTTGCCAGCCCAGGAAAATATAAACAAAGTCTGCAGAAAACCTCATAGATGTCATCATCCCATGCAGTTAGCCCAGCCTGGCCACTCCAGGCACCTCCCTGGTGTTGAGGACATGGTGGGCAGGCCCAGCATTCTCTCCCCAGGGCATATTCTGTTGGAAGGAGGCAGGTGACTCTAATGAGCTTCAAACTTTTCCTTGAAATGAGGAGTTGCCTAAAAAGGCAACTGCTGCAAAAACAGCCAAATGGAAATCATGCTATTTCGCTGAACTCGGAACCAGATCTGCCTTTTTTTTTTCTTCACAGAAACATTTTGTGTGCCATGTGCCTTGGGAGCCAAAAAGAAATCATACTTTGGCTCCCTGTTCCACTTTGCTAAGCTCAGATACTGTAAATACCCTTCTCTCCTCTCATAACATTACATTTTTCATGAATTCATCATAAAGGAGCCACTTTGTAGGTTTGGCTGGTACCAGTGAAAGACTTCATTTTCTATTTCACAGCAATGTTTCAGTGCAAAAAAATGATGGGTGAAAAGTTGAAAGACTAGAATTATTCATCAAGTCTTCACTCCTGTAAATGAGAACTTTTCTGAAACTTATCTAAGAGAATGCAGACATGAACATGCTATTTTGGATGGAGCTACATCTCAGCCATGGCCCCCTAATGTTTCCCCAGGGACTTAGGGGTAAAAGAGGGCACGTGCTTTCTTAATGCTTTATGGATTCACTCATGAGTCCACACCAGCTCACAAATTTTCCAGTGTTCCTGTAGCTGACTGGTGCACTATACACTAGAATATTTGATTGTACTATGCCCTGATGAAAGTACCAGTCACTATGTAGCTGGAGGCAAAAGGTGTTTCCAGTGGGCAGCATAATAGATTTCAATGGTGCATCAGAATCCCCTGGAAGGCTTGTTGAAATACACGGCAGGTCCCATCCCAAGAGTTTCTGACTCAGTAGATCTGAGTGGGGCCCAAGAATTTGCTTTTTAAACAAGTTTCCAGGGGATTCTGAGGCTGCTGGTCTTTGGACTGTGCTTCGAGGAACACTGATGTATTGACAAGAACGTCAAACTTAGAAGTCAGGGAATCTTGGCTCTGCTCTAGTACTGAGTCTACTCTCAACCAGCCTTAGGTCTTTCTGGACAAGTCCCTGGGCTTCAGTTTTCTTACCCATACAAAAAGAGCAAGGGCTCCTGTTCTGGGTGACCTAGTATGACCTTCAGCAGAAAATCTGAGAATCTGTTGGAAAACACAGCACTTCTGGAGGGCCTTGAAGCATTGTCATTACTATGGTGAGAAGAGCTGTAGGAAAACAACTTAATTGAGAGGAGTTTTAAGGTGCAGACACTCTGTCAAACACAGGCACACAGAGGCCAGAACTCCACTGCTGTGCCTGCTAAGAAGGGCCAGCAAAGCCATGTGAAGATGGAAGGGTTTTGAGGGAATTCTCCCCTTGGGCGGCCTCTCTCTGAAAGGTCAGATACCCTGCTTTAGTCATGCTTTGTACAAGACACTGCTGTGTGAGAGCAGTGTCTCTCAAACTTTCCTGTGACTCAGAATTCCCCGGGTACTTGCAAATACGCAAAGGCCTGGCCCTGCCCTGCTGCAAGGAGCCTAGGCCTTCCCTTCTTATACACTTCAGAGCCCGAGAGCCGCTGTCCCTGTGCTGATAACTCAGACCATTTCTGCCAACGAGCAAAGGAGCTGTACACTCTAGACAGGTTGTTCACCTATGGGCATGCTAGAGTCCCCTGAGGAGCCTTTGAACTCCACATGCACAGGCCACTGTCCAGTGCATTTGAATCAGAGTCTCTGGGGTGGGGCCAAGCATCAGTACTGTTTTAAAAGCTCCCCATTAATTTGCATTTGCAGCAAGGCTGAGAACCACCGAATTAGAAAGAGTACTCTGTCATGATGTCAGACACATTATTTGTGTTTGTATGCTTGTCTTTTCCCCACATCATGCAGTAAGAATCCTGAGGGCAGCTCTATGGGCCCAGAAACCAGCCCAGTTGCCTGGCACTGCTTTAGGTGCTCCAAGCTTGCTGGTGAGAATTTTGAATGAACGAAAGGCTCTGTTTATATTCAAATGAAGTGCCAACAAAACTCACACCAGAAAGCCCTACGTTTGAATATTTTATGTATATACAGCACTTGGTGCAGTCTAGGCCCTCACTGGGAGAGGGTGTTTATTGCATAACTTGAATCACAATCACAGGGTATTGGCTGAACAAACTAGAACTCTAGTCATCCCCAACTATAATTTATTCTTCCAGGTGAGTCAGGAGTCAAGAAAACTTTTGCCTTGCAGAACTTTGAGAATGCTAAGGAAGGAAGCAAATTAACACATAATGAACGCCTACTATGTGCCAAACATTTTCGTGAGCTCTTGCCTCACAAGAACCGTGCTTTCTCCCTGGTTTTCCTGTGGGCAGAAATGGCATCAGCGGATGGCCCAAGATGGGAAGCATGAGGTTGCTGTTTGACTCCAGTCCAAGCTCCTTTCCTTTATTTATCTGCCACCACTCAGTTCTCCAGCAACCCCAGCTCCTGCCCTGCCTGCTCCTGCCAGCCCATCCCTGGGTAGCTCCTCCTTCTCCCTCATGCCCACCCCACAGAGAGCGTTCTGACCTCTCTAGTGGAGCTTCCTCTGGGAAACTGTCACTGGCCCATGACTCCATTGATTGCCTGACCACCCTCAAAACTGGCCAGGCCACCCCCAGCGCCCTGTGCTTATCCCGCAGCTCTGCACTGCTGTTTACCTGGCTGTCCTCCCTTGGATGGGGCTCCTTGAGGGCAAGATCTGTTCAGTGCTCATGCTCTGAGCCTCATGTACTGCCCTGCCCTCGGAAGCACTCATTAGGTTTTTTTTAAAGAATGAATGACAGTAAAAACTCATCCCTGAGCAAAGAGCTCCTGAACGCTTTAGCATGTGTGCATGTGTTGTGCTTCAGAATATTTCAGAAAAAAGTTCCCAAATTGAGGCTTCTGGGAAGCCTTGCTGTGTTCTTCCTGGCAAAAAAAAAATAGAAGGTTGTTACCAGGCAGTCTCAGTGTGCCACATTTATCTGGTGAGTTTTGTAAATACTGAGTAATGGGACTAATGACTCAACATAGTATTTTCCAAACTGTGAGGTAGTCTTTGGACTTTGCAGGATTATTATATTAAGTGTACTTTTTAGTCTGTCAGTAAAAATAAAGAGCTTGTATTTTCACATTAGAATTCAAAGAACATCTGCTGCGTATTGTAAATACCATATTTTGAAAACCAACTGATGCATACTTAGCCTGCCTCCGCCTGCTGACTAGAGCAGGTCCTTAAGATAACTTTCCGTCTGCCTTCAGCACAGCTCTTGCTTTGACATCCCACATTCTCCCACAAACCTTCAGGTGCCAGTTGCCCCTAAAGACACTCAGCAATGCGAGCTTTTCAGTATTCTGTTTTCTAGAGGGTTAGAAAGGGACTGTATTCCTGGTCGGTTTAGAACTGAAGAATGTTTCCACCGAGTTAGGCTGAGAGAGGTTTTCCACTGGGGCCCCTTCTCACCCCCAAGGATGTGAGACCTCAGAGAGCCACCACTTGCCTGGGGAAGTGACCGGCACTGGTTGCTGCTCTGACGGTAGGGGAGGGTGAGGAGGAGCGCTCAGGGCTTCCCTGTCTGGGGCATGCCTTTGCACAGCAGCCCGTTCAGGTCCTGAGTCTCACCTCCTCCTGGGACTAAGAAACTCAGTCAGCTTTTTCCCTGGTTCCTTCCCAGTTTGTCTTGTTAGCACTCTTTCTTAGCAAGTAAGCACCATATGTCTTCCTTAGGAGCTTGTTTTCAGGAGATTCCCAGCGTGTGCCGCCTTGGAAGCGGGAGGAGGGTGCTGGGTTCACAGGCAGCACTCAGCGGGTGCCAGCTTGGGAGGAGGGGGCCCTCCTTGCCATCTGCCCACGGTGGTGTGTCCTGAAGCATGAGCTCTGTTCCTCCTTCCTTGCCAGCCTTACTTGGAGACTTAACTCAGAATCACTTTTATTAGTAGTAGGTCATCCTACTGAGAAAGGAAAGAAATAGATGGAACTTGTATTTGTGGACCAAAGTGTGTGAGTGAGCCGAGTATACAGCAGTTTGTACCCTGGTTTCAGGGATGAAAGGATCTCTTCCAAGTGGCCCCAGCAGCCAGCTGCCACGGCCTCAACACAGGTGGAATTTTGTTGACAACTTTGCTTCATTGAGGAGTGCTTCTAGAATTATCAGTGCTTGTCCACTTTGTGGATGAACACAGATTGCAGGTTGGAGGAGCCTTCAGAAGTCAGAGAAGCTGGGAATCTGTACCCAACTCCGCTCTCTAACTGTATGAACCTGGGAACCTCACGGAACCCTCCTCACCCCCAGCTTCCTAATCTGTGTGTCCTGTTAGATGGTTTCCAGGCTTGTTCCAGCTCCAAGGGACAACTGTTGTTCACTCTCAGGCCCATTTACGTTACACGTACAGGAAGAGCCCTCTTAACCAATGAAGTATGTAGTTAGCTAATTGAGAAAGTCACTTAAAGGAAGAAGTAATCTTAGAAAGGAAACATGCTAGCCACATTTAATTTTTTAATTGACATACAATAAACTGCACATATTTAAGGTATACAATTCAGTCAGTTTTGATACATGTACCCACCCATGACACCATCACTACAGTCAAGACAGTGAACATGTCTGTCCCCCTACAGCTGCCTCGCACTGCTTTCTGCTCCCTCTCTCCTGCCTCCGTGCCCCTGCCCCCTGCTTTCTGTCACTGCAGATTACTTTACGCGTTTAGAGTTTTATGCAGTATGTATATTTTCTCTCTTATTGTACATAATTACTTTGAGGTTTATGTTGTCCATGAACAAAGTGTTTTTCCATTTATTTAGGTCTTCTTTAATTTCCCTTAGCAATATATTACATTTTTCAATGCACAGGTCTTTCACATCTTTTGTCACAATTACCTCTAGATATTTCATATTTTTATGCTATTATAAATGACACGATTTTTAAATTTCCAGTTCACTTCCATTTCTGGTTGTTGCTATTATAATTGACTAGTCAGTTGATTTGGGGATATTGATTTGCAGTTTTGTGTAACAATTACAATACAATATGTAATTGTATATTCTGCAGTTATGCTAAATTCACTTACTAGTTTCAGTAGCTGTTTCATAGATTCCACTTGTGTTTTCTACTTAGGTTGTTATTGTATCTGCAAATTAAGACAGTTTACTTCCTTCCTATCTGGATGCATTTATTCTTTTAGTTGCTGATTTCACTATTAAACCTTTAAAACAATGTTTAATAAAAGTGATGAGAGTGAACATGCTGTCTTGTTCCTGAGCTGGGGTAAAAGTTGCCAGTCTTTCACCGTAAGTATGTTGTTAGCTTTAGATTTTACATAGGTAATCATACAGGTTTTTTTGTTTGTTAATATGGTGAATTGCATTTGTTGTTTTTCAGTTTTATGCTCTTTCATGTACATGCTGAAGGCGTTCCATTTGCTTATGGGTTTGCTTATTTGAGCCCTGTGCATCTTTCTTGCATAATTCACATCCTTAGTGCATCCTGGACAGTCTCGGTTCCAGTGTAAGTGGAGGGAGATCTTGAACATTTGGGAAGTGTGGAATCTTCTCAATTTAAGAGTTTGTTCCTTTTGTCAGCCTTTCACAGTTGTCTTGTCTGCACCTAAGTAAACAGCAGCTTGTTTTTAAGTCTCTGCCTTTAGTGCATGTTTCTAAAATCTTCTTGGGATTTAGAAAAGCAACAATTTTCTTTTTTATTTCTATTTCAACAGTGTAGATAATGCTCAATCAAAATATATCATTGTAATACCCAGCACAACTGGCATAAACAGACTTGGGACCCATTGCAGCTCAGCTGATGAGAGCAGAGTGCGTGGGCAAACGAGACTGGCCAATCGGATGCAAAGATTGAGTGTGCCGTGGTTTCATTCATTACGTTACAGGGAGAGCATAATGGAAAGGATTGGTTACTCTCAGGAATCAGGGAATGTGAGTTAAGAGATTGTCTGCAATTCTCGTTCATTCTCATAAGCTGTACTCCTAACCTTCAACATCCAGTAGGTCAAATGAGCTTTGGGTCACAAGACCTACTATGTGAGGAACACATATTAGTCAACACAGATCTATCTTCACAGGCTGAAAAGCAACTGTGATAAAGGGTGGGTCCTTACATCAGCTTTAACTACAATGATAGCAAATTGGAAGCAGTGGAAAAGAAATGTGTATTTGGAGTCAGATGAGCCCAAGTCTGAATATCAATAACTCTGCATTGTTGGGTAAATGAGCACCACAGAGGGTCATCTTGAGAATAAATGAGCCTGGATGAGACTGATGCAGAGTATAGGTAACCCTTGTTTGTGGTTTGGGTCCTCATTCCAAGATGGTGCATTGAACCAACCATGTGACCCAGAGTTCCCCAACTCCAGTTCATCACCGTGTTTGGTGGAAGTGGAGAAGGCAGAACACCCAAGGCACAGGAAACAGCTTGAATATTCAAAGTAGGAGGCAAAGAACTGAAAAGCAGGCATGGGAAGAGGCAAGCAGTGAGGATCCTTCATAGGGTTCATGTCCAAGTGCAGTGGGAGGTGAGGCTGAAACGTAAACTGGTGCCTGACCACGCCAGGCTTTGAACAGCTAGGGAGATGGGTAGGCAATGGACAGCCATTGGAACTTTTTTTTGAAGGGAGCACCATGGTCAGAGCTGGGCCAGAGATTCTCAACCCTTGGCTGCACCGGAGTCTCCTGAGAGCTTGTTAAAAAATACATATACCGAGGGCCCCACCCAGACCTGCTCATTCCTAATCTATAGGTTGGGGTCAAAGCATCTGTATTTTTAACAAGCTCCCAGGTGATCCTAATGCATGCCAAAGTGTAGAAACCACTGCTTTAGAAGGTTAATCTGGCAGCAGTGTGCAAGATGGATTGGAGCCTAGAGAGTCTGGAGGTTCAGAGACCTGCTAGCAGGCGATTGCAACAACAATCCCTGCAGGAGATAATGAGGTTGGGGGCTGTGGGAATGGAAGGGAAGAATCAGATACGGGAGGTATTTTTGAGAGGCAGTCAGCAAGGACTGGGTAACCAATTTGATGAGGAATGTGAGAGAGAAATGGGACTTAACAAATAATGCCAAGGTTTAGAGAGGCAGTTCTCCAAGGTGTGGGGAGAGGTAACAGAATCCCCGGGGACTTATTCAGATTACACACACCTGCTCCCCTTCCTCCCTGACTTCCCACTCCTCCTTCCCCAGGCTGCCTGGGCATGGGAGGGGTTGGGGTTGGGGGTTGGGGGTGGGGGGTAAGGAGGGAGTACTTCCTGGGAAGCAAAAAGCATCTCCAGGTGATCCCTCTGTTTGAACTGTGACTGTGAGAATCATAGCACAGAAGGCGGCTGGGCGGGGGGGGGGGGGGGGCAGGTGAGATCCTGAGGGAGAAGGGGAAGGGATGAGTTCTGTTTGGAAGGACAGAGCTAGAGCTGACAGCAGGACGGACTTGGGGTACCTCTGTAGGTGGAAACCTGGGGGAGCTTGGAGCAAGAGCTGAGCTGGAGACCCAAATGTGAACGGCCGCCCCATGGAGGGTCACAGTGAGACAGGTGAGACAAGGAGAGAAGAGAGGAGGCTTTTATTTGGTCACATTCAGATGAGGGTCCAGGGTCAGCTGGTTGAAGAGGTGAGAGAAGAGCTCAAAGCCAAGGCAGGAGGTGAAGGCCCAGGAAGATCCCCTGCAGTGGGGGTGGGGCTCTGGCTCCTCCAGTTGTCTCACTCAGCATGATTTCTGCCTGGCGCAGTCCTGTCCCCCACAGTGTGCGGCACGTTCGTGTAAAGGGGTCACTACTGCAGAGAAACTCACATTTTAAACGTTCTTTCCAAAATCCAGTGGCTATGAGCTGATGTACCAGACAAAGAGACTGACAGGTTTTTACTATCCTACCAGTCTCCCCAGGTTTTTGATCAACTCATAACCTTTCTGTACACATTTTTGGCCCAGCACAGCCAAATATGAGGTATTATAAATCATTATAGTACTTTGGGGTCCTTGCTACCCTCAAAGTTTCAGACATTCTGCCTGTATTCTGTGATCTCCTGCTGTGAAAATAGGGTGTTGTGTTTGGAGGCACCTCCAGGGTGCCCGGGAATTGGCACAACTTAACTAAAAGAAAATAAATCGAATGAGCAACAATAGAGAGGAAGGACGTTTGCAAGGGCCCAGGAAGTAGAGGATTGTGAAGAGGTGCCATTTATGATGCTGTGCCGCTCCGGTTTTTGATGGGGACATCGCTAAGGCCGGCTGTCATTAAGGCCGCTGGGAGGTGGACCAGGGCCAGCTGTCTCAGAGGGGCTCTGCGAGACTACGCTGCACCTCAATTCACTGTGAAAGCGCCTACAGATGTAAAACTTTATATTTCACCTTGGAGTCGCCTTGGAAATTCTCTCTTTTTCTGAGTAGCAAAACGAAAGCATCAAGTAATAAAGAAAGCATCCCCAGGCTGCACAGGTCATGGGTTACTGAGAAGGAGACTCAGCCCAGTGTTCTGGTGCATAGAGTGCAGCACACTTTTCCAGAGGATCCCTCTCCCAGACGGAGGCTGTTAAATTAGTGAGAGAGCGGCCCGCCTGTAGGAGCAATGTCACAGCGTCACCGAGAGACGGGCCTGGGCTACCCACTCCAAGCATGTCAAACTCGTGACCAGCGGGCCACATGCCTCGTGTATTTAAACCTCCTCGTTTATTTAACCTACTGGAATCTCACTCCTTAACTGTATGACCTTGGGCAATTTATTTGACCTTCTGAGCTTCAGTTTCACTCGTAAAAGGAGGATAATCATATTTACCTCCTGAGGGTAGTTTTGGGGATGAAATCTGATACAACCATTACAGTGCCTGGCATGTAGTTGTTCCCCCGTAATCGGTGACTATTCTAATAATTACTAGATTTTCCCCTGTCATCAGCTGGAGAACTCACGCACTCCCCTGGGTGCACCTGAAGGGACATTGGCATTCTTAGTTTGGATATTAAATATTTTTCCCATAGAAATGCTATGGCTGGACAGAGCTTAGGTGTAGTTGAAATGGTACCATTAATAAGTTCAAGGTAGTTATGCACCACATAGGACTTTCTGGGTGGGCCTGGGCACCAGGATTTTCCAGGCAAGGTGCCCTAACCCCTTACTGACTAGTGAACTTTTATTGAGCCATCTGCTCTGAAGTTGCAGAACTGCCAGAACATTGCCTTGGGCAGGGCATGTGTTCACAAAATGAATAAAAGACGACAGGATGTGAGGATTTCCACAGCCCCAGGACAAGCACCCTACGATTTCTTGCCTAAACCCAGGCAAAGATACAGCTGATCAGCTACATCAATACTTGGAGTGAAGTCAGGAGACGTGGCCAGGGCACCACCCATCCTGCCCCTTGGGTCCCACTGCTGCTCCCCTGGCACTCCACGTTGAAGCAAACTGGACAAGGGCCTTTCTCTCTCCAGATCGTCGGTGTCTGCCTGACAGCTGTCTGACCAGCCGTGGCCAAAGACCTGCCTTCCCGTGAGCATCCTCAAATGCAGAAATGCCCCAAACACCTAAACTCGGGGTTTCAAGCCTCCCGTCCATTTTCCTTCTCTCACTCTCCTAACAAAAGAAATTACTTCAGAAGGGGTGACGGATAGAGGCACATCTCTGGCTCCCTGTGGGGTCTTCTTTCCTGAAGAAACTGAGCAGAGTCGCAGCAGAATAAACAGGGAAGGCTTGGCAGAATGTGCTGACAGAGAATTCAGTGCAGCCTGTGTGTGTGTGTGTGCATGCATGAGCCAGACAGTTGGGTCCTCTTACGTTCCTGTAGGTGCTGCTGTCCTTTTGGTTAAACTTTTGTGTTTACAGAGAGGATTTGGAAGATCAAAGATGTCAGATTACTGTCCTGATTCTCAAATAACTGGTTTGGGGAAAAGCTTGAAAATATTCCCACTGGAGTTCAAAAGCAAGAAGCAGGAATGAGTCCAGAAAGCTTGGTGACATGAATAGCAGATGTAATTTTTAAGAAAAAGAGAATTTGAATGTCTTCTGCATAGCCTCTCATTTAATCTCTTCCTCCCCCACTACCTCTCTCCATCTCTCTTTTTCTGAGGTCTTCCTTACCCCCGCCTGTTTTTTCTTGTTTTATAACACCTTCTAAGCCCCAACTGTCAAGTCCACTTACCGCTCTTCCTCCCCCGTTGTGTGCAGAGAGTGCTCAGGGGTGATTGGAATCCTCTGGGTCATATTTTAAGAGGAAAGATGAGCCCAAGTTTAAGTCTTGCTTCTCCACTCCAATAACTGCATAACCTGCAGACTGACACGTGTGCTCTCTGAGACCTAGTTTTCGCATATGTAAAATACAGACAACAAAATCGATCTCCAAGAAGTGTCATTAAGAACAGGTGAATTTCAGGCATACTTTGCGTGCCTACCATGTGCCAGTGAAGCCAGTCAACTCCCAGCCCAGCACAGTGTTGGCCCACAACACAGGTTACAGTTCACTGAATAATTCAGTAGCTCATCTCTCTCTCTTCCCTAGCGATGGTCATTTTATAAGAGGTTCTCTGCAGGTGTGGTTTGTGGCATGGCACCGCATTTTTAATGTCCATAGAACAGTATCTATCCATGTTCTCTTCATTAACCACCCTCCTACCCCCACCCAAGGAGCCTCTTCGGACATTTTAAAAAATCACATGCCATCCATGAAAGTAAATGCTAAAGAATGGTATTTTATAGGCTAGGATTGAAGTTTGAAGGACCACAACCACTGTAATATGGGATTTCTTTTTTATTCACAAGAACTTTTCTGCACTCTTGGCGGTTCTGTGGCCCCTGTGGGGATATGTAAAAAGGTTTTAAGAATGTGTTGAGAACTCCGCTTTCTTTTGTGTCTTTTTCTTCCTTCCTCGCAGCACTATCCGTGGAGATTGTTGGCCTGTCCTCTGGTTTCCTGCATCCCTGACTTCCCCTTATGTATCTGCCTCTATCCCTGCCCATGTCACTCTGCCTCCAGGATACTCAGCTGGCTCTTTGGTTCTGAAGGCTCCCTGGTCCACTCCAACTCCTCCATGCAGGAGGAATTTCCAGGAGACATTAGTGTCAGTGAACTCAGGAGGATGTTAGGTTGCCTTTTCAGTTCAGGGTCTACTTCCAGATTTTTAAGCATTTTTTTTAAGTGTGTGATTCAGGCATATTGAACAGGGATTATATGAACACTGGGAATGACATGACCATGTCACCCATTACCTTTTTGTCTGAAGGTGCCTCATTACAGAGTTCTGACCCTGTTAGCCTATGGTTTGTTGTTACCAGCTGACTTGTTCTATGGTTCATCATCTTTTCTACCGAAGACGATAGAGGTGAGGGGGGCAGAAATACCACCACAACCAAACGCCCGAAATGAGTCTCACACACATTTTCTCTCCCTGCTGCTTCCACCCAAATCTAATAGGCATTGGGGGCAGCAGTAGAGTTGGAAACTGGGCAGTAGTTCTGCTGCCGTAGAAAATCTAGAGGTTGCCTTTGACACCAATGGGAACCCTCTCCCTTTAAGCCACAGCTTCCCGAAGGAGTCGAGACGTGTGTGCAGTTTAGGGAACATGCAAACAGAAGCTCCCTCCTACCTGCAGCAGGAAATTAGAAACCGCTTTGGCTAACACACTGGATTGTGATTTCCTTTTGCAAGAGAGACGGGGAGAGGAAGGTGCGTGAGGTAGCATTGTATACCATAAAACTGTATTTATGTGCTAAGACAAGCAATTGATGTTGTTCCATAAAATATAGTAAACACCTCCTCCCTGGCCTTTGGAATGTCAGTCAGAATTCAGGATCGTGAAATCTTATAGTATCACTGGTTAGAAGGGTGTCCCACTGGGAGCAGATGCCATCTCTGTCTTCATAGACGCGGAGAGAGCCCTGACATGTTTCATGGCGTTCCTAGGTGGAAGTCTGTGAAATGGAAAGGAAAACAGCTTTTTCTGTCAACCTGTCACTGATAGAAGCTTTTACATTCCATCAGAATGACTAAACTTTAAAGCTGTTTCCTCAGCGCTGAGTATCTCTCAGAACTCCCCAGTGTTATCAGATGGATAGCGTCCCAGCGTCTGATAGGAGACCAAAGCATTTTGTGGCATGATATTAAAAATTCATTCAGATACTCGATAAAGCGTGGTTGACAAAAGTGTGAAATGGAATAAGGTAGAGTGAATTTCTTCGTGGTTTATTGCTCTTGGTTTCTCCACACAAAATAAATAGACAGAATGGACTAAAATCTCTTCTTTATGAAGGAGGGATCCTGGCAGCGAAGGCCCGCTCATAAAAACCCTCTCCCTGCCACGTACCTGGGCCGCGTTCAGAGGTGGAGGCGATGGGAATTTATTGCTGCTGTGTGTGTTCATATTTCAGACTGAGCGAATATGTAGAGGCTGCCTTCATGAGATTGCTGGGACGCTGGTGAGGACAGAAAAGGAAAACACTTGGTTTTTTTTTTCTCTCCTAGAACTTTTTGGGGGGTGGGGTGATGATTTGGGTGCTGACGGTGGTAATGGCAGTGGCCGTTTCTCCCCTGACGAGATTAAAGAGGAAACACTCCTTTCATGTTTTCCGTTTCCCCTTCTCCACCTGCCATCTTGTTTTCAAAGAAATAGAAGGAAGCAGAGCCCTGAGAGCCACTGCCAGCCTGGCCTGTGTGCTCATCTGTCTCCCTCCCTGGCCAGGCCTGGCTCTGCCTCTGTGACCCAGCACCCCCTTCCTTTCTGGTCTGGTCCTCCTCTCAGACGGCACCGTTAGCGCCAGGCGCCCCCGCTTCCCTGCAGCGGTGGGACGGAACGCCTCATTGGCTTCAGATATTAACTCTGTGCCGAAAACCCAGTTGGAGCTGGTGTGACAAATGGATTTTACCTGCTGCTGGAAACACAGCGCTGTCCCACCCCCGGCACACTGCACACGCCAGCCTTTCCCCGTCTCGCAGAGCCCAGCCCAGGGAGCAGGGAGCAGAGCTGCCCCGCGTCACCATCTGCTCCTGCCAGCATCTATGCTGGGCCCCGACGGTTACATCTGTCGAGAGGAACAGTGTGCTTGATGAGTTGTTGGAGAGAAGTCTTTGGTCTCCCCCATCGTCTCTGTTAGTCATTACTGGGCTGCTGGGCTCACGTGGGTGCATCTGTGTGCGCCGCCTCCCAGGCCTCATCTGTATCAATTGGAAATCAGTCGCTGGGAGTTAGTTGTAGTCAGCAGGGACCCAGGGCATTTTCCAGTGACATCAATTCTTCTTCTGCTGCAGAAATCCAGGAAACAATTAAAATTCTGATGCGTTCCAGGGAGGATTTCAAATAAATCAGCCGATAGCTGATACCTTGTAACTCTTGGTAGCAAAGCAAAATTAACAACCCAGCCGCATCTGTGTGCTGTATGCTAAAATAAATAAATTAACCATGCATCACCTCCAATAGAGGAAGCAGCTGGCTTGTTCTCAACATTTCCATAAGTACCCAAAAGCTACTGATTTGTTAACTTGTCATTCTCCTTATGGACATCAAGGACTTTATGCATATGCCAAAAATTGAGCGGGCCAAGTATCAGTAAGTTATGGAAAATCCAGGCACTGATTAAACTCCATTATAGCTCCTAACTTATAGCTCCTAACAGCTTTCCTGGACCAGAGCTGGCACTGGGAGCCAGACCCAGTCGATAGTAGGTTTGGCAGCAAATTGAGCCAGAATTTAGTTAGAATTTGAGGATTTCACAGTATTAATCTGAAAGTCAGTACTTCTTCCTCTCCCCCTTACAGGAAATGCAGTGTGGAAGAACTTGTATAAATTTCCTTGTTAATTACAGTCCTGCCCACTTGAGCTTTCCCAAACTCCTTTCGGCAGCCATCTTTGCAGTGGTTTCACAGCCTACTCCTTGCTGGCCAGTAGAACCCTTCATGCCTGCTGGGTCCTTTTTAAAAACAGCATAATAAGGACAGCTGGGGGGATAATGGATCCTTGAAAAATAAAGAATCTCAGCATCACCCCCAAATGAAAGCCATGCACTCTACTGAAGTGCTAAGTCTCTGTTATATTGTATATGTGCCTGCATGCCAACATGTGTTTATATGTGATTGTTTATCAGTATTCTGTGGATTTTTTCCCGTAAAGATGCATGAAATTTTAAAATATGAAGAATATAGTGGCTGGAAAACAAAATAGCACTTAAAAAGCCCGTCACCTTTTAAATTCATAACATTAGTAAAGGAAGGAGCAGGTATGTGGTGATCATAGTAGCACCTAAGAAAATGATTCATGGGGTGGGCTCAAGGGGAGCCACAAGATGAAGATTAGAGTAAAACAGAGTGTTGGGGAGTGAATGACATTCCTTTGTTCTCCCTGTAAGAAGACAATCTGTGGGAATGGTCAAAGGAATAAGGAATGGAGGAAGATAGGAAGGTCTGATCAGGGCAGGGGGAGCAGAAAAGGACCCACTTAACCCCCTGAAAACAGTAGCTGTGCTTACCCATTCAGTGTTTATAGCTCCTGGTGCATTCTGGGGGCTCGGGGCACAATCATTGATAATCATCACAGTTTTGCCAACAGAGTAAAGCTGTAAATTACTTGCTCCCCTCCCCAGTTAGCTTGCCTTAGGTAATGAGTGGAAATAGTCAGGTACTATTACATCCAGGGATCAGGGAGAGAAGCTAGTTAGGAGCCACGTACCGCTGAGATAGGAAGCTCTTCCACACACCTTGCTGTGAGCATCCTGTGCACACTGCACCGATGTCACCAGCCTTCCTATTTAGACACATGCCCTCAAAACTTCATGGCAAGCACAAGAATTAGCAATCCTGCAAACTAAAGAGAATTATCTGCTGTCTCTAGATGACTCTCAAAAATATGCCGATAGCAAAGCAAGGCATTATAAATCCATCCAGGCTGGTTCTGAGCATGCTGTAGAAGTAATTTCAACTGGCACATCACATGAAAGAACAGATTTGAAAACAGTGGTGTGCTTAGCCCTGAAGGTTTCAACTTGGCTAATGTTCTAACCACCTTATGGCACTACTTTGGATTGTGGCAAAGAAAATGTCTGTAGTATGGATTTACCATGTGCATGTACGTGTGTGTGTGTGTGTTTGTGTGTATGCCTACATGTATACTGTAATCTCTGAAAAAGACAAAAGATTTACCCCTAAGTATAGCTGTATATCACTAAGTATAGCTATGTATGTACACCCTTGTTGTAAGTGTAGAGGAAGATTGATAACTTGGTATGAATACATGTACAATAACTCATAAGTATGAAAATAACATTCCTGGTCAGTACATGTGTGGGCATGGATAATATAGATTATCAGTGTAGAGAAAGATTTCTTAGTTTGTGGACATTTGTATATACCAGTGATGGCGAACCTATGACACGCGTGTCAGAGGTGACACGCGAACTCATTTTTTGGTTGATTTTTCTTTGTTAAATGGCATTTAAATTTATAAAATAAATATCAAAAATATAAGTCTTTGTTTTACTATGGTTGCAAATATCAAAAACTTTCTATATGTGACACGGCACCAGAGTTAAGTTAGGGTTTTTCAAAATGCTGACATGCTGAGCTCAAAAGGTTCGCCATCACTGGTATATACAGTAATTCTCAAGATTTATCATATAGTGTGTGTGTGGGGGGGGGGCTTCTACATGTGTGTACATATACATGCCCACAGTGTCTTCCACGAGCATATAGGGTGTTGTTTTGGGGAAGTGGTCATTACTGGCTCAGGAAGCCATTTTGTCTTTGTCAGCTTTTAATGGGAGAGTAAAGACTAATTTCAGGAAAGCACAACTGTTGAGTCAGAATAGCCTTAGTCTATGATTCGGAGCTAATACGGTCTATTAAGATTTCTAAAGCTGGGACATGTGTTATTTTTCACACATTGTACTAAAGAAAATACTGACTAGTGTGTCCTAGTGGTTGGGGAAAGGTTTAGGCCCTTTGGTAGAAAAATTATCTATTTAATCTGAAAGGAAATTCAAAAACTGGTCCAACTGGGAAATCAAACTCCACTGCAAGCAGCTCAGGGATCTTCTCTCCGACTCACACACTCTGACAGCGTTCACAGTGGGAAGAGCTGGATGCATTTTAAGTTAGGTCTACTTTAAGAAGTTGTCAGCAGTGTGAAGCAGTTGTTTTCCTCTTGGCTGGGATGTGGGTGAATATTTTGCCTCTTGCCCTTTGCTCTTACAAGCATGTGTTAGGGAACCTTATAATTGGGTTTTTGTGTGTATTTTAATTTTGTTTTTTTACTAATTATCTTGTTTCCCATTGGGATTACTTTTGGCTGAAGGTAGCAGTAGTGTAGTGGTTGGTTTTTCTCTTGTAAAAAGAGGTCTGGGGCTAGGCTGCCGCCCAGTGTGCCACTGGGAACCTAAGTGCCTCCAGGGTTCTACTCTACCATCTTCCCACGTTGAGTGCAGGCTTCGTGTTGTCGCCTCAGTCATTAGGTGGCAGTTGCAGCTTCAGATCTCACATCCTGAATCTGGGAAGAACGGAAGGCTATCTCTTGGGAGGCTTTGACTTATTATTCAGGAAGGAATGCTGTCTTCAGATGCTTTCAATTATATCCATCACTGGCCAGAACTGTATGAGATGGCCACCCCTACATGCAGAGGAGCTGAAGACATCAGTTATTGTTTAATTAAACATATCGCTACCCTGAAGAAAATGGGTTTCTGCTTAAAAAGGAAGAAGAAGGGAAATATGTACCTGCAAAGCAATATTGATGGACAGTGTATACCCAAGGCCTCTCAAAGTTTGAAGTGTCAGGCCAACCTTCATCATTCCTGGTGCATCCTGTGCACAACTTACCCTCAAACTTCAAGCACATCCCAAAAGAGCACATCTCAAGAAAAGTAACTAATATAATCCACAAGAGGATTACTACCGAATGTGAATTTTTAGTCTAGAAACAAGCACCTAGAAAAATGGCAAAAAGATGGTATTTGTGGAAGCCTGGGTAAACACACAGTGCTTACCAAGTCCTGTAATACTAGAATGTCAAAAACTAGCCTGGACACATGCAGAAACATGCCATACTAATGGGAGACCTTTTAACATAGCATAGTCAACTTGCAAAAATCATATCAAATATAATATAGCAAGTAACTATAATAATTGGAGTCAGAAATAATATTCTAATATCAATGGTGGGTACCAGTGCTCAGTCAGTAAGCATTACTGGGAACCTATTGCGCACTCACCGTCCATAGGGGAGCCCAGACTGCATGAGCAGGTAACGGCATACAACATGGCAGGCACTGCACTGGGCATGAGTAAGGGGGACTGGGGAACACGGAACAGGGCACCACCAGCACTGCCAAGGCTTATTGACTCAGGAGATCAGTCGCCTTCCTTTGATGTTTATGTCCAAGAAGGCAGTTGGAGCCTTCTGCAAAATGTTCCCTGGTAACCCTACCAGTGTCTGGGAGTAGACAAGAGTAGTTCTAGTGGTCTCGTGTTCTTATTTTTAGATTCCAGGAAGTTCCAGTTAGGGAAAGGGAAGGATGCCTGGGCTGATCACATGAGAACTAGTTAACTGCAGGTCTCAAATCCTTTTTGTTAATAAGTAAATCCTTTACAAGAATCTTTGTGAGCAAGGAATCTAAGGTGCATCTGTAGGAGAATGCTTGTCCGAGTAATGAAGCCAGTTAGCCTGACCAAAAGCTTTGGTGGACATAACGCCTTAAAGATGGGACCACTGTAAAGTGAGCCTCTTACAGTATTTTCATGTTATTTAATAGTGGATGTTTGACATCATTCTGGCAGCTCACCAGATGTTTTCTTTACATCTCACTATTGTGTAGGTAGAGCTTTTGTGTATAATGATTAAAATAATAATTTCTGTCCAAACCTGCCCCCTCTGGCACTGCTGCCAGTAATGGGGAGCTCAGGGGAATCTCACCTACAGATCCTCGGCCTTCGTTGATTGCCACGCCAGGTAGTCCTGTTCCCAGCAGAGCTTCCAGCATGAAGTTGCTCATATTCCAACAGCCTTGCAAATTAGGTGGTTGTGAATGTTCCAGATATCTGAACCTGTCTCACCAATATAGAATTCTAGAATAAGTTATTCTAGGCCAGTCACACCTGTGTCTCAGTCATTTTTCTATCCTAAAACTGAGGACGTACCGGGTAAATGATGGCTGAAGCAAAGAGATAAACAAGGTCCAGATTACAGCCAGAGGTGGCTCTGGAGCAAGCCAGCTTGTGTGGAGAGCTTTGTGAAATGTGTTGGGGAGCCAGGGACTATATGAAAACACATCTAGGGAGTCAGAAAATATAACAAAGAGGTGTTAATAGTTCCTACTCTCCATTTTTTTAAAAAAACCTGGCTTTACTGCAGGAAAACCAATATGCTTTGGGGGATACTCATGAGAAATGATGTAAGAGCAAGTGTCTTGGACATAAACCTAAGTATTTTCTTATCTTCTCCATGCCTCTCCCCCATTCTTCTTTACTGTTATCTATGAATAATTTTTAAATTATTTTTTAACTTTGAGGAGTAATTGACAAATATAATTGTATATATATATGTAAATTGTACACGGGATGATTTGATATACATATATGTTGTGGAATGATTACCAACAACAGGATAATTAACACATCATCACTTCACATAGTTACCTATGAATGGGCAGGGGTGGGGATGCTTAAGATCTACCGTCATGGTAGGTTTTAGGTTTCTAGGAATTTATCTTTTTTTTGTAAGTTAACTAATTTGTTGGTATATAATTGTCCATTGTGTGCAATTTCTATTTAACTTTTTTTCCTTACACAGTATTGCTTTGTGAGCGCACGCGCGCGCGCGCGCGCGTGTGTGTGTGTGTGTGTGTGTGTGTATGTGTATGTGTGTGAAAAAGAACATGAGTCTTCTATCACATTCTTCTGGATTTGAATTTAAAGGAGCTGAGTATCCTTTCTGAATTGTTTCCATGTTTGCTAATAAATGAATAACACTATTTACCTTGTAGGGTTACAGCAAAGTTAAATAGGATAGCATAGAGCAATTAGCATGACAGCACCTATAGGCTTTTAGCCCATGTTACCTTCCCTTTCCCAGAAGCTAAGTCCACTGGTCATCATGTAGCAGCAGGTACAGAGGCTATGAATTATTTGTGATGCTTTTCTAAGGACTGAATGAACAGAGACATTGTAATCAAAGCACCAGTGAAACTCACATAGAGATGAACATACAATTAGTGACCTCTTTCTATGAGGGATGGTCAACAGTGGGCCTGAGAACTGGAATGTTCATGTGATCAATCTGAACATGTATGTCCAATCAGCTCTGTGTCCCTGAAAGATCAGAGGCGCCGGGCATTTGCAGCCTGGTCACAAACTGGGTATCAGATCGATTAAGCCTGCACTTATCTGATAGGCCTCCAGGATGTGATGTCAGGAGGGATGCTTAGCATGGGGGGGGGGGGGGACAATCGCAGAGGTGAGAAATTAACAGAGAACTCTGCTCACTGCCCAGGAAAGGGAGCCTGTGGCATGGAAGAAGGGCAGTGAAACATGTTTCCTGACGCACACTGAAGAGGCCTGTCATTGGCCAAGGTCCCATTGCTGTCTCAGATTTCAACTGAATGTAGAATGCTGTTAGGAGAAAAGAAGTGCATCTTATCCCCTGTAATAAACAGGGAGAACCCCAAGGTTCAAGGCACTAGTTATAGTTCGTCCTTACTCCGTTCACCAGCTTTCTGGCCTGTCTGATTTCTTTAGAGCCTGCAAAGGATGTTACCAAGTCTCCGAGTGCAGTGGCTCCAAAGTGGTGAGCATTTTCACTTTGGGAGCAAAGAGCTCACTGTTTGGGACTGTGTTGTTATTGTCATGTTATAGCTACAGTGTACCACAGAGTAAATAGATTTTCCTCGGGGACCTCATGTATGCCTTAGA
>NW_005871093.1:2482674-2540174 GCF_000147115.1 Myotis lucifugus | reverse complement strand
GGAGCCATGGGCCAGGGTTGCAGGGGAGAGGACGAAGAGCCTCCTGGGATTCCTAGGTTACCATCAAGTAGGCTTCTTCCCCATCCAGAGCCCGGTTTTCTGCACCGTCAGCTTGTCATCAGTATTTGCTCCCTACCTTTTCATTTGTTAAGAAATAGTTTGGATTTCTGAGAGGGGCTCTTTACATTCCACTCAAGCCAGGGCTTATAATTCTTTCCCGACCAGCCTGCTTGTTCAGTTTGGGTTCTGCTGAGTCCCATTGGTTCGCAGTGCATTGCTGTAGATCTTGCCTGAGTCTTTTACGAGCCCTGCCATCCAGCCAGGAGCTGTGACTGCTCTGTAACCTCCTTAGATTTAAATCTGTTGCTCGCGTTCTCATAGTGTTACAGAGCAGCAGAGCCCATCCATACTGATGTCTTAATATCATTCTCTGCTCCTTGGATTTATAGGGTAAAATAAACCTTCTGCCACAGAAGTGTTTATTGATTACTGAAGTACATAGTAAAGCCGAAGAATAAAGTAAGACCAAGTAATCGGTCCTATTCCTGGGGGACGACAGTCAACCCTGGCCACGCAGCCTCGGGGGGCCGCCTTGCGCGCTGGAGCTAGGAGGCTGCCATTTCATTGGGCGTCCAAATAGTAAGCAGTGAGTGATAGAAACCAGGCAGAAAGAGTGCATACTGTGTGATTCCATTTACATAAAACTCTAGAAAATATACAAATGAATCTATAGTGACAGGAAGCAGATCAGTGGTTGGGCAGGGAGAGGAGCTAGGGATTAACAAAGAACAAGAAAACTTGGGGGAGGTGGATGTGTGCACCCCCATCTTGATCGTGGTGATGGCTTCGTGGTGGATATATGAGAAAATGGATTAAATAGTGCCCTTTAAATATGGGCAGTCTGTTCGCGTCAGTTATATCTCAATAAAGCTGTGAAATAGAAAATAGCAAGCAGTATAGACAACCCATGGCTCACTTAGTGCTGGAACATTTTTCTCTTTCTTTAGGAAGCTCTACTTTAAGGAACATTTGGAAGGACTTGTGAGACTAATTTTCACCTTCACATTAGAAGAAATGGGGGTTTCAGAAGACAGTGGTGCCATGAAAAATAAAATAAAAAGACCAACAAAAGGGCAAGATCTCTTCTTCCATCCCTTTTTCATTCTTACATCTGAACCCTAAGAGGTGGCTTGTCATACAATGTTTTGCTAAAACAAAAGAAGCAGAGCCCTTTAGAAAAAAGCCTGAGTTCTCTTCTTACCACCCCTCCCTCTGCCATCACACGCCCCCCATCCAGAGGAGAGAGTCTGTGCTCTGAATGCTGGCAGGCTGGAAGGGGACAGGCGTTTTTGACACAAAGAGATGTTTGTTTTCCTTGCATTTTAACTCTTAATTTTTGACACAGTGGGGAGCTCCAGCAGGGCTGCCATTTAAAATGTAACAATGCCATGGTGTTCTGACTGCCTCTGTCACGGGGGTGTCGTGACTGAAGGCCAGGAGACAAAGCAAATGAGGCCAGAGACAGTGCCTGCTGCTGAGGGGCCGGTCTGCTTCTCTGCTCAAATGTTTCTCTCCTCTGGCCCGAGGAGGAGTCTCTCAGGGAGCCTGGAGCTGGAATTTGTACAACCTCCATTCAGCCCCTTGATTTTAATCAGAAATGCACAATTATTCTTTTCCTCCAAATAGAGAAACTCAATCCCCATTTTAAATTCAATTATTGTAATTGCAGCATTCAGAAAAATAGCACATTCATTTTCTAATAAGAGATTGTGGATACCAAATTACTGCATATAGTATGTCAAAACAGGAAACTTGAGACTGGCAGGCCAGTGGGTGTTTTTATCTTGGCAATTTGTATTTTCTTGCAGACAATTTATAGTAATCCTACCCTTCCTTGTTTATGATTCAGAAGACTAGCTTTTCAAGCCATCCTACAATAAAGACTGTTGTTAGGTACAATTTAATTTAAAATCCCAGTTATGAGTCTGATGAATTCTAAGAAGGGCAATAGTAAAGCACCTAATAAAGGAGGGAGGGGGAGGGAACCAGTCTGACATGTCTTTGGATCCTCTTGAACCAACTTCTAATAATTGTAGATCAGTTTGTCTCAGGCCCTATTTCTGTTCCTTTAGCTGTGCTTTTCACTCCCTTGCATTTTAAAAACAAAGCAAGCAATCTGGTTGTGGGACGTCGATAGGTGGCCATTATGTTTCAGCAATATGAGAGCACCATTTTCCCTCTTCCCATCCCATTCCAGTTGCTTTTGTTGGCCTAAGGGTGAGTCCAATGTAAGAAGAAATAGTATATTTGGAGTTTGAGTTTCCTGATTTTCTGAAAAGAATATCGTTATGATCGGATTTCTTCAAGAATATGGCATTACTGTCTTAGGATTTACTTTTACCTTGAAGTTGTTTCCATGTATTTCTCATGGCTACATTAAGACAGCCACCACATTCACACACCTTAGCATGCACTCCACTAACCACTGTCTAGTTCTTTATCTCAGCTACACACTTTCTATGACACCTTCCATCGGATATTCTGCTAATGTAACTTATAAACTCTGCGCTATATTTGGGGAAACTGGCCACAGTGTTGAAGATGCTGGAAACCAATAGGTGAAGGATGGGGAGGAAAGCCAGAGAAAGCTTCCATCCCTACGAAAGAGGGAACAGACATCCCTGGGTGTCCCTGAGGATAGAAGTGGTTGAATTGCTGAGTGCCAACCGAGTGCCAAACACGTTAGCTATAGTCTCTCAACTAATCCCCCGTTTTGCAGGTACCAAAGTTAATGCTCTAGGAAGTTTTATCTCTTCCTAAGTAGGCCTTGCATATAAATGAACCTTGTGCACAGGCTGTCCAAAGAGCTCCTTATTCTGACTGGTCAGAATCTCTGGACAAACTTCAAAATGGCTGGCTTCCTAGTTGTACTAATAATCACCTGGTGTTTTTTTATATCTATCTTGTCTGTCTATTTATTTTGCCAATTTTAATTTGAGTGAACATCTTAATAACATCAAAGCCCACGTCATTATTGCACTATACATAACCTACAAGTTTAGACCCCATATCTTATATCTATGCATTTTATATTAGTCCCTATACACAGATTACTGAATACTATTCGACTGAAGCATAAATCCAAATTGTATCCACCAGTTCTTTTTTCTCATCAAGAACGTAAAGGAATGCTTAGAAACTTGAATCCTAAAGGGTCTTGCCTTATAGATATCTCCCCTTCCCCCCTAATACTATCAACAATAAGAAATATAAAATAAATAAATAAATAAAAATAAGGTGGCTTGCCTTCTTGGTATTTGATCAGTGAAATAAGCCCATGTATTACCAGAAGACTCCTATTGTTCTCTGCTTCAGAGAGAACGGTAGTTTCTGTTTGTTCGGTTGTTGTTTTTGGATAGCATAGTATCATGTCTTCAGACACTGCGCAAGCAGAAATCCTTGCAGAACATGATTTCCCCTCTGGCAATAAAATGACCCCCCCCAAAAAATGGAAACCCAACATTTAAATAACTGTTATGTTACCTCATTTCTGAGTTTGATATAACATAGCTTTTATAAAGACTTGGAAGAATAAAGCTATTGAGTCTTTTTTTCTGGCTGCTTTCACATGCTTGAACTGTGAAATTTTAATTCTCACCAAAAAATCCTATGGGGTATGTATCACCCCCTTTTACAATTAAAAAAAAAGGTAGGCTCCAGCCCCAGTGGGTTCAGTTGGTTGGAGTGTTGTCCTGTACATCAAACGCGGGTTCTATCCCCAGTCAGGGCACATACTGGAGGCAATCCATCAATGTTTTTCTCTCACATCGATATCTCTCTCTCTCCCTCCCTGCCTCACCTCCTCTCTCTCTAAAAATCAATAAAAACATATACTGAGGTGAGAATTAAAAAAAAAAAAAGGTAGGCTCCCAGGTGTTAAGTACCTTTCCCAAGACTGCACAGCTGCTAAGTGGAGGGGTCAGAATTTAAACCTGGGTCAGCCGCAGATTGAATGAGCAAGTCCCTGAGCCGGGCACTGTGCTGGGCCTCCTCCGGAGGGAGAGCTGCCCAGGATGGAGTGGAAATGTGGCCGACGGCTGCCTTCTCTGCTGCCCACGGCCTCTGCTCCCTCCGTTCCGTTTCAGCTTGGCGTACCCTTTGCCAAACAGTCAACCCACAAGATGTTTTTCAGGTAGTTCCTTTGGATAGTGCATGAGAGGGAGTAGGTGGTATATTGTACTTTCCAAGAACATGAAGTCCGAGGCTGAGAACATGAATCAGCATGAACAGAACTGGGTTCAAGTGCTGCCTCTGCCGGTGGAAGCCTTAACTTCTTGAGAATGGAGAGCTTGTAACGTTTCCCTCCAGGCTGCTGTCAGGGCATTCTTTTTTAATAACCGGTAGCTGCTGGCTGGCATTTGTAGGGGAGACGCTCTAAGATGGCTCCTATGGAGAATTTCTCCCCTGGAAGAATCATGCTGCAGTGAAATGCAATTCAGGAGCCAGGCTCTTCCGAAAGAGACAGCTCAAAGCTGCTCTGCTGCCTGGACCCTCCTCTTCCTCCTTTTGCCTGCGGTGGACATTGTCCCTTTGGCAGGGAGTTGAGTCGTGTAGGCGCAGCTTAGCAGTGCCTCACAACAGGCTGGAAGGGAGAATGGCTTGCAGGAGCTTCATTACCTGGGGAAAAAGAACTCGGAGTTACAGGCACTTTAAGAAAGATGCTTTCACTTTGAGTATTGGAGAAAATAGAACAATTACCTATTGAAGGCAAAGTGGATGAAAAACACCTCTGTTCATACTACCCTGATCATTTAATCTATTCAGATTCATTCTGCTTTCTGAAGGGGATTCAAGCCAACTGTCTGTTCTTCCCGGCTGCACCCCATTCTTCTCCAGGCTTCGCAGGACACATGGCGAGCGCCTGAGGTTCCAGCTAATGACAGACATTTCCTGCCTCAGGAGGAGACTCCTCCAAGGGCTTGAGCATCCTGCACAGATTCAGAAATATGAAATGAAGAGGAGGGAGGAGGAATCCATAAATCATCAAATTGTTAGCGGGCATGGTTTAGGGTCCTAAAACTGCCCTGGGGCCTGTGATGATTCCAGACTGCTCTCTCGAGGAGCTTACCATCTGCTGGGGGAGCAAGACTTACATAAGTGAAATCAGTGAAGAATTGTACTCTATCTAAACTAGATTTCCAACACCTGGCACATGTACTCTTAAAAAAAAAAGATGCTCTTTGTTAAAGAATGAATGAATGAATGAATGCTTTTTAATACCTACAGAGTGCTTTTTATGTGTCAGGCACTGTTCCTTACCCTTTTGTGTTAATTATATATATTTATCATATTATTATTATTATATGTTTACTAACTCAGTGAATGCTCTCAACAGCCTGGGAGGTAAATACTGTCAATAGCCCCATTTGATAGATGATGAATCTGAGGCACCGAGAGGTTAAGATACTTGCCAGAGGTCCTATAGCTCACATGTGGCAGAGCCAGGATTTGACTTCAAGCACCATCCTCCTCTCTAAAGCTCAGAGCAGCTTGGACCAACCCTGTGCGCTTTGGCCTGCCTCTCCCCCCGGCCCCGCCAGACCTCTCATTTGTAGTTTCTTTTACGGAGCGCATTTCTAAACGAACGGTTGCTCTACTTTAAGGACATACAAATGGCTTGCCCTCACCTGTCAAGCATGATCCTTGTATTTTACCAGGCCCATTATGAACGCAATCTTTCTGTCGAAAATTTGCATACCTCCTTTCTTGAAAAGTAATGACAGCAATTTCTTTCCCTCCGCTCACTTTCTGAGTGTCTCATTTAACGGCACCTGTGAAACCGACAGGCGCAGAGATGAGAAGTGAAAGAGAGCAGTTGATTAAATCATCATCAAGTCGGCCTCAGAAAGTCAATTCTGCTTGCCGTCTGCAATGATATCCTTTTATCTTAAAGTAATGAGCTATGGCACTTTTGCATCGGGTAATGCGATAAGTTCTATTAGCATGTTCCATTTGCCTCACAAGCAAGGGCAAGTCATTTTAGCTAGCTCATATCACTGCAATCAAAGCAATTGGCTTCCCAGGCAGAGAAGAAAGGGAAAAGGCTCAGGGTGATTTCTATGGATCACAACACAGCGGAAAAAATAGACTCTTGTATTATTTTAACCCGTAACATACTTTTCCTTTTTGCTCATCAGCAGATTTGGGTTTTATTAGCTAACACAGGACTCTGAAAGAACCGAGCTTTAGTTGAAGCAAACCTAGGGGGCTCCAGCCCCACCCAAGGAAACCAGAGACTGATCAGGAAAGGGAAGCGTGCAGCAGTCCAGGGTCACATAGACTACCACCAAAGAACACAGAAGAATAGGTCTCCCTGCTACTAACACTGTGGACTCATAATACATTCTTGCTTTACACCATCTTCAAAGTCATCTGTAATAGGTCCCTAGGCAGGCACGGATTAATGCTATTGATGACTTAGAATAGGTAAATCAATGACAAAGAGGCAAAGGATCTGGTGCTTAAGCTTAAAAGAGATCTTTTACAAATCACCCAGCCCTAGACTGAGTTTTACCTTTGGACAAGAAATTCATTTTTCTCATTTTGCCAACCACTGGGCTTTGTGGGCTCTGGGTTTTAAGTAAATTTCGTCTTTGGTTTTATGTATGTTTATACTTGGCAAAATGCGACTTCCTTTCTTCTAAGGCAAGAAAATGCTGAACTCTCCAAATATTTGTGAAATATCCACTTATTTTCCTACTTCCAAAAACCCCACGATATTTTAATGAGCTAAGTGGAAATTTACAGCATACAGAGTGTTTTATGAAATACACCTGGATTTCAAAGTGACAAAAAGAAAAAAATATTGATGATAAATTTGTGAGCTTTAGAACTTCAGGTTTGAACAAAATGATTTGTCAGTATATTTGCACTTCTAATCAGTGGTCAAAATGAACCTAGCACATAGTAGGCATTTTTAAATTATTTACTAGTATTGAATGAAATTGTGTGATCATCTAAGAGACCCTAGAGGGAGAATAAGAAGTGTTCCCCTAGCCCCTCAAATCACATCGGGCATTTGAGCTCTAGCCAGTTCAAGCTGAGAACTTGCAAAATTGTCCAATTCTGCAGACTTCCCATGCGGGGAATCGCACTTCACCAGTACAAAATTCCAGAAGCTTCTGAAAGCTTACTCTCAGTTTTACCTCAATAGCTGCATATTGCTGGACCTTATATGATTTTCAAGTGTGCTCATTTTGTAACTGTCAGAAACTTTGTTCTTATATTTTACGCTATGTTTGGCATACCAATTTTTTTATTAGGCTTTCATTTTTTGGGGTGATTTCATTTGATCAGACATAGTTATTGTAGCACTAGAGGGGAGGAGGAACCAATGACATCATTTTGTAATCAGGAAGACTACCTCAAATCTTCAGGATTAAACCTTTTATTTCTAGGGCCCCAAGAGCTTTAAATTTCACTTAAAGTCCAAGGCTGTGAAAAGACTGTAAGCCATGGAAATGAGGGCTCTGTGAAGTAACAGAGACAGACAACAGCTAGTGGCTGCCCGTTCTGCATGTACAAGGACCTGGGCAGGTGGGAAGATGATAGTGGACATGTTTTCAGTCACCGTGCCGCCACCTCACATCTTTAAATAAGAAAATAAGTGTCATGTTTTCTGCAGGTGGCTTCTTCTGAAATTGCTTTTAGGTGAGGGATGTCTTTACGAGCTTAGATAAACCACCTGCCCCAAAGGGGAACCGATTTGTTTTGTCACTGGCAAAGTTAAATTGTACCTGATGTTAGACACAGTGGTTTACAAGTTGGGGTTCTCCCTCATTTTCCTCTCATTTCCTTTAGGCAGAAAGAGAATAAAATAACTTTATTCAGCAATGGTGTTCAGCCCTGACATCTTTGGTGGCAGTGATAAATGGATTTGAGATACGAAATAACTGCTCCAGCAAGGTCCATTGAGCAGAATAGAGAGCAATGCCCTCCTCAATGTCATTGCATGTGATATATTCAATGATTGCCACTTTCTGCTTAAGAATGCATTCCATCACAAGGTCCCTAGAATTCCATTTCGTTCCCTCATTCTGAATGAGGCAGGGAGGTGTCGCAGACCTTGACTTGCTTCAATTTGGATCAGAGTCTTAAAACACAGGTATTGCGATTCCTAAGTGGAAATGAGAAATGTTTGCTTTTGAGGACATACAATAAAGTCATAATCACATAATAGAAGATATTTTCTTCTGGGCCCCAACTCTTAGCTCTTCTGACAATTCTAACGCTGCCCAGTGTGTTCAAACATACATCTCATTGTATTAAGCCATCAAGTTAGTCCGTGTTTCCTGTGCCTTCTTCCTGTGGAATTACTTGTCTTTTAAATCATAGTTTGCTTGTGTTGGGTGGAATCAACCACACTTGGAAGAATTCCAAAGAAGAACGGGATAAATGTGTCAGTATGATTGAGCCCTGCCATGTCCCAGGGCCTGGATATGCAAAGATGAGGAAGGCACTGCCCTTCCCTGGGTGGGATCACTCTCTGGTGAGGAAGACGTGTGGCAAACAGTGAAATACAGTTTTGTGAGGGATGGAGACAGAAGCAATTAATCATAAAAAGCATTAGAATTCTAAGAATTCTTCTAAGAAGAGTATTGGAACAGTCACTGTGGTTTTAGAGGCACATTAAAGGTTTTTAGGCCCTGACTGGTTTGGCTCAGTGGATAGAGCGTCGTCCTGCGGACCGAGAGGTCCCGGGTTCGATTCCGGTCAAGGGCATGTACCTTGGTTGCGGGCACATGCCCAGTAGGAGGTGTGCAGGAGGCAGCTGATCGATGTTTCTAACTCTCTAATCCCTCTCCTTCTTCTCTGTAAAAAATAAAATATATTTTTTGCAAAAAAAAGGTTTTTAGGTAGAAACTTGATGGAATAGAGTTCCAAGCAGAGGGAATTGTTAAAGGCTGAGGGTGTGACCAAGTCCCGCAGGTGTGGCTAGAGCAAGGGGTATGTTGGAATTTCGCTCCTCAACAGTATGGACACAGACCGAGGCCCATCCATCAGCTGGTTGTAACTAGTCTGATATGAGGTTAGTAAGGTAGTTGAGACTAAGCATTTGAAAGCTTTTATAACAGTTCAATAGAGTAATTATACATCTTTTAAATCAAAATAACATAGTTTATGTCTTTTTTATTTTTCTAGCAATTTATTTTTTAACTGTATATTATAAAATTATTGGTCACAATGTATTGGAAAACAAAACAAAAACAAACGGCCCATCTCCACAGAAAGGCTGAGGAGCACTGTGCTGAAGGCATGGCTAGAAGTTAGGGTGGGGAAGTTGGAAATGTCATGATCGCATTGAAATTGAGGAAGTCGACGGTGGTCAGTAAGGACTTGGATCAGAAAAAGAAGAGAATGTGGGTCCTGGGAAGCATCATTAGCCTCTTGTAATGAAAGGGTAAACGCCTGCACTAAAGTGCGGTGTCCATGCCCGTGGAGACGGAGAGGATTTAAAAGGTAGAGTAGATACTGTTGGGTGAGAAAGGAAGGTAGGTCTGCTCAAGGATGGTGGGAACAACATGGGAGAGGGACAGGTTGGGTAAGCAAAGGATGGTGGGTCTAGATTTAGAGGGATGCTTGAGTCTGAGGTGTTTATAGGGCTGGAGTGGGAGGGGATTAGCACAGAGAAACGTGTTGATAATAGTTAACATTTATTGTCTGCACGTACCCTGAGCCATGCATTGTCTAAGTTGTTTACACATATTATCTCATTTTATTCTCATCTTCTTATGAGGGAAATGGCATTATCACCCACATTTACAGCTAAGTAAACTGAGATGTATAGACTTTACCAAAGCCACGTAGCTGGCAAATGGTGAGCATAGAGATTTTTAGTCTCAACATAGAAATGGTAGATGGAACCTAGGGACTCTTCAAGGACTCCCCTGGAAGCCATCTAGAAACAGTGGAACTGCAGGTGCTGCTCTGGGGAGACAAGGCATTAAAGAATATGCAGAACGGGAAGGGCCATGAAAAGATACAAGGGAAAAACAATTTGGCAAACGTGTACGAGGGGAAAATCCCGGATGTTCAATTGAAACAATGAAAATATCCAGCACTAGGGAACTTTTTAGCTGTTATTTACAAGTCAAACAGTGGATTACAGTGCAGCCTTTTTTATAAGTGATGATACAGGGTCAATGTTACTCATGAAACTAAAGTATTTGGCATATTATGCAAAAACAAAACAGGTTACAAAATATTAGGATTTCATTTCCTCAAATGTGTGTGCGTGAAGAAGGGAAAGGGATGGAGAAGACTGGAAAGAATTGTACAAATATGTTGACAGTGTCTATGGATGGCAGATTGGGTGACTTTTTAAAATGTAGTCAATAAATATGCATTAATTTTTTAAAGGAAAAACTATTAGGTAGGTGGGTGGTAGTTGGTTTATTGGTTGATTGAAGAGTGTAAGGGGGATGTGACATGTCTGGGAGAGGAAGGAGGTGCCTCCGAAGGTTCAGGTCTAATTTGTGAAGCTGGCGGGAGGAAGGGGACGATGAAGTGCATGGTGATGCGTTGGAATGGCTGCGTGCACTCAGGTGAGGAACTAGACCCTTTCTAATTCTGCATTTGAGGCACGTGGTTTGGATCCCATTCCTCGTTTCCCTCTTTTGTCTGTGGTGGGTTTGGGTGGTATCTTTGTCTGAAGACTGAGTGACCAAGAATTCTTCCCTGGGTGGGTTAGTATAAGGGCTGGTTGTTCCTTTTCACTGCTTGCTTTTAAAATGCAGGAAAATATTTTCAGCTTTGCACAAAGGGCTTTGAAATCTAGTCATGGAGAGTCCTCTGTCACCTCGAGCTGGTCGTTAGTGTGCAACCTGTTTGCTAATAAACCAGTGCAGGACCTCGATGTCAAAATGCTTAGACTGGCCAAACCAGCTGGGACCCCGTTTCTGCATTTGACATGCCTTTTCCATTTCCCAGCCTCATGCAGAACATACACCTGAATGAGGAGGTGGCTCGGTGTGAACTCTGATAAATTGGAGTGGGTACCTAGGGATCGGGGAGCAGACACTTCTTCTTTTAACCTTTCAAGACCAAGAATCATTTGGCCGAAAATCCACCAAGTATGGAACTTAGGGTCTGAAAGCTGCACAGTGTATTAAATGTGAATTTGAGACCATGAATTCTCCCCACACTGACTCTATAAAACAGCCTCCCTTTTTCATAAAGCAGGCCCATAAACCGCTGCCAGCGAAGCAGAAAGACTCCTTAGGCCCATGGCTGGCTTTCCGTCTGGAGTTGTCAACAAACCCCCTTTATGAGTGGAATAGACCTCTTGTATGTGCCGAGCTTCTGGCTTTTTACAGAGTGTGTTAGGAGCCAGGCTAGGCAAACGTTAGGCGCTGTTTGCTGAGTGCATTTATTGCCTTTGCATAATTTATGAGCTGGAGGGGTTGACCATCATTCGTCTCTGCCAGGGGCTGGCACTCGAGGCTCCAGAGAGCGAGGCTGTAAATTGGATGGCGCGCTCCTGCTGAGCTCACGGCAAAGTCCTCGGGTCAGTGTGGGAATTTAATACCAGAAATGGAACTGTTTTCTCAGCGCACCATGTGGGCCCCCGCGCAGCAGAGACTGTTTTGGCAGACTCTGCGACTGGCCTCGTCGAGGAGCTGTCACTCACCCGCGTGTTGCGTGGGGAGCCTGAGCGTTTTTAATCGGCTTGGCATCCGTGCTGCTTCCATAATGGATACCAGTAGGTCTCAGCTCCCCACCATATGCTTAGCTCTGGAGACAAGGTGCTTCTGGGTATATCAGTAATTACTTGATGCAGAATTAAGTGGACCTTGAAATTAGAACTGGACCGTTGGAAAGCAGGAAGCTTAACACTTTGATAGAAGTACCCATTCCCAGGGACACACTGCTGTTAGGATGGGGGGCGGTGTGGACACTGGAGGTTCTTTCCCAATCTCCCCACTCCCTCTGTGCTCCAGCCGTCAGCGGTCATTGCTTACCTCACAAGGTGGCTGTGAACAGCTGGGAAAATGAGCCTGCCTGGCCAAATCCTCGTCCCCCTTCCATCCCCCCCCCCAAATCATGCTTTGTCACCCTTGAAAATGTGCCCAGAACTTGGGAACCTCAAGGAAGGCTTAATTAAAGGCAATGGGGAAAGCACACCATCAGGAGAACTGTTCCTCATCTGTCTGTTGTTCTAGGCCAGCGGTTCTCAACCTGTGGGTCGCGACCCCTTTGGGGGTTGAACGACCCTTTCACAGGGGTCGCCTAAGACCATTGGAAAACACATATATAATTACATACTGTTTTTGTGATTAATCACTATGCTTTAATTATGTTCAGTTTGTAACAATGAAAATACATCCTGCATATCAGATATTTACATTACGATTCAAAACAGTAGCAAAATTACAGTTATGAAGTAGCAACGAAAATAATTTTATGGTTGGGGGTCACCACAGCATGAGGAACTGTATTAAAGGGTCGCGGCATTAGGAAGGTTGAGAACCACTGTTCTAGGCCTTCAAAGTCGCCATGTCACCATTTTCTTTCTCAGCTCATTTGACTTTTTACAATAGAGAAATCCACTCATCAGGCAAAAGAGAGTAAGCTTGGGCCATCTGAGGTTGAAAGCTTGGTTGAAAGTGATTCAGATGTACTTGGTTACAGCGCTGTCACTAGAACTCGGGTAAGCCTACGGCAGCGAGGGGCCAGTGGAAAAGAAAATGTGACAGCCCTCCAGTCCGCACGGCTGTGATATGAGCCCCTAAGTGCTGGTAGTACAGACAGCTGAGGCTGGGAAGAGGAAGCAGTCTCCACAGTGTGTCTTATAATACCAGCATGTCCCTTTGGATGGGGTGAGGGTTATTTTCAATTGTGGTTTCAATACTATAACTGTTATCTGAACAAACAAGTCCAGAGGTGGGCTGCTCTGAGGGTGGTTCAGGTGGCTCAATTGTGCCAGGGTTTTTCTTCCTTTGGCCCCATCATCTTGTTTTTGTACTTGGTTCTTTTGCCTCATATCTGCAAGATGGCTGCCCCAGATCCAGACATCACTTCCTCAGGCAGTCATGTTCAAAGGCAAGAGGCAAGTGCTTCTGCTTTTCTTCCTCTTTTGAGGTGAGAAAATGTTTCCAGAACCGTCAGCAGACATTTCCTCAAGTCTCAGCCAAAAATGTATCTTATGGCCACCCTCAGCTGCAAGGAAAGTTGGAAAAGAGAGAATATCTGGCTTTTTCATTCTCCAAATGTCAGGAGGAGGTACAGACTAAGAGAAGGGATTGTGAATGGCTGTGGGTATCTAGCCAGTAGTGACTGCTGTATAAGCAAATTTATTTTCTGTGTCTGTTCATAGCGGCATCAACTCCCACATCCAGGTGGCCACACTAAAAATCCTTGGCAGCATCCTCCACTCATCCCTCTGACTTGCTTCCCATATCCATGTGTTATCAAGTCCTGTTGGTTCTACCTTCAGAATTGCTCTACCATCTGTTCATCTCTTTCTCAAACCACGCGCCCTGCTGGTGTAGACAGTGTGATGGCTGCCAAACTGGTGTCCCCATGACCCGGCTTCTCCCACAGTGCACTCTCTCCTCCACCACGGGAAGCGTCATCTTAATAGAACATAGCTCTGACCATGCACCCCCTGCTCAGAGTCTGTGTTCTAACTCTGTTTCTGCAGTCATGCACCGCAACAGTGTTTCAGTCAACCACCACATATGACGGTGGTCCCCCAAGATTGTAGTGGGGCTCAAACATTTTTATCACCGAGGGATGTTGCAGCTGTTGTAACATCGTGGTGCCACTCGTTACTGGTGTCTTTGTGGAGATGCTTATGCAAACAAGCCTACTGCACTGCCAGTCCTATAGAAGTGTAATTCTGTGCAGTACATAATGCTTGACAATAATTACGACTGTGTTATGGGTTGATGTATTTCCTATCTTTTTCATTATTATTTCAGACTGTATTCTTTCTCTTATAAAAAAAAGTTTGCTGAAAAACAGTAGGCGGTGTTATCCCAGCCACAGCCTCATACAGCTCATGTTTCCTGCCTCTCTTGAGTGCCTCCTTCTCTCCTGTGCTTAACTTAACCTCGTGTTGTTTTGTACAGAAGCATGCTGTGTAGGCCAGTAGCCCGGGAGCAGTAGGCTAGACCATGTAGCCTCGGTGTGTAGTAAGCTCTACCATCCAGGTTTCTGTAAGCACACTCTGTGATGTTCATACAACAATTACATCACTAAACAGCATATTTCTCAGGACATATCCTGGTCACTCCATGGTGCATGACTGGACAGCTAACCTGAAAGCTACCTTAGGGACAGACAGCCCTGGGTCTTCTTTAAACGTCCGCCGTGCTTCTCAAAGGCATTTGAGTGAATGAACTGTTTATCTGCTGTGCATTTACTTTAAAAAAACATGTCCCTTTAAAAAAAAAAAGAAGATATTGGATAACAGAACATTCTTGGTTTTTTTAAAAAATTGTATTCTTTATTCCCTTTGAGTTAATTATCATTCCTGGTTATCCCAAACCCAACTCAACAGTTGGCACGTGGGATCTGTTAGACATGGTGCAAGTGAGTCTACTGTCCTAAAACTTTTTGGGGGGCTCATATTGTTGATTTGGTACCCTGACCTCTATCCTTGGCATGTATTTTATGGAGAACATTCCCTCTGTTCTCTGGAAAAGGCAGCCTCCCAGTGGTGAGCCTCACCCATTATGCTCTATTCCTTTCCAGTCCAAATGAGAGAATGCAGTGCCCAGCGGTTTACCTCTTTTCTCCTAGAAACGCACCAGGGGTGAGACAGCCATTGACAATAGAAGGTAGAAGGTCTCCATTAGAGAATTGATTTTGCTCTCAATCCCATCAAATGATCTTGATTCACCTTAACCCTGTGGCCGGCTTGGCTCCCGCTGGCCATCCCCTCTGCCATGCAGTAGGGGAGGGCTCACTGGGTGATGAGCATACACCTGACTGCCCACAGGAGAGCCACAGAGCACAGGCACAGAGGACACAGCGGGCAGCTGCTCGGCATCCTGCTTCTTACCCGTTTACCAGCACTGGGGCCAAAGAATCTCCACCCAGCTCAGACCATGTTCCTTTTTCCTTCATTGGTCTTGCTTTTGTTTTCTGTATTAAAGACAAAAACCTACTCCATTTTTGCACTAACCCTCATTCTCTTGTTTTCTTTTTCAGTGTGACAGCGACAGTGACCAAGAAGAGAAGGTAAGACTCCCCGCCCCCAATTGTGGGCACAGTACATAGACACTGAACACCATGGTTCTCCCACACACGCTGCAGGGGATGGGGGGGGGGGGTACCAGCTTCATGGGGGCAGCACCTTTCTCTTCTGTAAAGTCAGGTTTTATTCACATAGTGATGTTTTCTATGATAAGAAATAACAACTAATTTGTGAGGTCTACTTTTTTAAAATAAGCCCTTTAATAGTGCACATATGTGACACTAAGTTTTCACATTATAAAAGATTTCAAAAGAGGAAATGATTTATTTTAATAGCCATTTGATTTTTCTTTTTTAATCCTTGATTGGAACATTAAATGTGCTAGTATGTATTTATAATGTCATGTTTTCATTTATCTTACTGGCCCATATGCTTCTTCCTGCTTTTCGGTGCATATGGGCCTCCTCGATGGAGATGTCAATGGTAATGTTTCTAGGAATGTCATCCTGGGGCGAGGGGTGAGCAGAGGCAGTCAGAGGGGAACTGCTCTCTCCCATCAGGTGGATGGCCAGGTGGGAGGGCAGTTTTTCCAGCAGGTGCACTGTTTCGAGGCTGATGGCCACCAGCCTCGGTGTATCCGGTTCCGCGTGGGTGAGGAAGGGGAGCTCTGGGTTGAGCTCTCAGAAGACTGGACCACGGCCTGGTAATGTGAACTTCCTGCTGCCTGAAGCAAAGGGATGGTTTGTCTGTTTGGTCTTTCTTCCTGGGTATTCAAATCCCCCAACCCAACTTCTTTCCAGTTTTATTCCTACTTTATATATTTCCACAAGTTACCTGAATATTATGGTTTATCTATTACTTGGCGCCCAAAGGAACTGCTGGTCCTCCCTTCCCTTCCCCAGTTTCTGGATCTGTCCTGCGGAGCCGGCGTCCCTGGCCCCATTTTCCATCTCCTCCTACCTGCTTGCTGATTTTATTCAGCATCTGCAGTTAGCGTTTACTGGGATCTTTCCATCAGCCCAGACTCGCCCTCCTCCTCTGCTGCCAGCCTCTGAGAGAGATGTGAAGGCTCTTGTTCTGTGCTGTTGTTAATTTGAATTCAGCATATGTAGCCTGTTATAAAATGCGAGACATCATCATTTGAGCAGGTCAAGCATATTCAGATGAAGACAAATGGTGCTTATTTGATTTCCTTAAAATCAGGAAATGAAAAAAGTGCTCTCTGGAGAAATCATGTTCTGCCTGACTTGGATGATAGACCAATGCGTGTCCCCAGATAAGAACAGGCTCTCGCCCTGAGGTTTTTATCTCTGAAGGACGGCCAGGACTGTCAGCTTGCTGACATGTGCATTATCCGTGTCATTTTAAACAAAGTGACCTATGGAAGGGTGTGCTGTGCTGTGACATGGTAATGGGCTGTTGGATGACAGCGAAAGTACACGCTGCAAAGGGGGCTGTGGACTAGTCTTTTGTTTAACTGACAACTAGGAGCTTCCTTACTCCAGCCCCCAGAGTACGAGCTGCTTCGAAGCCAGTCTCCTGGTGTCTCGGGCGCCAGTGTGTAGTGGGTGCCAGAGGCGCATGGGCAGCATGGAGGGCAGTGTTCAAGGCGTGCCCACCAGCCCTTGGAGCCGTCGGGCCACATCCCACGTGGCAGGTGTCACCACAGGCAGCAGGCAGGACAAGTACCTGCTGCCATTCCGGCGGCTCTTCCGCAGTGATGGTGGGCCTCTCTGTCCAAGGTGGTGGCACTTCTCCAAGGGGATGAGCCTGCTCGGGTTCTCACAGCCCCTTGCAAGGCGCTGTGAATTCCGGAAGCGTCACCTACCAGCAGTGGTAGAGGTGGTGAGGCTGTCTGGTTTTGCATTCCGTGTGCATGTCTTCATAGGCAGTCTCAACCTGGCGGCACACCCGATCACGGGGAAGCTGTGAAATCCCCACGCCTGGGCCCGTCCAGGCCCGACCTCAGAGTCCTCCAGGTTTCAGCACCACTCCTCAAGACAATCAGCTAAGGGTCATTTGGGCAATTACCAAGGCTGCCCCTGGCTTTCAGAGGGATCCGGGTGTTTCCACCTACTGCAAACTAATCCTTCCCGGGACCGGATTCCCAAGTCATTGCTGTTCGGGCTTCAGTCTATGAGACCAGACTGTGGGTAGTGCCCACCACTCGGTTCAGGACGATTAAGGGCAATGCAGGAGAATAAGGAGATGTATATAGGCACGTCCGTGGGAGTGGGGAGATGGCAGGGGAGGGGCGGGCGTTCGGACTGATCCTCCCTCCTGTGCACACTTCTGCCTCTGCTGCCCCCCACCCCGCTCCTGTCGTCTTTCCTGTGGACTGTGGTGGCCCTGCAGGTCTCTTCTTACCTGGGAGCTGCTCCACAACCACACTCACTTCACCTGTCGCTGCTCCCCTCCCCGGGGCATTCCTCCCAGGGCTCCTGACTCTTAAACTGCAGCCATGCCTGCTCGCCCTGTGATAGTTAAGACTGTCAGGCTCCCCTTTTGGACTGGGATTGTCCAGTGTTTATCACTGGCTTTAATACCATCCCCCAGACTTGTGCTCTGTGCCAGAGCCTGGGCCCTGTCAGCCTCCTCTGTGCCAGAGCCTCCTGCCTGGGCCCTCTCGGAGCCCCACAGCTAACCGGGCTGCTTTCATGTGCCCCTTGGAGGATTCCCATTCAAATCTGAATTGCTAATGGTGGAAAAGATGCCACTCAGTGTCCTGGGATCCCGTCAGCAGCCCCACCAGGGATGCTGTTGGAGGCAGAAGTGAGACTTGTAGGGCACCCACTGGGACTTCTCTCTGGAAGACCTGTCATTCTCTTACTCCGCGGGGATCTGCAGAGCTGGCGGTCTAAAATTAGGGTACTGCATTTCACACAGCTGACTGAATTAAGATAAACTCTGCTTTCCTCTGATACGAAGCTGTAATTTATAAAATGATACCCTTACTAATTAATGTGGAAGTGACTGGGAAAGGGGCTGAAAAGCAGAGCTTTCCATAAATGCAGAAGATGTACTTGTGGGTGGAAAGGCTTTGATGAGCCATGAGCAACACATCTCTCCCAGCCTCCCCTCCCAGCCGAGAATACATTTTACACAGTATCAGAGAGCCGGGAGGGCTCTGGTGAGGTGGGAATGGGCGGGGTTGGGAAAGGCTAGGGCGCTGCACCTCAGGTGTGGGGTTGTCTTCACTGTGGTAGGTGACGGAGGCAGCACTTGGCGCCTTAATCACCCACAGAAATGAATTGGTATCATGAGAACAAAGAGGCAACATACACATTTCCACATATTTGGCCTATATTTCCTCTCGCTTCCTCTTTCTATATTTCCTCTCGCTTCCTCTTTCTCTGCCACAGCAGCCCATTATGCCAAAGAACACCCTCCTATTGGGTCATGAAATTCATTTATATACTCATCCCCCTTTTATTGTGTGGGCCACGTGGCAGAGTTGGCTGGAAGGCCTAGTGTTCAGTGGTCCAACACTTGGGCATCCGAGTCCGGTGGCCTAGGCTTCTTTTTGACCGTCCCTTACCATTTTGTAGCTGTGGACAAGCCTCAGTTCTCTCATCTGCCAAATGGGAGATAACAACAGCTCCTCCTACAGTCTTGTGACAGTTCAGTGAAGGCACTTGGCTCAAGGCCTGGGGCATAGTGTGTGCTCCATAAATGTTAGTTTCATTAGTTTTACTTGGGTGAAAGGGGAGAGACCCCTCAGGGCAGGAGGAAGCCTACCCTCCTCTTTAGAAAGCTCAAGCTCTGCCAGGAACCTGCCAGAGGACTTCAGGGAGGATTGGTTTCCACTGGAACCTGGGGCTCAGCCTTCATCCCCAAGGGCGCTGCTTCCTGCTACAAGCTGAATGGAAGGGCAGTGAAATTCAGAAGAGTCCCCAAACAGTGTATTTTGAACTCCTTATCTTAAACATCAGGCTTTCTTTTAGGCAAAGCCTTGGAGCCACAAGCAGGCATGCTGTCCTGGATTGTACAGCTCTTGTCCCACATACCAAACACTGTTGGTTCCCAGATGTCCGTCACAGGGGAGACATTCTGATTCAGTACATCTGGGATGGGGGCACAGCATCTGTATTTTTTTAAATGCTTCCTAGGGAAGTCTAGTACACAATTGGTTTTGAGAACCACTACCTTATAACAAATGTCAAAGAGAAACATACTGTTCCATTGTCTATGCTCTTAACAATTTGAGAGTTCAGAGGAAAGACTAGAAAACTATGCAAGTATTTGTGTACATGCACCCACATGCTTATGTTTATAGATGCATGACATATACACACATGCAAAACACACATATACAATCTCGTCACAGATAAGAACTCTTCCCAGTTTCCTCATGAAGCTTTCAGCATGAGTTCCGATGGCAGTTCCTCTGTCTGGGCTTTTAACCATTCGAGTGACCTCTGGAGAAGGTTGCCTTGCTCCTGTGGTTTGCTCACCAGTACCTGGAAGTCTCCTGGGACTCTGACCAATGGCAAGGGCAGTACCACTTCTTTTCCACATCAGCTTCGTCTCCCCGACTTGCACCCACTTTTTGGTTGCATTATAATTTTTTAATCCATGCTAAATTTGTAGGTTTGATCATTTTGTTTTCACTTGTGTGGGAAGGGTGCCGTTTCTAAGAAAAGCAGCGAGGAGACCAGCAGAGGCTTATGTTCCTAGCTCAACACAAACCACATGCCTAACTTGGCTCTTGAAGGACGCAGAAAGTGCTGAGATATCAAACTGAAGACTGGGCATGTGGCTGTGCTTAGAGTGGAAGAGTCCCACCCCTTGACTGGCCACGTTTCACAATCGGTCAAGATTGTGCGCCCTCAGCAACATTCCTGAGACTCAGAAGGCCCTCATTGTTGCTTTCCCATCCCTGGTTTGAAACAGGAGGTGTTCTGATCAGGAGACAACGCAGAGATGCTGTGCTGTTTTGCAGCTACAGAGAGGAATGTCCTCCTCCCTTCCAGTTTTACAGCAGAGCCAACAACCATTCCCCAGGCGGCGAGCAGGGCCCCATGTTCTTGTCTCCAGATCCCCAGCTCTAGTATAATGCCGGGCACAAATTGGGTGTTCAGTAAAGTTCACTGTTTTGCTAAATTTGCATTTCCTTTCCTGGATACTCATCTCCAAATGAAGGGGATACATGAAACAAGTTCAGAAAACAAGTTCATGTCAACCCCAGTGTTTATTTTCTGAATTCCAACAAAAATGTGCTCTCATCTTCTGCCTTCTATATTTATTTTACAATTTTATTTTCTCATAAGACACTTCTAAGCCATCTGTAAATTCGCTAGCTTATTTGGAAATTTCTACAACTTCTGGCAGAATTTCAAGAGCTTTCCATTTTGGGTGCCTGATTTCCATAATGCCCATCCACTTAACCTCTTTTTACTGCTCTAAGATTATGTCTGGGTCAGAATTGTTCTTCCAACATCATCATATTTCCAACTGCCTTAATTCCATCGTATCCATCCAAAAATTCTACTAATACAATCTTTGCATTAAATTTCTATTGCAGATTATTTTTAATTCTGACTTTCATTAAGTTCTTCTCTTTTTTTCATATCACAGCATTTTTATGCCAAACCAAAAATTGCTTCACTCACATTGAATGTGTATGTTGAATATCTGCCCATTAAGACCATGCCATTCAACTGAAAAAGCTAGAGGTTACAAATGTACAGATTTTTTATTAAATGTAAATTAATAAAAAGAATACTCAAGAGTTACTGGAAATTTGTCAGACGTCTTCAGTTACACTCTTATTCTGTAGGATGAATAGAGAGGAGAAAGAGCAGGTCTAGATGTTCTGTTGTTTATTGTGAGAGGGTAATGGAGAAGGATACTCTGAAGACCTGTTTCTTATTTCTCACCAGCCAGCTGTGTGGCCTGGGGCAGGTTACCTAATGTTGCTGAGTATTAGTTTTGTCGTCTATAAAATGAGCCTGGATTTAATGATCCAACACCGAATATCCTGATTTTCTATGTAGCTATTTACAGAGGCCCAACAACATGACAGAGTAAGAGGGAAATTAATATGTGAATTATTTCCTCTTTGCCAAGGTACAAGGAAGTTATATAAGGATTGTCTTCCTTCTCAAATTCCTAAGAGAGAATGCACGTAGTGGGTAGGTCAGAGCACATCTCTGTTGACTCTTCCAAGTAACTGAAGGAAACATTCATATCCACTTTTTTCCCCCAAATATCTAGTGATGAACCAACATGGGCATTGTAGTTGCTTGACTGTGTTATGTCTGTCACCATGCACCTGTCAGTAGGCAGCAGAGCAATTAGCTTAATCTCTGTTCCTTAATTACTCTATTTGGGAGTGCATGGGGACATATAAAGAGCTAGCTTACATAATGTGCTTTAGGAACTCACTGGACTGATAATAAGTATTATTTGAACCTATAAAAGGAATTCTGGAAAAGTGCAGGGTTGAGTACCTGATTCCACATCCCAGAGAACAGGTCAGCTGCTTTCTCCTAGAATGAGCCATCGGCTTGGGTTGATGACTTACCATGAAGGGACATTGCAGAGCCAAGGAGGAGTCAGGGGGAAGTGATGCTTTTCATCCTCATGAAATTGAATATGAATCCTGAGTCATCTGAATAGTTGGAAGGTCCTAGTAGAGGCTTTTGTACTGGTGACACGTTTAACAACGTGAAGTATGCTAGTGGCTTCTCATGGTGTATAATCTGGGCTGCTCTTTGATTGTTAGAAGAATGGGTCTTATTATTGTTAATTCCAGTTGGCGAGTGTTCTGTCCTCAGTAAAGATGTATGAATTTCATTGTAGTCATGCAGTGTGTGTGTGTGTGTGTGTGTGTGTGTGTGTTAAAGTTTCAGCTGGAAGGTCCGATCACCTTCTTTCTCTGCATCTTGGAGCTCTGAGAGTCACACTGAGAAGCACTGGGTGTAGACCTGCATGACATCTCCCGCCACTTAGAGAGGGACCAGGAGCCGCTTTCTCCTGATGTTCCAAACCCAAGCTTGGCTCATGGTCTTCCAAGTACTTCCATGTTTATGGAGACAGTGGAATGGAGCATTTGAAATAAGGACTGACCAGGAATCCCTAGGATGGTAGTTGTTTCCCAAGGGGCTCAGTTTGGACTTTATTTACTTATTTATTTTTGAAGGGGGAAGGGCTTTTAGTGTATTTTCATCTTCCTACTTTCTTGGACTAAAACATGTAGATGCTACTCATTTCTCAAGGACAGCAAAAAAATTAAGAGTAAGGTCAATAGTAAGAATTAAATAATAAGAATACTCACCCCTTTGCATTGAAGAGAAGATTGTATTATTTGAAATACTTTGCAAATGTCATTTTATATGACATGTTTAAATACTTATTATGGGTTCTATATGTATCCTTATATATAGCATTGCTGACCATCTGTAATGTACCAAACTCAATGATAGGTCCTTTGAAGAACTGTATCTTCTCATCATTTTACAAATAAAGAAAATGAAACCTGAGAGCTAGTAAATGATGGTGCTGAGGTATAAACTGTCTCTTAGGATGCCAAGAACTGGGCTCTTTTCCCCATAACATGCTGCTTCCCTGTATATCAGCATGAGCTGAGATATGCCCAGAAGTGCCATTTGAGAACCCTGCTGCCTTCCTCTCTGTGTCTTATTGTCCTTGGGCTACAAGAAGCCTGGATTATATCTTATCAATCCACCCTCAACCCCACTAGCTTCTAAAAATTCAAGCATGGCAGTTGCTCAGGAAAGTGAATAAATACAATTTGGTTCCACTGACAACTTAGATGTACAAGCTCTTCTGAAATGGGCCATTTTTAAAATAAATCTGGGAAGCAATTGCCCAAGGTGGAAAGGGAAGGCCTACAAGGTATGTCTTAACTCCTACAAACAAGCAGCAAATCGCCTGAGGGCCACCATGAGTACTTAGATACAGAGACCATACCAACCAGAAGACTAAGCATGAGCCATATTTGGTCAAGGAACCCAGTCTTATTTTAGAGTCTATATATGTATAAACATTTAATATCTTATTAAGCCCTAGACTCCCAGCATGTACCCCACACCTAGTATGTGCCTGACACTTAGTAGGTGCCATATAAATATTCCTGTTACACCTGGAAGTTGCTTTGTTGATTGTATAAATCTCACAAAGGAAAAGGGACTTGTCACAGACCTACTCCTCTCCTCCCCTCCCCAACCCCCCGGACAGTGTGGGGAGAACTGGCCTGAACAGAGGCTCATTTTGAAGCTCCCAGTCCAGAGCCTCCAGCATCCAAGTGGTCTCCCCAGACTTTTCTTCCTATTACCAGCACATGGGAGAACAGGCATGATATCACCATGGCCACTGAACCTACGCACCCCCAAACAGTGTCACTCTGTGTTGTCCTTCGCCACCTCAGGAACCCTCTTGGCCTTCCCCAGACACTGACACCCACCCTGGCAGAGGGTTTCTGGGTCTGCCAAGGCTACAGGGCATTTTCTTTTCTGATTCCAGGTGCTACATGGGCCATTCCTGCAGCCCAAAGGGTAGTAATATCCGAAGCCGCCATGTCCGTGTTAAAGATTATGTATTTGCCACTAAGGGGAGAATACAGTGTTTATCAGCTGGAGTGCGTGCCGGCTGAGCTGATTACGGCACAGCACTCTGTCAGCCAATGATTTGTCCTGTCCTTTATCATCTGTGTCACTCAGCAGTGTGCTGGAGAAGGGAAGGGATCACCCCCTTCCCTTTTTTTGTACCCATTTTGTGTAGAAAATTTGTATTTACTTTGGGAGTGTAATTTGTTCCTCATGGATAATGTGACCCTGAGCGGAGCTGGATCATGGGTTAGTTGAAGTGATATTTTCCGCTAATGGTAGTCGTACATCATTGCTGTCAGCTCGGGTTAGGAGGCAAGCACATTACAGCTCCATTTTACCTCTGCAGGCATCTGGGATTATTTGCCATAACCGAGTATGACATGACCGCACTACAGAGTGCATTAAAATTTTACTGGCTTCTCAGGCAAGTTCCCCGGCTCCAGTGTGTGCTTCAGGCGGGCGGTCTGATGGGGAGCCCGAGGGCCCTGACTTTGTGCACGGAGGTGCTGTGGAGGGGGGCGGGGGCACGCGGCCTCGGCAGGGGCAGCTCTCTTCTTGCCTTGAGAAAGAAGCCGGGGAAAGAATTTATGGGGTGCCAGCCTGCAGGTGTGTGTGTCTCTGGACATCCCAGACAGACAGGTTTCTGGCTGCCTTGGAACTAGGGGCTGACCACAGTGCCCACCGCAGTCTGCCCTCTCTCTCTTTGATGCACCCCTTGGGGTATATTGGGCAGTAGCTCCTTCTCCAAGGAGAGCCAGGGTATGCGCAAGTCTCTGTGAAGCCGTGGGCTGATTTTGATTGTTTTGTTGGCCTGTGGTCAGACAAAAGGAAGGAAGCATGTGTCCTCCTAATGACAGAATCCATGTGCACCCATGCAGCTTGACGGAACCTGGTGCTCTCATGAGCACAGTTGGAAATGGTTGCCAGGACCTTTTGCACATTGCATCTAGGCTATTCACCAACCCAGTGAAGTGTAGGCATGGTTACCCCATTTTACTAATTAGGATACTAAAGTTTAAAGAGGTTAAGAGTCTTACCCAACATGTTAATGGTGGCAGAAATGGGGTCCTTACCTTTTATTTAGACGTCATTGACTTCAAATCCTGTAGTGTTGTATTTACAAAGAAAATAACTATTATTTTAAAAAATGCATATATATGCTTTGTATATATTGACTTGTTTAATCCCCACTACAACCTAATAGGTAGGTGCTAATATTATCCCCAGGTTACAGAGGAGGAAACTGAGTCACGGAGAGCATCTGTAACACGCCAGTCTTGCACCAATTAGTGGCAGAAGCAGGCTCAAAGCCAAGTTGTCTGGCGTCTGAAGCAGCACTCTGAGCCTCAGAGCCGAGCTCCCCCTCACTGCCACATTTCCATCAGCCTGAGAACTGACAGGAGAAGTCCAGGGAGAATAGTAATATGTTGGAATAAAAGGAAATGCTCAAAGAGTATTTTATCACTTTCACTTGTAATTGTAACATCCAACAAAACATTGCTCTGAAAAGATGCTCTGTGATGAGCTTTAATTAGGTAATAAGTCCCATTTGCAGTTAGCACATTACTTGCATATAAATGGTGCTTCTAAGGTGCGTAAAAGGCATTTTGTTTAGGTTAAAGGTAAGCAGTCGCTCTGGAAAAATGCCTCATTTCTTTTATATTACTTACATCCTTTATCTTACTCTTATTAGAAACCTATAAGAAACTTATGTTGAATCATGCTTCTTAAAGGGACAGTGTCAGGTTGTCTCTCAGTAATGAGTAGGATGCAGGTCAGGGCCCACTCTGTCAGAGTAAAATTGTCACAAATGCCATCTTAGTGGAGTCTGATGCTGGATACTTGGAACATCCACACCTGCCTACAGCGTGAACACTGCCTTTATTCTCCTGCAGAAAGACCTCTCTCCACTTCTCTAGCCCCATCAGCTCTCTCCACCTCTCTAGCATCATCACCTCTCTCTCTTCTGAGCTTGAGATGTGGCCCCTCCTGGACAGAATGGAAAGATGCTCTTCACTTTGGCTGCGTATGTGAAAGGATCTTCAATTCATGAACTTATTCAATAAACTACACATAAAAGGAGTTACACCTTGTACCCGCAGGCAATTTTTAAAATGCTGTGACCAAAGAGCCATAGATAGGCATGGCTTTTCTCATTGAGAAATTTAAATTGAGTTGGTACACTAATGATTGTGCTCCCTGGCCCCACTCCCCTCCATGGGTTCCCAAGCACACACATCGATCTCCCCTGCTGGGTTGCAGTGAGGTCCAGGGGACTGACCTGATTTTCTCCTTTGGCCTTAGATCCAATCACTCAAGTAGTAAAGAAGAAGACAAAATATTGATCTAGTCATTGTGAAGTAATTATCCTTCTCAGATGGTCTGTTTAGAATGCAGCAATAATTTTAAATAATGTGGTCCCCAGAGGCCACATGACAACATTTGTGGACCATTTACTTTGTTTAACTAGAGTCACACTTGTACCCTCACCCCCTCCTGAACTTCTAGGATGTAAGGGTAGGCCCACTTTAAGAAGAGCGGACATTTTTTAAAATTCAGTTTACCCACCAAATCAATTACAGAGCAATTACTCATTTCATAAAAGGACCCAACACCCTTTGTAGCTTGATAAAATTCATGATCTTCCCATTTCGAAATACTGAGAACTCCTACAAGAGCCTTCGTGAAGTCGCCGGGTCATTTTAAAACTCTTTAAGTTTATATTAGCATGGTTTTGTTTTCTTTTTTGTTTCAAATAACAGAAATTAAACTCAAACTAATAAGTAAGGAGGTATATAGGCTTTTGACATACAAGTAAGTGCTGAAATAACCAAACCATCAGAGAGGCAGAAATAGGGACTGGACTTCAGAGGCATGGGCAAGAAGGAAGTGTTCTCCTCGTCTTGTCTCTACTATTTTCTGCCTGTCCGCTTTATTCGTGATGGTTGGTGGAAATCGTCCCATTGTCCTCAGCATCATACCTTTAAGAATCAGCCAGTAGAAGTCAAAGAGAGACCATCTCTTCTTTTTCCCTGCAGTAACTAAAATCCAGGGAAAGGATTCTCATTGGCTCAGGGAGGTTAGGTTCCTGAAGGTAGGTTTTCCAGAAATGCCTGTGGCTCAGCCTATCTGAAGTCAGGTGTTTATGCCCAGGTCAGTCAGCTGTAGGTAGAAGACCAAGCCATGTTGTCCAAAAATTGTGCTCTAGAGGTAACTCTGTATGGTGTGGAGTGGGCACAGGGCCCAGAAAGATGGGGGCTGGGCTGACAACAATGTGTCTATAAAGCAAATCCTAACCTTCCTGACATGTGGGTTAGGCATTCAAGAGGACTCTTGCCATTCATCCAAGCTGCCTTTATCATCCAAAGTTTGCACTTCATAGTGGTCAGAGAGTCTCACATATGAACACATGCTTACAATTATATTACAATAGTTGCCAAAATAGTCATAGAATCATCATATGTGCCATTCACAAATCAGTTCTATCTTGCTTTAGTTAAGCTATTAAAAGTTATAGATGGGCACAGGATTTTATAGAGGGTGGGCTCATATGTGCATATATTCAGAATAGCCCAGAATTCCTTAATACTTTTATTATAGAGGGTGATGAGTTAGTTCCTAAGTGTCAGATAGGTACCTTGAGAGATACAGAGGTCTTTGAAGTCACCAGGATGCCAGTTAGCAAATTACTTATCTAGGGTACAAACGTAAATGACTTGTCCAAGGGAATTGTAGACATTGCAGAGAACCTAATTTGCGTCTGATGCGGTACTTCTTAAACTGCAGCAGGCAGCTTTTCTGGAAATAATTTTCCTATGGAAGGTAATGGGCTCAGTCATGGCTTCTCTCACTCATAGTTCATGCAACAAACTAGCCCTCGCTGTCTGCTGAGCCAAGCACTGTCCTGGGAACTAAGGATAGGAAGATGACAAAGAGATAGCAAGCCTTCAGAGAGATACAGTCTAATTGAAGGGAAAGCTGAGGCACCTTGATGAATTATGAACCACCCCCACCTCCCATAGTGTGTACTGAGGGATGGCATAATGTCTGAAAGCAGAAAATGAACCATGCTGTCTAGGAGAATAGGCATTTGAGTTAAATCTTGCTGAAACGGGTACATATGGTTGCTGGGAGGCAAGGATGGTGCAGGTGATAGACAAAGGGGATATTATCTGCAAAAGGCAAAGAATTGTGAAAGCCTTAGCATATGGAGAGAAGAGTGAGTACTTCTGTTTCTATGGAGCAAGGTTTGTGGTGGGGGAGGGGGATTTGTGACTGCAAGTATAGGTTGGTATAGCAGCTACATGTACTCAGACCTTATATGGCAAGAATAGGGTTTGGACTTGATCCAGATGGGGGCAACTGAGTACTTTATGTAAGTGAATGACACACCAGATTTGACTTTCTGGAAGAGAATTCTGGCAGTGATGGAAGGATGGGATGGAGGAAGGGAAACTGGCCAGGTGACCGAAGAGGAAGTTGTCATCACAGGCTTAGGTGAGAGGTGATGGGGATTTCAACTACAGTGATGGGAAAGGAAGGACTTAAATTTTGAAGGCATTTCTGAAGTTGAATGGTCATGATTTTGTGACCACTGGGATATGGACTTCACAGAGGAGTCAAGGATGATTCAGGTTTCAAATAAGGCTGACCAGGTAGGATCAATGATGTCATCAGTTGGACACTAAGTAGGGATACAGGAAATGTGCATTGCGGGCAGGGCTTATAGGACCGTCATCTGGATGAGTTCGGAAGAGTGTGCATGTTTGCAGTGCGAGGGATCAGAGCTGTAGGTTGGGTCTGGGAGACCTAGGACCATCTGAGCAGCAGAGACTGTCGGAGCTGTGGGAGTGAGTGGGAGCCCAGACAGAATGCTGGGATTTTATCTGCATCTAATTTGGGAATAAATACATGGGCTGATGATAATCACTAAGAACAAAATAACTGTATGTTAAATCATAGCACCTGATGTTTGTATACCTCTTTATGATATACTGAATAACTATTTTTGTTAGTTGTAGCACAATACAGATACATAAAATTTATCATCTTAAGCATTTTTAAGAGTACATTTCAGTAGTATTAAGTACGTTCACCTTGTTGTGTAATCTGTGCAGTTAAACCAGTGTTTAAGCACCATACATTAGCTCATTTAAACCTCATAACAAACACCCTAGATCAGCGGTTCTCAACCTGTGGGTCGCGACCCCTTTGGGGGTCGAACGACCCTTTCACAGGGGTCACCTAAGACCATCGGAAAACACATATATAATTACATATTGTTTTTGTGATTAATCACTATGCTTTAATTATGTTCAATTTGTAACAATGAAATTGGGGGTCACCACAACATGAGGAACTGTATTAAAGGGTCACGGCATTAGGAAGGTTGAGAACCACTGCCCTAGATAAAAGAATGCTTAGTCTTCATTTTACAGATGAACTTGAAACAAGGGATGAACTGAAGCCTTGGTGATAATAACCCCAAGACTTCTTGGGTCAGTATTGGAGTTTTTACTACATAAAATATTGTCTTAAGTGACAATATTTTAGTGTCTAACTTCTAGCGGATCCAGCGTTAACTCCGTGATATCCTCAGATCCCGTAGCTTTCTTTAAGGAAATCAGAACAGAATCCACCCCGGAGCTCAGCTTCCATGCTGCTGGTCTGCAGCTGAGAGGGGCTGACCCACCCGCCCTGAACATGCCGGGTTTGCCTGTCTGAGGGACTAGTGGTTCCCAGCAGTCTCACCCTGAGTAGCTCTTCAAGGCCTGGCTAGCCGTGGCCTGTCACAACTGGAAGGGCCTCAGAGACCTGAAGCCCAGCCCCGGGCTGCCGCATGCAAAGGCAGAGGAACAAAGCAGCCCGGCTGGTAGGACAGGCAGCTGTCTGCTTGGGGCTGCTTTATGGTTTTAGGCAGGAAATAAGGTGGGGGCTGCTTCCCTTGTCTTAAAATAAAGAAGGGAAAGGAATACAAGCAGAAACATTTCACTCCTTCCCCCCTTCCCGTTGATCTCCCTCAGAAACCTGAGAGGGGATTGTGTGGAGAGGGGAGAGCTGGATTCCCCACCATTCTCCCAGTTCTTCTTTACTTGAAAGAGAAATAGTTTCTACAGCTGAACTAGACTTTATTCCTACTGGGAGCCAACTCTTCCGACTTCTCTTCTAAGCCTACTAAAAGTTGCTCTGCAAAAGCAAAGTTGACCCTGGGAAGCAGAACAGGGCATAGGCTGGAGTTCCAGACCTCTAGGCAGGAACACACTGAGCCACCTTGACCTTCATGATCAGCTTTCAAACAGCCAGGTAAGTGGCTGCTTACCAGTATGTGCTGGGTACTCGGAGGGTCCCCTCGGATAGCAGTTGCCACCATACCTAAATTCCAATATTGAGATCACCTATTTTGAAATAATTTTACAAAATAAATAGTAGAAGTTTCCCCTAATGTTATATTTTATAAAATCATAATATAAATCTCTAAACCAGGAAATTAAACCTCATACAGTACTATTAGCTAAATCTACAGGGCTTATAGAAATAAGTCAGGTTTGCTTATTTCACCAGTTATGTCTGGTCTAGGGTTGTATCCAGCATCCCACAAACATTAACTGTCTTCTGTCCCTTTATTATCCTTCCATCTGGGACAATTCCTCAGTGTCTCCTTGTCTTCCATAATCCAGAGTCCAGGCAGGGTATGTGATTGGCTCTCCTGCCCTCATGTTGGGGTGTCTGAAGCTTTCTCTGAGTAGCTGGAGGTTGCAGCACTTTGTCAGGAGCACCGTGGAAGTGACCTGCCTGTCTCAGTGCATCACATCAGAGTGCCTGTGCATCTTCCTGCTGGTGGTGGCCGCTCGGGTCGCTTGGTTAAGGTGGTCTCTCACTGTACAGTTACTATTTTCTTTTTCAAATTAATAAGGATCTTGTGGGGAGATGCTTTGAGACTGTGCAAATACCTGCCTCTCATCGTACTTTCGCCCACTAACTTAAGTGCTCATTCATTGATGGTTTTTAGACTCACCAAGCATTACTATGGTCTTTGCCTGATGGTAAGATGTGGTTTTAAAGTGGCCAAGGAATCTGGCTGGGCTACTCATGATAGCTAGCCTGTGGTAGAAAGCGCGTGAACTGTGCAGTCCTACAGGCTGGGCCATAGCTCCTCGAGGTTCGGTCATGAGGGGCTCTGTGGCCACCAGACAGCATGAGCTGCAGGAGATACCTAGAAAGGTAGAGGTGAAGAGGCCACAATTCCAGCCATGTCAAGATCGTGCTTGAGCAATCTATTTAATGCCTCTGAGCTGCTGCTGGTTTCTTTTGTTGCTTTAATCTAGATACAAAACATCTAGAATGGTATGGCCCATAATAAGTACTCAGCAAATTTTAGATTCCAGTCCCTGCCATACTGTTACCCCTGCCAATCTCCTACCACTGCTCTCCCTGCCCCCCAAACTCTTACACACATCAGTGGTTAGTCCATTACAACCAAGTCAGTCAGCTCCCCAAGACCAGACCTCTTGTGAGGTGGGACCCAAAATGGGTCTTGAGGAGGTAGAAGAAGATCAGAGAGAGATGAAGCATGGCCATGTCATGGTCAGATGTATTTGGAAAGGAGGGCCCCGTGAAGAGAGATTCAGCAGGAAATCACTAAGCTTTGGAGGAGCAAGAGGAACCCAAATGAACATAGGTGTGATGGCAAAAGCAGCCCTCGTAATCTGTAAGTAGATTTCACCAAAATTTCCTTTATACCTAAGCTCTAGGTTTCCTTTTAAGGAGGCTTCTAAATTAATCTGAATAAGATTTTTTTTAAAGTTTCTTCCACAGCCTCTTGGTGCCCATCTCTCCCTCCCTCTGTCCTCCCTGTCTTGGTCTCCCAACCCCAACAGATGTTCTTTACATACCGCTAACACAGAACCCCACGTGTGGGAGGTACTGAGGAGGGGCAGCTTCCCGGGTTCTAGTACATGTTCACGGACAGCCGTGTGCTGTGGGACTGAGGGTGCTGAGGAACCTGCCTGCCTGTGTAGCTGCTGTCAGTGAATGTGGCTTTGGGAACGCTGCATTAATTCCCTGCCGGAGAAATAAACATGGGGATGTTCATGGTGGGTGTGCTCCCTAAAAGATGGCAACCCCGAGGGGTAGGATGGTGTCAGGGAGAATTCCCAGCATCTGTGAGGATCCACATAAAACATGCTTTCTAGGAAGTGTCTCTTATGGTCAGCAATGGGAGCAATACCTATATCGTCCTTAAGTTTTACTTTCCTTTTATTCTTAAATTTTGTTAAATTCATTGGGGTGACACTGATTAATAAGATTATGTAAGTTTCAAGTATACAGTTCTATGATACATCATCTGCCTATTGCGCTGAGTGCTCACCATGCAGTCAAGTCTCCTTTGTCACCATATATTTGACCCTTTACCCTCGCCTACCTCCTCCCACCTCCTGTCCCCTCTGGTAACCACAAGTTTCATCTTCTAACTGTTACAGAGAAATATAACTTAGAATGAGTTCAGTTGCAATGACAGAATGCCTACTGGTGGCTTTGGCAGTATATTCATTTCCTGTGGCTGCTGTAACAAATTACTACAAACTTGGTGGCTTAAAACAACAGAACTTTCTCCTCTCACAGTTCTGGAGGCCCAGATGTTCAACATAATTTCCACTGCGCCCAAATCAATGTGTTAGCTGGGCCACACTCCCCCCCAGAGGCAAGAATCTGTCCCTTACCTCTTCCAGCTTCTGGTGGCTGCTGGCACTCCTCTGCTTGTGGCCACATTATTCCAGTCTCTGCCTCTGTCATCACGTAGCCTTCTTCTCTGCTCTTCTGTGTGTCTGATCTCCCTCTGCCCCTCTCTCATAAGGGAACTTGTGATAGCATTTAGAGCCCACACATAATATCTGAGATGATCCCCTCATCTCAGGATCTTTAATGAGTCACATAAGCAAAGACCTTTTCTCCATATCAGGTGACATTGACATGTCCTTGCAGAACACATACAAGGCAGGCAAGAAGGAGGCAAGTGGTCACAAGCCTTGTACATCTCCTTGGCTAGTACAGTCCACTCCAAGGTACAAAGGAAAAGGGAAAAGTAGGTTCCTGGCAAACAGGATGTGGATCTCTGTGACTTACTGATTATCCCTGAGAGCTGGCATTGTGCTATCTTTGAGTTCTGTTAGCAAGAAAGAGATCGAAAGAAGCAGTGGAAATGGCTTCTGAGTAAGCCAAGAACAGTGACTGCCACAAGGGGTGTGGGTCTTCAGACCTTTTCTTGTGGTCAGATTGCAGTCGGAATGAGTGTTGTCTCTTATTCTGTCTTAACTTCTCTCTTTAGTCACACTAATGAACTAACATGGTCATTGAGTTTCTACCTCTCAGCCATTTATGGGATTCACTGTTGAAAAAAGTGGACTTAAGGTTTGGTCTTGGATTCAGAAGGCCGAGAATTCATAACCAACTGGTGTGTGTGTGACTTAAAAACTCATCGAACCTTTCTAGAACCTTAGTAAGCACTCTTACCTCACAAGGCTGTGGTGAGGAGGTGAAAAGCAGTCTCTAGGAGTTAATTGAATGATAATTGCTGTTACTGTTGTCAGCGTTAAATGGAGCCCGCTGCTGCCTCACAGCTTAGACCAGGTTTAGGAAGTTCCATCTCCTCGTTGATTTTTCACTCCCCCATCAGCCATGCCTCCCTCCCCCGCACAGACACTCACACACTCTCAACTTTGTTGTTTGTTTATTTTCACTTTCAAGCTCTGACCAGGAACAGGCCTTTGGTGCTGATGTTGGTACTACTCTCACTATATCCTTGGGTGTAATTTCAGTAGTGAGTGCAGAGTATCAGGAGTAAGCTCCTCAACTTGTAGCTTTATTTCCACTCATGCTTTTGGTAAATCCTGGGCCGCTCTATCCTTGGTGGCCTTGATCCCAGACACCACAGGTGACAATGACAGGACTAAAGTGGGGAGAGTGAAGATCCTCATGTCATCTGTGTCTGGGCCTGGCTCAGTCTTCTCACCAGATTGTTAGCAAGCAAAAGGTTGTGGCCCACAGAGCAGAAGAAGAGATGTAACACCTAGTCAGGTGGCTAGATAGGAATGTGGGACTTTCCAGCAACTGAGTGTGGAGGGAGTTGCCCCCCTGGCTGCAAACCACAGTCACCCAGAAGCTATGTAGAGAGATGCTTCAGCATTACCCTGGGGACCCTGATGCAGAAGTTTCTAGGTAAAGTTTCAGTCAGGATGGTGGTATGGGTTAAATGTGGTACTCGCCTCCTCCCACAACCACATCAGAATTACAACTAAACTACAGAAAAACCATCATTCAGAACTGCCTGAAATCTAACTGAACAAAAGTCCTACAACAAAGGATATAAAGAAGCCACATCGAGACTAGCAGGAGGAACAGAGATATGCAATGGGCTGGTCCCACACCCACATCTGGTTTAAAATCGGGGCGGGCGGGTATCTTGGCTGCAGAGGTTCCACATGAGGAGCAAAGAGTCATAGCCACACACCAGCCCTCCCTCTCCCCGCCCCCCAGCGCAGTGTTTCAATACCAGGAAGAGAAGTCCCCATAACTTGTGGCTGTAAAAACCAGTGGTGATTGTGGCTTAGTGAGACAGAGGGCTGCTGGAGTCCCAGGTGGTTCCTCTTAAAGGGCCCCCACACAGACGTACTCAGATTCACTCCCTCTGAGCTCCAGCACTGGGTCAGCAGCTTGAAAGATTACAGGAACATATGGGGAGAAATTAAATTGTCCAGCATCATGGTGAGAGCTCGAGGGGCAGCTTTCTCCCAGACAGAAGTGCTGGCAGAGGCCATTGTTCCTTTTCTGAGCCCTCCCCCGTCCCCCCCAGACCAAGCAGATAAGCGCCATATCTGAGTCTCCTGGCTAAGGCTGTTCACCCCACCCTGGTAATTCTTGAGATCCCCACCCCACCAAACTTTTAGGCCCACCTAAACTATTTCCAATGGCTTTTATGTAGGATGGCCTGACCTGGCTTATGCTTCAGACTTTCGTAAAATCTCAAATATGCAGCATCTAGCCTCAGCATGCCCTGTACCTCTGGCTAAGGGCACTAGTGGCAGCCAACCTTGGTTCACATGTTGGCCTCACCTGGGCACCTCCAAGCCCAGTGTAAGTAGCAGCTATCTGCAGATTGCTTTGTAGCTTATGCTGGGAGGCCTTGAGCAGAACACAGATGATGGCTAACCTTGGCCTGCACCTTTCAGGAGGCCCTAGAGCCAGCATACCAGTGGACAGCTTCAGACCACATCCACGCACCACCATCCAACCACCTCCACAAGCCACACACTCAAGGGGTGGACTCAGTGGGCACCAGAGCCTGCTGAAGTAAGTCCTGCTCTGTGGAGCAGGCCCCTGCACAGCTGATCCTCCACGGTGGTCCCAGCCAATCATCACAGCTGATTGGCCTGGAGGGTAAATCCCTCCCACTGATGTGCCAACAGCAATCAAAGCTTAACTATAACAGGAGGAGAATGTACACAGCCCATGTGGTGGTGGGGCACACCTGGAGTGCCCAGCTCTGGTGAATGGGGAGGCTGTACCACTGGGCCCTACAGGACACTTACTACATTAGGCCACTCTACCAAGCCCAGGAGATGTAGCAGCATTACCTAATGCATGGAAACAAACACAGGGAAGCAGCCAAAATGGGAGACAAAGAAACAGGTTCCAAATGAAAGAATAAGAAAAAGAACCAAATGAAATGGAGGCAAACAAACAGATACAGAGTTCAAAACAATGGTTAAAATGAGGCTCAGAGAACTTTGAACTTCAACAGCATAAAAAAGTACATGGAAAGTATAAAAAGAACCAGTCAGAAATGAAGGATGCACTAACTGAAATGAAGAGAATAATTTATAGGGAATCAACAGTGGAATAGATGAAGCCAATTTGGAGTATAAGTAGGTGAGTTGGAATATAAGGAAGCAAACAAACACCCAATCAGAACAGCAAAAAGAAAGAAAAATAAAAAAAATGAGGATAGTGTAAAGAGCCTCTGGGACAACTTAAAGTGTACCAACATTTGCATCATGGAGGTGCCGAAAGGAGAAGAGAGGGAGCAAGAAATTGAAAACCTGTTTGAAGAGATAATGACAATAAACTTCCCTAATCTGCTGAAGGAAATAGACATACAAGTCTAGGAAGCACAGAGAGTCCCAAACAAGATGAACCCAAAGAGGCCCACACCAAGACACATCATAATTAAAATGCCAAAATTTAAAGATAAAGAGAGAATCTTAAAAGCAGCAAGAAAAGAGCAGTTAGTTACCTATAAGGGAGTTTCCATAAGACTGTCAGCTGATTTCTCAACAGAATCTTTGCAGGCCAGAAGGGAATGGCAAGAAATATTCAAAGGGATGAATAGCAAGAACCTACAACCAAGATTACTCTACCCAGCAAAGCTATCATTAGAATCGAAGGACAGATAAAGAGCTTCACAGACAAGAAAAAGCTAAAGGAGTTCCTCAACACCCAACCAACATTGCATGAAATGTTAAAGGGTCTTCTTTAAGAAAAAGAAGAGGAAAAAAATAAAATATATGAATAATAAAATGGCAGTAAATACATATCTATCAACAATTGAACCTAAAAAAAACAAATAAACAAGCAGAACAGGAACAGACTCTTAGATACAGAGAACATTTTGATGGGAGGGGGTTGCTGTCCCACCAACCTTTGTTGACCTCTCCCAGGCAGCTGTCCTGGATGAGGTTTTTCACCTGGTTTCACCTGGCTGCACATGTCGGCCTGTGGGCCCTGGAGCGTGAAGTGTGATTTGCTTGGGGCCCTGCAGCCTCGCCACCCCTGCACTGTCTCTGTTCAGCCTTCCTTGGGGCAGAGGCTGCCAGAGAGGCTTGAAGGTGAACTTCACAAAGTCCCCCCCATGCCCCCAGGCAGGTGTGAAGTCAGGTCTGTTTATTAAAGTCCCAGGTTTGTTTGTTTTTTTCAAAACTGGGACTTCTCCAAAAAGTCCTTCTCCAAAAAGGACTATGTATGTGCGATACCACGTGTTTGCCCATGACAATGACTGTGAGGGGTGAGTGTGCTGCTTTGGGGCTGACAAGACAACCATGCTTTCCCACTACTTCAGGCAGCAGGTGCATAGAGACTGCAGCCACTGTCCCCCAGGCTCAGCCTGCAGCTGGGCAACTGAGCCTTCGTGGCCTCATCTGTGAAAGGGGGTTACTTTGCCCACCTTATTGAGTGGAAAAAAGTGCTCCTGACCACGTGTGGTGCTGAGTAGCTACCACCTGAATACAACAGTCAGAAATTAGGATGATTGTCAGTTCTCTTGCCTTTGTGTCCACACCTCAGCCATGTGCTCTCTCCAGGGAGGAAGGAGGGGCCCCTTTCAGGCCTGAGGAGGGGCCGCTCTGAGTGCACCAGGGAGCCCAGTCACAAAACCACGCAGCAGCCTCTTTTGTCCACATCTAAGTACAATGACAATGCGGTGGACTGGCAAGCACTTCATTTCCTGGTGAGGAGTGTGTCTTGGCGTCTAGTTTTTTCTACCGTATGGATGGGCTGTAGTGTGTGGGGATGCGCCATGGCGAGGTGACACGCTGGTCTGTCTAATAGGGATGTGTCACTTACAGAGATGCAGACGTGTCATTTAAAAAGACGATGCAATTTTATCTCTCTCTGATGATTAAAAGGCCCTTCAGAATCTTCCACGTAGTTCCGAGGAACAGCTTTGTGTTACATCCTGGGTGTGGAGAAGTGGCAGTTAGCACAACACCCTGCTGCCTTGCCTCCCTCCTCTTCTCAGTTTCCAGGGGCCCTTAGGACACCCTCCTCAGGGTTCTAGGGAGTGAGGAGAGCCTGGAAAAGGCTGAACACAGGGCCTGCCCAGGTGCAGATGAGCCCTTGACCCTATGCTCTTCCCCGCCCTGCCCCCCTCTGCAGACGCCCCTCCTTTGGGGGACCCAGGGGTGCCCAGGCTGCTGCCACACAGCCCAGCGCGGCCACAGCAATGCTTCAGCTCACAGTGAAATGACTTCCTCTGCTTCGTGTAATTTAACCTGCCCACATTGCTAAACTTCCATATTACACATTTCTGTCAGGATGTCAGAAGAAATGATAAACCTCCTTGAAACGGCCACCTGCATCACATGCCAAGAACCCCCGCACTGGGGCTCCCGGCCCAGCCTCTGGTCTGGTTCTGAGATTCTCAGCATGGTCTCTCAGGTATAAAGAATCCACCCTTCGTGACCCCTGGCTCTTGTTAGCTGATGGATGAGATCTTTTCTTAAGCTGACTCCCTTGTCTATTATGTTTTCAGAATTCAAGGTTTCTCTTCAGATTCTTGGATGACCGCCAAGTAGTCGGCTTTGTGAGTGGGTGAATCGTTCCTCTCTCTTCTCCTTGAACAGGAAGTCGCTGTTTTTTAGGGTGAAGGAAGGGGAGGTGCCTCTCACCTTCCTTTGTTGCTGTTTCCAGGCGGTCCGTGGAAGTTTATCCCTTGGCCCCTTTATGGGAATTGCTTCTCAGGGACCACACCCTAGGCCAGTGATGGCGAACCTTTTGAGCTCGGCGTGTCAGCATTTTGAAAAACCCTAACTTTGGTGCCGTGTCACATATAGAAATTTTTTGATACTTGCAACCATAGTAAAACAAAGACTTATATTTTTGATATTTATTTTATATATTTAAATGCCATTTAACAAAGAAAAATCAACCAAAAAAATGAGTTCGCGTGTCACCTCTGACACATGTGTCATAGGTTCGCCATCACTGCCTTAGGCACAAGCCCGAACATAAGCAAAGCATTGCCTTGTTGGTGGGGCTGCATTTTCCTGCTGGACTGTGTCACTCAGAATTTGTTGTGTAGCTTCTTGACCAGGGTGCTTTTGCAACAGATTACAGTATGGCCGCTGAGGGGGTGGCTCAGTGGTCATCTCTGCAGGGAGAGGCTGTGGGGAGCTTGGCAGCTGCCGTGGTGCAGGCAGGGAGAAGCCAGGAAGAGGTGGCTGCCGCCTATCTTTGCAGCTGCTCCCAGCACAGGGTTGTCAGAGCTGCCCAAGTGTGCAGAGCGGCCAGTCCACACACAGGACAACTCAGGGCTCTTTACAGTAGCTAAGCTGTGTGGTCCCCCTGAGGAGGGAGAGCTACACCTAAACGTGAGGAAGGACAAAGGCCCTATTCCTGCCCTTGTTTGTAAACTTGTATCACAAACGCTTCATTTTTCTGTGTATAAGTCATTAGTCATGTGGCGCCTGTTTCCCCTTTGTTAGTTCTGACAGAACAGTTTTGTCCCTGAGTGGCCATTGGTGGTGGGATGTCAGCTGAGCATTCACGAAACTGAGGCACAACACGGTTCTTCTTGGTCAGGAGGACCCAGCACAGGCGTCCAGGAGAAATAGACGGGGATTCGTTCCCAGAAGGGTAGCTTCAACTCTGCATAGAGACTGTGTGTTTCTCTGCAGAGTTCCCAGCCTGTTAGTGGACTTCCATGGACTTTAAGCACAAGCCACCAGGACAATAGCTGAGCTACCGGAGTCAGGGTTCAGAATGAGCCCTGGCTCTTTTAAAACTCTGGGTTGACTGTGTCCAGAGGAGGCATTTTTACCCATGGTCTCAGTTACTTTTTGGGCCGCATCCCACAGCGTAACCTGAATCTAAACTCAGACAAGGCACTGTTTGTCTTGGACAACACAGCGCCCAGTCACCTGGGCTTCATTACCTGCAGAACTGAGCTAATCAACACGGCACCCCAGGCTCCTGTACCGCTCGGAGGTGATGGGCCAGGTACTGGAATGTGGACCGGAGAGCCTCCTTGGAGTCCTCGGCAGATGGGCCACACTGTGGTGTCAGCGAGGCTCCCGGGTAAGCCAGGGACAGCAAGGTGACTGAGTGGCAAGAATCCCTCACGGCTATGCCAGCCCCGCCCTCGGGTGCTTTTGTTGCTTCTTGACCACGAGTCCACTCTATAGGACAGAAAAAGACTAAAGGAGAGGGGTGAACCTAACACTTAGCAAGCACCCCCATGGGCCAGGTACCCTACAAGTTCTAGCTCACTAAATCCTTACCAGGTGCACAAGAGGGATTTGCCACCTAAGTGAGGGTCAAAACCAGGAGTAGAAGCAGGACTGCCCAGTGCTGAAACCCAGGACGCTCCTGTACTGCGAGATCTTCTCTCGATTCCACAGGAGTCTGTGAGCTGCGCTGTAGGAGGCCAGGGAGGGGCTGGTGAGGCTTCCCGGAAGCGATGGCAGCCGAACCATATCCTGAGCAGTGTCCAGCCTGAGCCGGGCAGCCTGGTACTAGAGAGGGGTAGCCTGGGCTTCTGAAGCACCTGGAATTACCTATCTGCTCATGCGCCGTGGTTCAGTGTACTTCACCTGTGTCTGCCTCCGTGTCCTTGTCTTTAAAGAGTCCATAATATTGTGGGAGAAAGTTTAGGAAGATGCCAGCAGGGTGCCTCGTCCATACGTGGTCAGTCCTGCCTCTCTGTGCTCTGCGAAGGCACAGACTCATGGGATGGTCTGGTGTGACCACAAAATCTGGAGGTTGGTACGCCTGGCAGGTAGTGAGCACTGGGTTAGGGATGGGGAGTGGCTAAGTGGTGGCAGGTAAGTCTAGGAAGGTGTTTTAGTGTCAGGTCATAAAAGACCTTGAAATTGTACTCGGTTAGTTTAGAGTTTTGGATTTGGTTTGTGGAGAAACAACATGATGAGATTTTCTTTAGGGGAACAGGATGGCAGCAATACGAGGGTTGAAAAGTCACCCAAACATGTTGTTTAGTGTCATCCCATGTGCTGAAGGGTTGCTGGTTTGATTCCCAGTCCAGGGCCTGCTAAGTGATGTTTCCCTCTTGCATCATTGTTTCTCTCTCTCTCTCTCCACCTCTCCCTCTCCCTTCCCTTCTCTCTTTGAAAATCAATAAAATATCTTAAATTTAAAAAAAAAAAAAGAAAGTTTAGAGGCAGAAAAAGCATTTTCAAGTGGCATGGTGGCTATCACAACCCATCAGTTCCTCAAACCATTAACAATGGGAACGCCTTGAATTGCTGAAGAGATTTTGCTTCCAGAATATGTTTGTACGTACCTTCCGTCTTCATCTCTAAGCCATCCTTTGAGATTGAGGGGACACAGGTACTTTTCTGAAATATGTACTACTGTGAGTTTGGCTGTCATTCAAGGCTGATTGTGGGCTCAGCATTTTAATCTGAGTCTCTGCATCCCCTCCCCAGGTTTCCCACGATCTCCTCTCACCAGCACATCCTTTTTGAGGTTGTACCTGGTTCTCTCCAAGGCTCTATGGTGGTCATGCCAGGGTTGATAATACATTATCAGTGTTGATAATGACAGTGATCATAGTCACAAGTAACACTTACAGAGCATTTACTTACTATATGCCGGAATTTGCTGCTATTTTTGCCTTGCTTTGTGTGATTATTATCTCTTCTTTACAATGGAGAAAATAGAGATGTGATGTGCTTACTTACCCAAGGGCACATAAGGAGGATAGAATCAGATGAGGTCACACCCTCCCTGGGTCTGGGGGCCCATCGGCCAGGTGATAAGTTGTCTGTCACTCCTCATCATCCTCCCTGAAGCCAGAGGGCAGGTGGGGGTTGTCAGAACATGGGGAGCCTGACCTGCTTCAACCTGAGTAGCTGGGTTATCTGTTTCATAGATTGGCTTTTCTCAGAACACTTTATTTAGAGAACATGTCCTCCCAATAGCGTTTAAAAATAAGGTTTTTTGAGAAAGTGATTAAAAAGTAGGTAGATTGATAGACAAAGAACAGGCTGCCTGGATGGGATAGATGCATGGTAAAGCAAGTATTGCAAAATGCAAACGGTAGCCTATCAGCATTGGGTGTATGGGTGTTCGCTGTAAAATTCTTTCCACTTCTCTGTGTTTGAAAACTTCCATAATAAAATGTCAAGGAAGAAACTGAGTAGATAATGTCTAAAGGCGCTTCCAGATCTTTTAAAATGCCATTTCTTACGCTTCTATGTGCCTTTGTTGTGTCATTGTACAACGTTGGGGTATGTGGTCGACGTCCTAGTCATTGTTGGATCCTACCATTTAAAAAAAAAAAAATCTGCTGAGGAAAACAAAGGAATCAAGAGTCATTTTCTTCTCCACCTACCTGCTTCCAAACCTGGAATTCACAAGTGGGTTGGTTACAGACACTCCCGCTGGGAAGCTGTAGGCCTGTAGTTATCCACATGAAAGATGGGTTTGGGTATAGAAACCCATCGCCTGTTTCAGAAGAGTGGTTGTTTGGGATCCGTCCCTAGCAGAGGCTTCCTGAGCGCTCCAACCCCAATAAAGGCGTGGGGTTCGCATTCACTCTCGTTGGCAGAGCCTTAGAGGAAGGAGTAAACATTCACCCAGTGAGATCTGGAAGCCTGTGGAAACCCTTCAGTCCTCGGGGGCCTGGGATGCTGTGCCGGGCATAGCACTGTGTCACATGCAGTCTTCCCACCGAACACTCTCACCTCAGCTGAGCGGGAGGGTCGTGCCCCTTGCCAGGGCATTAGAGCAGTGGCGTCATGCACCACGAATAGACTTTATTCATCTTGTTATTAGAACAACCTTGCCAGCTCTTCCCAGGGACTTCATCGAGGAGTTTGCCAAACAATGATAAAGCAGCCTCTGGTGGCTAATAAGCTTGGCAGTGTCATTCATTGACAAGACCTGCGCTTGTCAATCTTGAGGCCATGGAAGTGGATCTCTTGTCTTTTCCTCTCTCCCCAAGCCTTCATCCACTGCTCTTCATAGATCAGCAGGCCCCATCCACATCAAGCACACCCCCCTCCTGTGTTCTTGTGTGCTCACCGAGTAACTCACCTTACTGAGCTGGTGTGAAAACAGCCCCTGGAAACACACAGGCAAGACAGCACAGAGCGAGTAGGAGCAGGAAGCCTGGCGGAGGGAGGGAGGGAGGGAGGGAGGGAGGAGTTTGCTCTGTTTAATTGGTTCTTCCACCTAATGGTAGTTTGTCAATTAAGGAGATACTTAGAGAAAGTGAAATTAATCCATATGGGTCAAAAGCAGCTATTAATTTTTAATCAAAACAAAATGTTGAACAGATTTGTAGCTCTGTTCAGTACAGATACACACGCCACCAGCCTCTTCCTGAAGGATTTGGGAGCACACACAGGAAGGGGCAGCTGATAGTTTAGAAAAGATGGGCCTCCTCATATGTCCCCTGCCACCCCTAAGTGAGTGGGCTGCACAAAGCCACCTCCCTCTGTTTCTTCAGCATCTCTCATTCCCTGACACACAGAGATACACATGGATGTTACTCCCAATTGCGTATGGCGCTTTGGGGTATTTCAGATAGTTTTAGGCATAACATCTGTCCTCCAAGAGCATCCAGTCTGGTGAGGAAACAGGAGGCATTTCAGAGTCCCTTCCAGAATTACTCAAAATGACATGTGATCCAAGTGCTACCATGTGTGCTAAACTGTATGAAGAAGTGGCATTTGCTGAGCACTCGCTGTATGCCTCACATCTCTAAGCACATCCCAGGGATCAACTCCTTATCCTCTACAATGACACAGTGAAGTAGGCTTCACTTTTACTAACCCCATTTGAAAAGGAGGTCCCTGAGGCACAGAAAGTTTAGGTAACTGGCCAGCATCCCTCAGCGAATAGATAGTCTGCTAGAGACCTGCATTACTCAGTACGATAAGAGCCACGCGGTCCGGAGAGAGCGGGCTAGGACAGTGATGAAGGCTCCTGGTGGGTATTAGAGGGTGAGTTGATTGTGGAAGGTGCCAGGGAAAGGCAGGAGGGACAGTAATGAGCACAGTTTGGGGGAAAGGAGTGAACTCTGGTACCTGGAAGGTAAGGTTGACCAGGTTTGATAGGTCTGGGTTCATTCACTTTCAGGATCTTGAATGCCTACGTCAGGACTTTCTATCTAGGTCATTCTGAAATGTCTTCACTGTCTATAGGTTGTTTCCCAGTGTGGGGAGGGTCTCATCTCCCCATTGCAGCACTTGGGCGTCAGGCCTTCTGTGTTATCCCACTTACCTCCTCTGCCTCCGTCTGGCATCTTTCATCTCATTTATGGCCTTCTTAGCTCCTCTGTTCCCTTTTTATAAAAAGAGATAGAAAAGAAAAAATCAAGAAGGTGCTCCACCTTCTTGCACTGGCTCTTATAGTCTGAACTGAATGAAGCTTCTTCAACCGCCTTCTTGTCTCCAGCCCGTTTGCCCTTGGATTTGAGAAGAAAGAACAGAGGACTTACCCTCAGGGCACATTCTTCCGCCTCCACCTGCTAACGAGAAAGGCCTAGGACTGTTGTGTTTCTTGAGTCTAAAAATGATGTTATTTTGGGAGGAAGGGTGTCAGGAAGGACTCTCTCCCAAGGGCACCTTTTTAGGCTGCTGACACCTGCCAGAAACCTGTCCCAGGGGGACAAAACCTCTTATTTCCTGGGGAGAGAGCAGGCTGCCAGAGCAGATAACATGGGACCAGGCGCCAGGGCCTACAAAATCCCCTCACACTGGCCAGAAGAAGCTGGGGGCATGTTGAAGAGGTACAATCCTTGGGTGTTTTCTTCTTTGCTCCCTAGGTGCTTTATAACCTGATCTCTTTAAGGCATTGGGCTGACGATAATTGGTGGCAATTTGCTGGTAAATGCCAGTGGATTATGTCATGACATGGGGGATAGAGGGCCATATGAGGAGACGATTCAGTCCTCATACTCTGGAGCAATCTCGTAGGTGCTGTAGGAAACCAAGGATGTAATTGGGATCACCAGAGACTGGGCCCAGAAGTCCAGAGCTGAGGAGGGGCCTGAGTGCAGATGCTGTCCTTCCTGTGGGAGGCCGGCCGCAGCTGTCTGCACATCCTGGTTCGACCTAGAGGGAGTGGAGGAGATGGGCTGAGGGGGGCAGAGACTGTGGAGTCTGGAGCAGAGATTAGATCAGGGCAGCACAGCTGAGACCTAACATCTGGAAGAGGAGGTAGAAAGGAGGTTGATGGTACAGGCGGTGTTTTCCTCATGCCCTCCAGCCCGAAAGAGAGTGGAGAGCATGATGTAGCTTACTCAGTGGTTGGTGATAAAAACCGGAATTTGGTTCTTCACTGGCACGAGTGTTAGACTCTGTGCGAGCTATGGGACCCATCTTGCACGTCTAGGAAAGCGAGGTTGCTCAGAGGGACACTCACCCAAACAAGAGGCCCTCATGCTGAGCAAGAGGAGGCCCTCTTGATGAGCTATGGCACCCGCTGCCATGGAAGAGATCATGTCGTGGGAGAAAGACATTTTTAGTGCCTGATGATTGATATTAGATAATATTAATTATGTAGTAATTATAACCTTGCCCATCAATCTATAAATGCTCAGGACATTATAATAGTGAAATTCATATCTCCAACTAGCTTAGTTAATTGCATCTATCATTAGTGCATTCATTTATTCTTTCCCTTGTTATATATTGATCAAAACCTACTGTGCGCTAAGTCATAAAGCAATAAACAAAATGGACATGTTCCCTGCCCTTAACATTTAGTGTAAAATACAGCCTTTAAAATCTCTACTTTTCTGCATTAAGATTTTCTCTGTGGAGAAATACATGATTAATTTTGTACTACTCCATGCACATATGGATGATATATATAATATCTGTCTATTGTTGTAAGACTTGAAATATCTAGTAAATAAAATGTATTGATTTTAAAAAATAGTGTAAGACAAAGGTACCAAGTAACAAATGAATGTGTGTGTGTGTGTGTGTATATATACAGCTACAATCTTGAAAAGACCAATTGAAAGTCACTGTAGTATTTAGAGCAGGGACAGATATGATCTGATTTGTCCTTTAAAAGTCTGGCTCTGGATGCTGTGTGGAGTATGAACTGTGGGAGGCCAGAGCGAAGGCCAGCAGTTTAAAGACTTACAAATGTCCAGGTGAGAGAAGGTGACTCAGAGTAGACAACTGTGGGGGTTGAGGTAAAAAAAGGGGTCATGTTCATTTTGGCGATCAAATAAGCAAGATTTGACAGCTGATGGGAGATGATGTGAAACAGCTATCTCCTTCCTAGGTTGGTTGTGGGAACTAAATGAGATACTGTTGGCTTCATTTTTCAGACAAGGAAACAGAGCCTCTGAAGTGAGAGGGGAGAGCCTCTGTTCTCTCGCACACCATGCACCAGGCATGAGAGCAGGGTTCGCAGAGCTACATCTACCAGGAATCCAGGAAGTGTGAGCATCAAGGCACTCACTTGCCGGGACCTCCTCAGAAGCCCTATGCCTAATCATATATGCATAACTTTGTGTTCTTTTTCTTAGAAAGCGCTCCCCATACGTGTGTAAGCTCCAGTCTTCACAACACTTGTGTCTTCCTCTGGCTGAGTGCATATGACTCTGTTGAACAGGCCTGAGCCTTGATGGGGTGGAGACGAGATGGAAGTCTGACCTGTTAGGCGAAGTAGGTGGGGTCACTGGGAGAGAAGCAAGCGCCCTGTTGGAGGTGCACACCTAGCATGGATGATATACTTCCTTTGTGGCAGGCACTGGATTGGTTTTTTTCTTGCTATTATCTGATTTAATCCTTACAGAACTTCATGAGGTGAGCACTTTCATTATCCCCATTTTATATGTGAGGAAACTGAGCCTTAGTGAGATTAAATGAAGAATCTAATTGGGTGAACTGGACTGGCATCTTGACAGGCCTGATTTAGAGGCCTGAGGCTATCCTTAATCTCTACTGCTACAGGAATTCTTGTCCAAAGCCAGAACCTCTGATAGAGACTTCCCCCCCTCCCCCGCCCCCGGTTTTATGGAGAATTGACATACATCACTGTATAAACTTAAGGCATACAGCATGATGGTTTGATTAACATATATTGTGAAATGATGACCCCAGTAGGTTCAGCTAACATCTGATAGATTCTTAACTTACCTTACATAACTTAACTTCAGTCTCCTAGATACAGTGGTCGGCAAACTCATTAGTCAACAGAGCCAAATATCAACAGTACAGCGATTGAAATTTCTTTTGAGAGCCAAATTTTTTAAACTTAAACTATATAGGTAAGTACATTGTTATTAACTTAATTAGGGTACTCCTAAGGCTTAGGAAGAGCCACACTCAAGGGGCCAAAGAGCCGCATGTGGCTCATGAGCCGCAGTTTGCCGACCACGGTCCTAGAAGGACAAGAAGCATGGACTAATTCTGCCCTGCCCTGCCCCCAAAATTGCTTAGTGAAGTAACAGCAAGAAAAAGTAATCTTCCTTCAGATGAGGGATTGAGACCACGTGTCACATGTGCCATAGATGATGACAAGATTCTGAGGGGTCTCAGATGTTTTCGGAGGGAGGGGAAGCCACTAGAAGGCTCTCACCATATAAGAAATGTGATCTGATTTCGGGTTTTTAACGACTCACTCTGGAGGCCTGGCTGGCTGGCTCACTTGTTTGGAGTGTCATCCCATACACCCAAAGGTTGCACATGTTGTCCCCGGTCAGGCACATACCTAGGTTTCGGGTCCAATCCCTGGTCAGGGCATATGGGAGGCAACCAATCCATGTTTCTCTCTGACATCGGTGTTTCTCTTTCTCCCTCTCTAAATATCAATGAACATATCCTTGGGTGATGATTGAAAAAAAACAAACTCACTCTGGAGAACACCATAGGGTAGAGTAACCGGCTGGCTCTTCAGGCACAGTGTGAGATACAGATGGCTTAGCATAGTAGATGCAAAAATGGCCTAGAAGTTTTAGTGAAGATGTATCATAATATTGGCAAGAATGTTATTTGAGGGAAAGCTAACAGTATTAAATGCCGTATTGTATTTAGAATGACCAGTGGGGAATAGTTTTCATCCCCATGCCCCCGACCCTGCTTCAGTCTCTGAAGTATGTTAGGATAAGGACCAGGTGGTCCGCAGAGCTCCCTGTGACCTCAGTCTCTTATTCAGCTGGTCCCACCTCACAGGCTCTGCACTAACTCACTTGGCAGAGAGAGAGGAGCTTCAGGGAACAGCTGCAGTACTTGGCCATCCAGACTCTGCTGTCAAGACTCAAAGCCCAGGAGGCATGGTAGAAGGAGGTGGGGATTCAATGGAAAGAAAGCTTCAGGGTCAAGGTGATCACTGGCTTCAGGGGTCTGAAGGTCTGCTTCATGGAGGAGATTAAATTCGGCCCCGGAGTTCGTACTGCAGCAGATTTCTGTTCCACGTAGAAAATACATTTCTTATAGTCAGCACTGTTTAAACATGGACGGGGCCACACAGGACTGGAGGTGTGTAAACGGAGACTGGACAAGCTTCAGGCATGATTCTGTGGGGATTTACTCAGTGAACAGACACAAAGCTGCATCTGAAATGGGAACGCGGGTAGGAATGAGAGAATCATGCGGATCAAAGGGCAGCGAAAGAGGAGCCTGTGGGCTGTGGGTAAGGTCTTCAGCTCCAACCCCAAAGGGAGTAGCCACATTGGGTTGATCCTCCTCCCCATCCCCCCGTTTCTCTTGCTCTCCAGCCAAATCAGGAACAGTCGGCATTGTCTAGTAGTCTGTGTCAGAAATGCAGGCGGTGGGGAGCTGACCCCCAGCAGTGTGTTCTCAGCCTGTGAATTTCCTGGATGTCTTCACAGGGAGTCATTCTTGGGGAAGGGCAGGCTGGAAATAATATAAGGAGATCAAGAAGGAAGTCAAGCAAGTGACACCTTTAAACAGGCGCAGCAAGGCGGGCTCTCCCCCCGGGACAGTTAGAGGTATGCGAGCTGTAATTAACCCAGCAGCCCACTGGATGTGTCTATTTCGCTGCACAAAGGCTGTTGAAAGAAGGATTCTTGAAGAAAGAGGTTCCCATTCAAATGGTATTTGAGGAAGTCCCTTGTTGGATATACTGTTTCGAGAGTCTATGGCTGTAATCAACAAAACATGGCCATTCTTTCATGCAGGTTTTCCTTATGACTCTCCTAGTACTGTTCTTGAAAAAGAAAAAAAGGCACCAAGCATTGGCTGGGGGTAGGCTGGGGAGATAGTGAGGGAGTTTAGGGCTGGAATTTAAATTAAGGAATTTGGTTTCCTTCTTAGAGGATCTTGAAAACATTAAAGGAGCAGGTGTGTTATTCATACATTCAGACTCTGAGACATGTAAGAGAAGTGTCAGGGTTGTGTCCAAATACCCTAAAACTACTGTGTTAGTCCAACTTCAATTCTAATTAGTATTTCAGGGAATGTGCTTATATTTAGAGGAAACAGAGTAGGCAGGGATGCAATATTAAATACGGTCACAAAAGGTGTCATTTAAGCAAAGATCTGAAGGAAATGAGACATGGTTGTATGGGGTGGGAGGCAATACTCCAGACAAATTGTGCAGGAAATGCCAGGCCCTGAGGTAGGAGCGTATGTAGTGTGTTTGAGGAATAACAAGCTGGCCAGTGAGGTTACAGTGGAGTGAGGCAGGGCAAGAGCAGTGTGGGATGAGGGCGGGCTCTCAGCTCAGTTAAGGCTGCCCTGAAAGAAGCGCCTATTCACCCAGGCCAGGAGAATGGGGTGTGTGCGTGTGAACCTGGAGAACGGGGTGTGTGCGTGTGACTGATTGCTGGGCATCTGTCTCTGGGCAGGTGTACCACAGCATTGTTTAAAATCATCACCAGCCACTGAAAGTGTACCAGCCAGCTAGTGGGGACAAGAATGCTAGCACAGCAGTGCAGGAAGCTTTGTTTAAAAGGGTCAAGGAAACTCATCATCCATAATCAGGATTTCAACACACTGGTCTGCATTTTTAGGGCAATATATCTGTAAGTAGAAACAGGCATATCTGGAGAAAAACATCAGTTTCTGAGGTCTGGCCAGCTCCTGTTCTTACCCCTCTGTCATCTCTGATTGGATTAGACGTCACAGAAAGTGCCTCAGATTCTTGTTTCATGTTAAGGTTAACCCCTCCCATTGAAGAGCATCCTTGTGGAGCTCAGTGGAGAGAAATTAAATTTCTCTCAGCAGAGCTATGGCACTGACTCAGGTATCAAGGGGGCGACATCAGTAAACTTCGTTGGCTACAAGACGCATGTCCTTCCCGGGGCTCTGTCGCTCAGTTGGCTCTTTCCAACCCCAGTCTGATCCTTCCTTTTACTGTAATGCAGTTAGACAACCTAGTTATTCAGGCAGAGACTTCTCTGGTTTTCATTATCCCCGAATAACATTTGATGCTGAAATAGGACAGACGGGAAGGAGGGGGAGGGGGGGCCAAGCATTTTTCACAGCTTGTGTGAAATGCTTAATATTTGAAAGTCTTTAAAATATACTGTACACATACATTCCAATTTTATAAGACTAACATAACATGTTCAAAAGTTTTATGAATTTCAGCATGAAACCGGAGTCAACCTTAGCCTGTTTTAAATAAGCCATAATGGCCTGGCAACAAACCTGCAGCGTTAGCAAATCCCTCCTCTGTTTATGAGCAGCCATTCCTCACCAGGTCACTACAAAATGCAGTTTTATCAGTTTCTGTGAACTCGGAGTCGGTCTGTGTGCTGCTTTCAGCATGATTCTGGCTTCAAGAGCACAAAACCAAGGGCATCATGATGAGGTGAGACTTTGTTTTGATTTTAACGAAATGGCATGAATCGGAGTTGCTTAAGAATACATCCAGGCCTCTCATATCCTGTGGGGGAGGCTGGGCCTATTAATGCCTTCCATAAGCGCAGGGCCACACAGGCTCAGCAGGCTGCCCGCTTCTCGCTGGAGCATGGAGGCGCTCAGAGACCAGGGGATGTACTTTGACTTCCTCAGAATGGAAGCCCCTCCATGCTTTTTTCAATATGTGTTTATTGGTTTTTAGGAAGAGGGAAGGGAGAGGGAGACAGAAACATGAATGATGAAAGAGAATCATTGATCAACTGCCTCCAGGGGATTGAGCCCACAACCCAAGCATGTGCCCTGACCAGGAATCAAACCAGGACCTCTTGGTTCATAGGTCCACGCTCAACCACTGAGCCACACCAGGTAGGCTGTTGTCATTTTGTTGACAGCATAAGGGAAAAGAGGTCAGTGCCCCTAACTAAATAGTCAGGTACTGCACGCTTAAAAATTCGTGCGGCACCGGGCGTGAAAATCATGGTCATCAAGTAATCTTTTTGTCTTAGAACACTGCCCCCAAAAGCATCCTACTTAACATTTAGAGCCCACTCCACATCCGTGGAAGCCTGGGCTTTTGTAGGTCTTTATTGTACCAGCCTTCTGACCTTTGGAGATAAAGAATATGTAAGTATAATCACCATGGAGGCATATAAGTCCCCCTGTATGTACCTCGTTCATCCATCCTGTTTAGGGGAGACACAGTTCAGGCTGGGCAGTCAAGGTTAAGCCCTTGTTCACGATCATGGTTTTATAGCCTCTGGTTATATTCCCACTCAGTGAGTGACGTCCCCAGAGACATCAGGACTCAGGCAGGAAAACTCGCTTAATTAGGACCCACTGTGGGGAACCAGGAAACAGATCTTAAAATGCTTTATGGCGGAAGCTGTTGATCAGGAAGCGGGATGTTTTCTTTCCCTCAGTTTAGCTCAGTCTCCAGCTCCTTTGGGGAGATCTGGGGCCTGTCTCCCTCTCCCCTGGAATGGAGCCTGCAGCCTTCCTCGAATCAGCTTCCCCGGGCAGGCAGTGACATTTATACCTGCTTTTTAATTTGTTTGTTGTTCTCTTTTTGAAGATGTGAGTGGCAGACCTTAAGCCCCTGGAATCTGCCTGGAGGCCTGGTGTGTGGAATGTTTGCTGGTCTGATGTGTGGAGGACGCCTGCCCACACTCTGCCCCTTGGCTAGATAGCAAATTATTAGAGTTTGTCTTTTAGGCAGACAAACCTTACCTGTCCCTCATGTGCAAACTTTGCAGTTGGGGAGGAGGGTTATAAATGTTGTGAGTGAAACTGAAGCCAGCCCTTGCTATCCTTCATGCTCAGCTCAAGTCCTTCCGATCCGTGAAGTCCCCCCGCCAGATGTGATCTTCCCCCTCCATGAAACCGTAGCGCTTTCTGCACTCCTGTTATCCCTCATAATGTTGACTGCTTTTATTTCCGGTTAGTGCTTTTCACCCTAGTGTTATGAGCTCCATTTAAGGATGTAAATGGCTGGGACCACATCTTCTACTTGGTTATTTCTCCCACAGCACTCAGTCATTAATAAACTTGGTTAATTTTCCCCACAGTGCCTCACTTATAGTGGTGTTCAATTATAACTTTTTAACTAAGTTCTTTGAAAAGAAATATGCTATTACTCAATAAATGGCTGTGCTGAATGCTTCAAGGAACACAGGAAGCATAAATGAGACACCCTACCCTGAAGGAATTTATAGTCTAATTGGGGATAAGAGGTATTAGACAAAACTGCATGAAAAGTCAATAATACCGTTTTAAACAGGATCTATGCCAATGATCATGATCATGAGAATTTGCATTATCTTTTCCCATTCCCATAACGACTCTGAAGTAGATGGCACCCAGCAGTCTCTGTTCCCTTGTCCATAGAGTGAGGACAAGTGACTGGCCCAAAGCCATAGGTAGGGGGCGCTTTGACAGTTCTGTGTGCCCAGTGGGAGGTCCCACCCTGTTCCAGGGGCTCAGAGCCTCTTCCTCTCCGTCTCATTGCTCAGATGGCCACTTACTGCCAACCCTACAGATATATCAGGGGAGGTTAACTGTATTGCTCACCACCGCTAAACAAAATAAGAGACAAAGTCTTTGAGCAGAGATGACACTTTGGTGTTTGAATCCGAAAGGAATTGTGCAAAGACAGTTAGTCCCCCCACCCCATGCGTAAGTAAACTAGAGGTATCATGTGCTAGCAGTTCGTTATAATGGCATAAAAGTACATGTAAGTTTTTTTGAGGCATGTGTCAAATGGACTGTCCTCAGAGGTTTTAAAGAAGAGAGGACAATCCCATCTGGTTTATATGTCCACCCTCACGAGGCCAGAGGCTGGAGCACTGACCTTCCGAGGTGCTCAGACTACGGTACATCCACTTGTATCACCATTAGCTGTCTCTGGAGTTGCAGACCTGGTACAGTTCTGACTCTGCCACTTACCAGGTTTTGTAGATTTCAGCAAGTTAGTTAACTTCTCAGAGCCAATGTCCTGATTGGTAAAATGCCTGTCTCAAAAAGTTTAATGATTGAATATGGTGAGTGTAGGCCACAGTGCCTAATTGTTCTCGATAAACTGTGGTGGTTGGGAGTATGTTGTTATATCCCTTTCTGAGCCATACAACTTGAATTTACACTGGGAGCTGGAGAGCCCGAATTCTTCCCCAAAGGGGGACAATTTAAATGAATCAAAATAGCCTCTTCCTGCGTTCAGGTAAGATGCCAGGGCTTTTCTGGGATTCCTGTAAGTCCTCTAGGATATGCTGTGTGGATAAAAACCTAGCTTTTTTGACCTGTGGAAAGAAATTGCTGTCTAAGAACACAATTTATGTTGACCTCCGAGCACCCTTCGACAGTTGTAAGCTGGCTCTGGCCCTTTTAAGAACAGTGGTGTCCTCTCTGTAGAAAACACTCCTTTCAAATGAATCAGTAGTTACTCTTCTTTCCCAGCCATATTTTTCAGTTAGTTACCAACAGCTGGATCAGTGAGGGATGGTGACATAGCCAACATTAATCCAATATAGACAAGCTCCGAGATCATCTGTTTTCTCATTTGAAGAAAGACAAGCATGCCAAGTCTCCCTACCCATTCCCAGCCAGGGACAAGAAATGACAGGTCGTGGAAAGAGACGAACACACAGCTAGTTCAAGTCCCTTTTCAACCCTCCTCAATTACTGGGAGGAAACTCTGAGTGTCTTCTTCAAGGTTAAGTTCCCTGGAGGCTGATGGGCCCTGGCCTGAGGCTGTGCACTCGGCACCGAGGGCATCCTCAGACGCGCCCTCTGCTCAGGGGATCACTGCCCTCCCATTACTCCACTGGCACGTACCTGATTTGGTTGACATTTCCATAATTAATTTATAACAGCAATAACCCTGAGATGAGCCTATTTATAGGTTTGTGCAAGCTGGGTAAGAATATTAAATCTTGGGTCATTAACATACTTAAAGTACTTGGGAGAGTTTCCTGATTGTCAAATGATATGATCAAAAGGCCTCCAACCTTAGTGTGTACCTCCTTTACCAAGCTCAGAAACAACAAAACAGCAAAAAATAAGCGTACACCCTTCTCAACCAGCAAAGTTGCTAGGTTACCATGGGGGGAAAGGTTGTGGTTCACCATCCTGCTTTTCTACCTCCTTCAAGCTTGACCTGGGTCAGCGGTGGTGGACTGAGTGCCCAGCAGCTGCTGGCCTACACAGGGAGGATCCCTAAGACATGGTCCTGACCCTGATAAAGTAGCAAGTGTGGTACCAGAAGTCCAGCAGGGAGAATTGCTCTGACCCCCACAGCAGCAGAGATGAGAGTGTGAGAAGGGCAACCTTTATGTGAACGGATATTATGACTTGGATTGCTCTGTGGGCCCAACCTTATTTCCTTTTTTCCTTTTTATGTTCTGTTGTTCTGGTTGTTAGCCTTTTTGAAAAATAACGTGTTGCTTTTCTATTGTAAAAGTAAGATGTTTTCATAAAGATAAGTACAAAGAAGACAATAAAGACCACTCATAATTCCACCACCCAAAAAATAACCCATGTTAAATTTCTTTGTCTCCTAATATATCTGCATTCTGACAGCACCCTAGCAGAGGGCTCTCTGGACAGGGAGGCCTCCCATGCAGGCGCTGTCTTTGACAGCTGCGTTTCCTGTCGGGGACAGCGTCCTGTGCTCCGGGAATGAGAATGGCCCATCCAGAATGAATGACTGGTGACTGCCCGCCTCCCCTTCAGGAGCCTTCCCAGAAAATCTCCACCAGAGGTGGCTCCTCTCTCTTCTCGTTTTAAATTTACTCAACCCACCCAATGCTGCTTACCCTTTCCCTGCCTGGGTTTGCAGCTATGATGCCACCACCATGTTATCTACTCCTTTCTTCCTCTTTATGACCATAACTTCTCTGAAGGCTCTCATGAGCCCCCCAGCACAGAGAGGACTACCCCCCCCCCATTATTGGTGGTTCTTGCTTGTTTTCACTTTGCTCTCGTTTTTTTTTAAAAAAATATCAAACTTGTTACAAAATTCTTAATATCAAATTAAAGTCAATATGGATAAGATCATCATAAATGATTATACAAGTATATATAGATAATTATGAATTTTAGTCTTTTTAATGAATTTAAAAATTGAGCTTTTTGAAAGCAGAGATTAGATGTTTTGTCACCAGACCCTTAACACAGTGCTTGGCATATTATAAATACTTGATTAATATTTATTGAATGAAAATGAAGAGAAAATTTAATTATCCAGTCTACTTTTTTATCTCAGTAGGTAAGTGCTGACAAAAAGGAGGTCATATAAAAATGATGAAGAAAATAGTATCTTAGAACACTTTTTATGGTATATCAGTGCATTTTTTTGTGCTAAGGCATCGCGATGAACTGAAGTGAGGACCCTTTTTAATGGTTTTAAAAAATCTTGACGATGCCCTTTTCACTTCTTTCTTAAATGAAATTAATATAAAGCCATAAAAATCCCCTTGGCGGGTTTTATGAGTTACTGCCCTGTAAGGTTGGGGAAAGGCCATTTCCAGCCATTTGTTTTATGGAGCTTGGTCCTGAAGCCCAGCACGGCCCTGACCCTTCAGGGGCATGCTCGCAGGCGCGAGGCTGTCCCCCAGGACAGTAAGCCTGTCACTTCCCCGTTCAGTCCCACGTCCCACTCCACTTCCCCAAAGTCAACAGTGTCAACCACAGAGCCCTGTCCTCCATGAGTCGCAGATGCCGTGGAGGGAAGGGGAGCAGACATTAATAATGATTCATTGAATAGCTCTTCCCCCATAATGCAGATTGATTTTCAGTTCACCCGAATAAATCATTTTTGCCATATGACTCTTTGGTCATTTAGTGCTTGAAAAAAATGATGCCAGAGACTAGACACCTGGTCTAGGGCATTGGTTTTCAGATTCTTTCTGCTTCCTGAACTCTCCTCTCATCCACATTAGACGTGATCTGGAAACAGGGGTGGGGCTGAGTGCCTGGAGCTTGCCTCACCACATCACCCTAAATCAGCCTTGTGCAGCTCACTGTGAAAAACCTGGGGTCTAGCCATGGCCGGTTGATCAATGATTAGAGCATTGGCCTGCAGACTGAAGGGTTATGGGTTTGATTCTGATCAAGGGCACATACCTCGGTTGTAGGCTCGATCGCCAGCCCCAGTTGGGGTGAGTGCAGGAGGCGGCCAATTGATGTGTCTCTCTCACATTGATGTTTCTCTGTTTGTCCCCCTCTCTTCCACTCTCTCTAAAAATCAATGGGAAAAAAAATATCCTCAGGTGAGGATTAACCCCCACCCCTAAAAAAAAACGAAAAACCCGGGCTCTAGAGAAAACCAGAAAATAGGTTAGCCCAGGACAGAAGTAGATAAGCACTGACCTCACTCCAACAGAAAGGCGAATTGCAATGTCTGAGGCTGAGTATGGTGCTGGCTTTGGAAAGGATATTGGGGTATCCCCAGGCAACAGGCCAGATGGTCTTGAAAGATCTCTTTCTCACTACCATTATCTTTAGCCTCCAATGCCCTGTTGGATTGGATCTCTCTCAGGTGAGTTCAAGAAAAGAATAAGTAGAACAGGTATGTTCAGCACACACATGTGTGTTCTGTGTGCATGCACATAGCACTGGGACCAGGTGTTTAAGCTGGGTCACCAGACACACTAACACATGCACCGTGGAAGATGTGCCATTTTAAGGTGAATTCAAAACTTTGAGGTAGAAATAGCTCAGAAAGAAATGACAAAATAACAAGGTGTGCCTTTGCCCTGACAGGTGGCTGTGTCAGTGGACACTGTTGACAGATCATGAACTCACAGAGAAGATCCTTAAGGCTCACCTAGTCCCAACCCCCTCTTTTCATTTTGGGCAAATGACTCCTTGAACTAACCCGGAGAGGGGCCTACTCCAGTAATCTTTTCGTGTTCATTCCCTGAGCATCTTTGGGTGATGTGGGTGATGAGAACATCAAGACGAGATGGTCCATGTACCTAAGGAGCACCTGGTCAGCCGGTCAGTCCACAGCCCTATCTGTGCTGGGTGCCATATCTTGGTACCCATGTGGCAGAAGGGGGTGGGAGGGAAGCGGGAGCTCCGGGAACATATTTTAGTTGGGAGATTGGACAGACACAGACAGACATAATGGACGGCCAGGAAATAATGGGAACTTAGGAGCTCAGGGGACATCATTTTTAGGGTTATCTGAGGCTTCAAGGAGGAGGAGAAATCCAGCAGTCTCACAGGTTGGTGGGATTTCGGTAGCTCCGTTGGGGCAGGGAGCATCTCTGTGGTGAGGTGAACCATCAGGAAAGATAGGGAGAGAAGTATGAGCGTGTTGGCACCACACGAGTATGATGGCTCCAAGATGGTCCAGGGGAGAAGAACGGCCCGTGCTGAAGAACATCATGAAGGGCAAGTGCTAACTGCCTGAATTTTGAATCTTTTAAATATTTTTGAGCAAGGAAGGAGCACAAACCAAGTCATTAATCTGATTCAACTCTCAAGCCATATATAAAACTGAGGGCTCACAACTTATATGCCGAACTTCGGACTGGCTTAGGCAGCACGGTGGAGAGAACCCCAAAGGAACAAGTCTCTTCCGAAGCCCCAAGCAAGGGAGGCAGGAGTTTGCTCTTTCATTGGACAAGCATTTGCTGGCAT